>NC_061117.1:134609303-134621809 GCF_002878395.1 Capsicum annuum
CTAGGACACTTAAACCTTATTCTCTGAGACCAAGTTTGTAACGCCCCGAAAATTGGCCTCGAGAAGTCACATGGTGCTTAGGGTCACAAGCGATCCCAAGCTAGCCCTTCTACTAGCATACTTATAAGCAACTAAAGAAAATACATAAATCTAAACAAAATCAGAGGAAACATAAAACTTCTCTGAACTCGATCAATACAAATATGAATTTAGAAGATTAGAACCCTGCTTTTGAAAATTAAACTAAAATAGAATACATTAACACTACTGACTGTCTATGAAGCCTCTACTAGTATTGACTATAGGTAGCTGGGTCATGAATTCCAACTATCAGAACTCAATACGACTGAATAAAGAAAATACAAAACTTCTTAAGCTGTATAACTGACTCGAGACCTTGAATAAAAAGGACTCATCGCCTGTTGACTGGAAGCTGCGGACCAACTGAATATGGTATATACGCTACAACTTGTACCTACATTATGAGACAATGTAGCATATAGACATATATGTGGATCAGTACTTTGAGGATGTACTAAGTATATAGGAGTGTACGCAATTAGTTAAATAATATCATCAATCTTTATAGAAATCATGCATTCTGATATAAATGACTTGTATATCTTGAGAAAAAACTGAAATCTAAATCTCATAAATCACGACTAAGGAAGCATATAGTATAAATCTCGTGAGTCATTACACCTTATTCTAAAATCTATATCCTTATCTTGTTCTCAAAACTTGTCAACTGGATGAAATCTTAAAATAATAACATTCAGAACATACACTTTAATCTTATAAAAATAAGCGACTTCTTTTGAAAAATAAGAATTATATCACTTTAGGAAACTTAGGACTTGGGACTCAAAGTCTTGGAAACTTTAAGACTGCAACATTTTTAAAGACTTTGGGACTAAAAACTTTGGAAATCTTAAAATATTAATAGTCAAAATATATGTTAAGACTTTAAATCTATAAACTATTTAAAGAGTAGGGGTCTTTTTTGGACGTTCTTTGGACCAACATAAACCATGTGAGCGGACATGGAGTCCAACGTCTTTCCCACGTTGGGGAGAGATGCTCTATCCTTGCCATCAGAATAGAACCTTTAACTTTAGTGAGCACTATCTTAACCTACTTGGGGAAATTAAGAAACCTATGGTGGCTCATAGTTCTGGGGCATGAAACCTCGGAATCATACCCAAGTCGGTGCTAAATACTACTCCCTTACTTATGCTCATAACTTTTAGGAAATCCACCTTAAAATATCATAAGGGTCTATAATAAAAACAAATTATGATTCTCTTTGATATTAATCATGAACTATATGAATAATGCAGAGTCCTTATCTTAGCTTAGGATCAAAAGATCAAATCTTGCTATTCAAAGCATGCTAAGAATATAAGCTTCTGGAAATATCAAAACTCAATCTTAGGGATTAAAGCTCATGCTTCAAACTCATGTCAAAACATCTCAAAATTCATGATTGATAAAATAAACATTCGTAAATCATATTAAAATATGGAAGTTTCAGCAATGCTCATGAAAAAATAAACAGAGTCATGAAATTTATCTTCAACAACACTCAAAAACTCAAAATCCTGTAAATAGTGATAATGGGTATGAATTCCAATTTTAAACTCATATATGAACATTCAAAATCATAGAAAAACATCAAACTCAATATGATTCTTGAAAATAATTCAACACCATCAACATAATTGATAACACTCAACTTACACGTCAATTTAGTGTAAGGCAGTTGTCGACAATATATTTACCCAACTTTGGAGTTGGGGTCGAATCAACAAGGAACAATGCGAGTCGTGATTAAAATAGTTTGAAACTAAGGCTACAAGTTAAATTCAAACAAATGATATGAAAAAATAAAATTAAGTTTTTTGATGATTAGTAAATAATTGTTGGTCACTTTAGTTTCAGTGTTTGCAATCAAAAGTTTATGTAATAACTAGAATTATGTTCACTAGGGCTTCCAGTACATGATAGATGCTAAAAGTGGTTCAAGATTCTCGCGATGGGTAGGATAACAAGATATCTTTATGGAAGTTATGCTGAAATGTCTGTCGACCTACTTAAACGTCTAATTCCCTAATCCTCTTGAACTTAGGGAATTTCTAGTTACTGCCCAGATTTTACCTTAGGTTAACCAACCTTGTTACAATACTGATTATTAAACGAAGTATTTCTGTGTCCCTGTTGATAGTTCACTACCTACTATATTTGATTTCTTTCCCAAGGAAATTAAAGCAGGTGTGTCTACTGTTTGCAACCAACAGACATTAATTAAAACTTCAGAATTATCAAGAAATCCTACCACCTTTTGAATCTTGAATACTTAGCACCTCATCAATACCTAACCCTATATCCCATAACTCAGGTTAATGGAGTTT
The DNA here is from genome assembly GCF_002878395.1 of Capsicum annuum. Taxonomy (NCBI): domain Eukaryota; kingdom Viridiplantae; phylum Streptophyta; class Magnoliopsida; order Solanales; family Solanaceae; genus Capsicum; species Capsicum annuum. The sequence goes on from NC_061117.1 coordinate 134,611,715, forward strand.
ATCCACTCATGATTTAATGAACGAAACACATAATTGAATTCATGATTTGAAATATAAACTTATAGAGATGAATAATAACTTGTGAATCGTAGATTAGATCTTAAAGGAAAAATCCCAAAATACTGATAATAATCTCTCCAAACTAGTTGTGTAGTTAAAGTCAAGAAGTAAAGAGAGAAAATATCAAAATATGTTGTCTAACACTCAAGGTGTCAACCTTGTGCAGAATAATAATAATAATGTCTAGAAAATCCTAAAACAAAGCTTTAAATAGTTTACCCTAAATAAGAAAACAAATTAATAAAAATCAGAAATCCCTCGGATTAGCCGACGAAATTTGTGATAGCTTATCAGGAAGCTGACGACTTATCACAACTGTCGTCAGCTTCTTCTTCAGTTTTGGCTCTTCCTACTTAAGGCTGATGACAAACTTGATAACATATTAGCTACGTAACGGCCTATCACAAAATATCGTCAAGGCTTTGCTTCAGCTCTCCTTGGCTGCCTTAGGCTAACGAAATTCTTGATAACTTATCAGACCCTTGACAACTTATCACAAAATATCATCACAACTTCCACTTCAGGCCAATTCTCTGTCCACTGATGACGACCAACCTGATACCTTATCACAAGGCTGGCAACTTATTTACAAATGACGTCTGCCACACTTTGCCTTTATTTACTTTAGATTTCAGCTCATTTGGTTCCATTCTTGTTGGTTCTCCAACATCTTAGCTTCTACTGCAAAATCAAGCATAAAGCAATCAAAAACGACAAAAGTTGTTTAAGACTTCACAATTATTCTTAATTAAAAGCCTCAAATATGTTAGCATCTTCTCACATATCAACACCCTCAACTTTAAACAATTGCTTGTCCTCAAGCAACTAAAATAGAACTAAGAGAATGCAAAGTACATTTGGCAGTCAATCATTTATATCATATCAAAACATCTTCACCATCTCCAAGGTCAGTCAATTTACGTACAATGAAGAACACCAAAGCAACACATAGGAATCAAGATATGACATCAATTCAGCTATAACAACCATGCACAGACTAGTATTACAGTACCCGAACAAGTTAGTAACTAGTAACATAACCCGTATGCCCTCACAGCAAAGAAATCCCTTTTTTACTCATATCAGAATAACATATATACACGTAGGGATAATCAGGAGACTCACTCTCCGAATGAAGTTCCACTCAATATATGTCAAATACCATAGGCTTACCCTTATAGTCAGTACCAAGGTTTTAAGATAGGTCATCTAGGATCACTATAGGTCTTTTTTTTGGCTTGTAATATAGGCTAGGGGCTATTATGATATTCAAGGGTATTTAAAGTGACTACACCTCCTTGAAAATATGCTAAGCTCTTGTGGTTTCAATTATCAACCTTTTTCTCTTCCTCTATTTTATTGATCACACATGCTCAAGGTGAGTGTTGTCTTTTCAAAAACTAAATTATCTTTTTCTTATCATTTATATAGCTTTGGCTTTTCTTATTCTTTTTGCACCACACCTGGCTTTTTATTGTTTTCTATTATTCTACCTTCCTTCATACTCATTTTGCATCATACACCCCTATGATAGCCACCCTTAACTGAGGCTATTTTCCTAAGTAAAGGGGCACAGTGTCCAAGGAGGACAAGGGCAAAAATAGGTTCATTATGAAAAAAATGGGAAGGTGATAGGTGTCATGAAAGAAATAGGCTATTCAGGCTCAAAATAGGGATCAAGGGATATTATGTATACAGGGAAGGTCATTTAGGCTAAAAGTGGGCTAATATCAAAACGGCCTATGATCCTCTCTTAACCCCTATCCTACATCCAAGGCAAGACTAATTGGGTGAGTTCTGGATTCACACATAAAGGGAACTGAGTAAGACCTCACACACACATGGAACACAAATATATTGCACATCACTAATTATCCGGTTCGTGCAATTGTTTAACACTAGTTGTCAATTTTCTAGAACTAATGCCACAAAAAGATGCACTGTGGTCACAATTAGATGCAGTTCACACAGTATTACAAATGGACACTTAGAGAGGTACTTAAAAATCACAAAATATATTAACTTCCTCATTACTTATATTTCTCCTAGTTAACCACAACACATAACAAAACAAAACACAATAAACCTAAACAAGCCGACTCTACTAGGTCCAAGACTCCAGGGAAATGAGGCATGATGACAAAAACCCATGACAGAAATAAACACTCATAAGTAGCCCCACCCTCAACCTAAAATCATGAAATGTTTCCAATGCATCAAACCAGAAAAAGAGAGTTAGAAACATACGTGTGGCACTACGAGTGTGAAGATCTGATATCAATCACATAATACGAATACAAATAACAAAATACCTTAGGTTTCCTCCTAAGAAGCACCTAATTTAGTGTCACGGCACGACTTAGTTATCTTGACTACTCAGACTTCATTAAGATACCTTGTTGATAATTATTTATGTTTCCACTAGGAGGATTTGAAAAGTCGACCCAAATTTTGATCAATACATCTTCGAGGCGCATTGGGAAAATGTATGGATACAATGACACTTTCTTTATCTTGCCACTTTGATGACTTGAATTTCTTAACCAACTTCATATCAAATTTCCATATAGGCTCATTGGGTATTGATGAGATTATCAATAATCTACTTGATGCACATTGAATTTTTCCTTCTAATAACCTTTAATTGGGGGGTTTCATTTTGCTCTTTTTGAATACCAAACTCCAAAATATAAGGATTATGTTCCTAATCCTCAAAACACCTTAGTTGCTTGGGTAGGTGGACTTACATCTCATCCACCAAGCACAGTGTTGAAAAATGGTTTGAATGAGGACTTCTTCTTAATTTCTGAGTTGCATCATCTGGGCATCCTCACCTAGAATTGGGCTAGAGTCTTCAGAAGAGATTTTATTGGTTTCTTCTTTTACCTTTAGCACCATTTCCTCAATCTTGGCATCATCCCTCATGGTTGGTTCGGTTGGTTGGAAAATCATCGAGGGTTGCTCAATATCAAGCACAATATGGATATAGGATTCTTGTTCCTCATCTTCACACTCGTCCATTATTGTAAATGATTCCACAGATGAGATATCATTTAAATATAATGTGGAAAAGTGCTTTGAATGCTTGACCTCTATATCCATGTCCTCTATCATTCTTCTTTCCTCATTATTTTCCCTTATGTCTTGATGTATATCATGTATGATATCATTCGTTGTGTCTACACAATTCAACATTAGTTGAAGCATAGCTTCAATGCCATTGTCTTTGGTGCTTCTTTCTTCCTTTTCTTGACCATAAGACCTATCAAAATTATAAGAAGAACTAGAATTTGGGTTAGCCTACCGAGGGGAGGGGGAATTCGGACAATCACTCGAATGACCATCTTGACCACCACATAAAGAACAATCATACTCCTAAAAGGATGGAGATGGTGCACACATCTCTCTCTGGGGAGCATATCTACAATCTTGCCAAAAGTGAGGTCCATCATAATATAAATATGGATCATGAAGATACGAGTTCAAACCACCAAGATCATGTTCATTCCAAGATGCCATAGTAATAAGTAAACTAAAATAAAAATCAACGAAACACTAGAATAAAAGAAAACTAAAAAAATATTTATAATTTTAAATTCAAGCAAACAGGCTAAAATTCCAAACCAACTCAATACGCCAAATTATTCCCCGGCAATGGCGCCATTATTTGATAACGCTCAACTTACACATCAATTTAGTGCAAGGCGATCATCATTAATATATTTACCCAACTATGGAGTCGGTCTCGAATCCACAGGGAACAATGTGAGTGGCGATTAAACTAGTTTGAAACTAAAGCTACAAGTTAAATACAAACAAATGATACAAAAAGATAAAGTGGGGTTTTTTGATGATCAGTAAATAATTGTTGGTTACTTTAGTTTCAATGTTTATAATCAAGAGTTTATAAAATATCCAGAATTATGTTCACTAGGGCTTCCAGTACATGACAGATGGTAAAAGTGGTTCAAGATTCTCTCGGTGGGTAGGATAACAAGCTATCTTTATCAAAGTTATGCTCAAATGTCTCTCGACCTGCTTAAGCGTTTAATTCCCTAAGCCTCTCGGACTTAGGGAATTTTTATTTACTGCTCAGTTTTACCTCATGTTAACCACCTTAGTTACAGTGCTGATTATTAAAAGAAATATTTCTGAGTCCCTATTGATAATTCACTTCCTACTATATTTGATTTCATTCTCAAGCAAATCAAAGTAGGTGTGTCTACTGTTTGCAACCGACAGATGTTAATTAAAACTTCAGAATTATCAAGAAATTGTACCACCTTTTGAATCTTGAATACTTAGCACCTCATCAAGACCTAACTCTAGATCCCATAACTCAGGTTAATAGAGTTTAGAACCTCATGATGTAACAAATAAAAAACATAATTGAATTCATGATTTGAAAGATCAACTTATAGAGAAGAATAATAACTAGTGAATCACAGATTAGATCACAAAGGAAAAATCCCAAAATACTGATAATAATCTCTCCAAACTAGTTGTGTAGTTAAAGTGAAGAAGTAAAGAGAGAAAATATCAAAATATGTTGTCCAAAACTCAAGGTCTCGACCTTGTACGGAATAATAATAATAATGTCTAGAAAACCCTAAAACAAAGTTTTAAATAATTTACCCTAAATAAGGAAATAAATTAATAAAAATTAGAAATCCCTCGGATTAGCCGACAATATTTGTTATATTATCAGGAAGCTGACTACTTATCACAAATGTTGTCAGCTTCTTCTTCAGTTTTGGCTCTTCCTGCTTATGGCTGGCGACATATTTGATAACCTATCAGCTACATGACGGCCTATCACAAAATTTTGTCAAAACTTTGCTTCTGTTCTCCTTGGCTGCGTTAGGCTAATGACATTCTTCATAACTTATCAGACCCTTGACAGCTTATCACAAAATGTCGTCACAACTTTCACTTTAGGCCAATTCTCTATCTATTCATGATGACCAACTTGATAGCATATGACAGGGCTGACAACTTATCACAACTATCGTCAGCGACACTTCGCTTTTATTTACTTCAGATTTCAGCTCATTTGCTTCCATTCTTGTTGGTTCTCTAGCATCTTAGCTTCTACTGCAAAATCAAACATAAAGCAATCAAAATCGACAAAAGTTGCTTAAGACTTCACAATTATTCTAAGTAAAAAGCCTCAAATGTGTTAGCATCTGCCCACACATCAATAATAAGATCAAGAATCTCAATATCATACTTAAAATCACTTTCAAAAATCTGGAAAAATTGCGTTACGTGCATAAATACATGAAAATAGTCATTCAATTCAATATTCAATCACTTGTAAACTCATAATCTTCAAACAATATAAATTGGGTATAGACCCTAAATTCAATTTCATGGAAAATCACATAAAATTCAGTAATTTATAAGTTAAAATAAGTTTTGGGCACAAGGACGCAAAGATTGTCCGTGTTGAAACCCCACATACCTTAATAGTTTTGATTTGATGAATTGAATGTAAAAGCTTTAACTTTGAATACTTTAGAGATTATCTTTGACAACGCCCAAGCGCACACACAAGTGTACGTGGTCTTATCAAGTAGTAAAGTGGCTTCAAGGAAGCCCAAGTATTGATTTCTCAAGGACTTATGTTCGCCGCCTATCTAATTTTAGTATAATTAATTGAGAAAAATAAACAAAAAGAGAGTTTGTAATTTTGTAAATTAAAAATAAAATAACTAATGGATAAAAATAAATTCTTGGAAAAATAAATGGAGAAAAGCCCAGGGTTAAAGCACTTTGAACAATCATACTATTTTATTGAATTTCATTCGTTAACTTGCTTATCTTGGTTGTTGATTCGTAGGTTTAATGGCATGATCATTGTTTCCCAACCTATAATCTTTTACCTAATATGAACATTAAACTACATCCAATTAAGTTAATTAAAGCTGTGGAGATAAAATAATCCAATTAAGTTAATTAAAGCTATCATCTGACGTATGAATCAAGTAAGGCATCTAAGTACATTCCCGTCCTAGACGCTAAGTTTAATTCTTTATTTTATAAAAGAATAAAAACACAAACTTTGTTTATTTCCATGTTCTATCTCCCTATTCCCTCTCCCGAGATCAAAAGGTTGACAACATATGTATTCTAAGGGTCGCGATTCTTTAACATATTTAAAACAATAATAAACAAATAACCAAATATGATAAGCAAAAATTAGTCGAAATTAATTCAAAACAACAGTAATCGTGTTTATTGGTTTAACCCCGGAAAGAGGGTTTAACCTTGAATGGAAATATTCATCATCCAATCCCTTGAAATGATGATACAAGCCATAAAAAAAACCAAATTAAAGAATAAGAAAACCAAAAAAGAAGTTGTGGTAGCCTCCAATGATGTTCCAAGTTGATCTAGGGTTTTCAAGAGGTCCCAAGATGTTTAAAATGCTTTTTAGGACGTTATATTTATTGTAGACAAGTTAGAAACCAAGTTGAATTAGATTTACAGTCTGTTTTCCTTCATCGGGGAAAAATTTTCCTGATTTTGGTGCTCCCCGCATCGTAGTGACATGATAATTCCCAATTGTCAAAAAATCTATCAAATTCCAGAAACTAGTTGCAATTTCAACGGGTCACGGAGCCTCCTTAAACCTATTATAGGCTTCACGAACCTATGGGTAGAAAATTTAGGAATATTTTGAATATAGCGATGTTCTGAACTCATCCATTGGCCACCTGTGTAGTGCACATGCGCCCAATATTTTTTAGGGGTCCGAATTTTGTCCAGCTTGAGTCTTGTGATTCCGTGCTCATTTATGAGCCTTTTTGAGTTGTTTCCACTTGATTTGAAGCTTGTATATCCTTCATATATCATCATAATCCATTCTCCAAGCATCGTAAATTATTAAAAACATCAGTTTGGAGCTCTAAACAACACAACATCCTCATCGATGAACTAAAAACACTAGCTAAGCATAATCTAAATTCACATTGAGCTTTAACTCATTGTTTTCACTCCTTTCTTGATCCAATTAACCCTTGAACATTATAAATAATTTTTTTTTACATATAAATACATAATAAAAACCTTCGTAACTCATTAAAACACATGAAAAACCAACACAAGAGACTAGAAAAACACCTAGCTCAAGCTAGTTACACAAGTTTTCTCAGTTGAACTCTAAATGTTCAAATTGAATCAAAACTCATGTGAAACCACCATCAAACATTGTAAGCACATACTTGGACACACAAATTCTCATTTATATCATTATCAACACATATAGCATAAGAATGATCCTTAAAACAAGGCTAAATAAGCTAGAATAGTAGCGCTAGAATACATAAATTCACCCAACATCACCACCCCACACATAAAGCTTTGTTCGTTCTTGAACAACTCTTAACTATAAACACCATGAGCCGAAGAGACTCCAAAATTCTACTACATGCAATAAAATGAAGCTAGCACTACAATGACTACATGAATGCAAGTTTCTACACTATTTACACAATTGAAAGTTCAAGAACACTACTCCAAAACAACCTAGCCTCAAGAATTGACTCACCTAGTTGGCAAACTTATGCTAATTTCTTAATCAAGGACATCATACAAATCACCCACATTCATCATCAAACATGTGCCCACACAACAAGAGAGTTACCTATAATCACTCACAATAAGGCAATTTATAACAGAATGGGTACAAGATCAAATTTTGCTCACTCTCACAAAGATTTCACAAGGTACACAAAATGAACCATAGGCTTGCCCTTAGTGTAATTCTCCACTAATAGTCGAATGTAAAGCTTAGGATCAATTAGGACTTTTTCGGGTTGTAATGTAGGCTAAGGGACAGCTAGCAGCTATTTTGGCCAAGAATAGTGACTAACCTCTCTAAGAACTTTAATGCACTACATTATACTTTTAAAATAAATCTCCAACAACCAAAGAACACTTTTTCATCACCCATACCAGTTGTTTTCATCCCATCTCTTTTAAACATTTTTACAAACACTTGGTGAACACATAGTTTACTACCGCAAGAATAAAAATTTATTTTTCTTTTTTTCACAATCATGAAAATATTTCTAACATGAATTGTATCACATCCACCACACATCAATTATCAACACCAATAAAAATTACCTCAAGGTATCAATTTTACCTTTTTCTTTTTAAATTTTTCAAACTCCTTACTAATTCAATTTTTTTTAATTAAAGTACTTGAAAGGTTTTTGGATCAAATTATGGTCTATCAAAGAAGGGTATTAGGCTACATATGAGTCTACCAAAGAAAAAGCTAAAGGCTCAGTGGGATTTAACCAGAATAATGCACAAATGGTAGGATAAATAGAAGGTATAAACTAAGGTTATCAAAGAAATGCCTATATCATCTCCTAAACCAACACTCTCTATTTCTCTTTACACACACACTGGGCAAGTTCTAAACATCACATGCAATAAGGAACAGACAAAAAACCTTACACGCACATGGTACATGCTCAACTAAATAGGATCATAGACTCCTAACCATACAATAGCATAAATTCAAAATTAAGCCAACATAAAATAAAATCATAAACTTGACCCTAGGAGTCTCAAAAATAGCAATTCACTTATTTAACATGCTTTTTCAAATAAACCCACTTACATTATGTAATCAACAATAGCACCAACAATAATGTCTCACTTATTCTTAACCTAATTTTTTTTTAATTGAGCCAAAATTTTGGAATTTCCCCACCCCACACTTAAAAATCTACTTTGTCACCAAAGTAAATTTAAAGATAAGAGATAGAAATACTCCCTGAGGCCTTTAGGCCTAGTTAGTAGCATCTTCAAATGAATAAGATCCATGGAACCCCACACTTAATCATTGACATGCTTTAAGCTCAAGCTCACGGTACTCAACCTTCCCATCAACCTGCGACTCAACCAAAAACAAAAATTGCGTGAAATAAAAAAAAATAAAAACTGAAAATAAAACATACCTTAGCTTGGGTTGCCTCCCAAGAAGTGCCTAATTTAGTGTCACAGGATGACCTATATAAAATTTATCCTCTACCTTGAGGATATGAATTTCACCCCGAACTTAGCATCAATTTTCTTGCCTCACTCATAAGGAGGTGGTATAAAAATTAAGAAGTTGAGTAATGGATTGATCATGATAAAACACTCGGCTTTAAAGTGAGGTGTGTTTTTATGGTTTTTTTCTAGTGTGAAATCATGAATATAGGATTCTTGTTTCTCATCTTCACACTCTTCTACTATTTTAAATTATTCCACAAATAAGATATCATCTAAACATAATGTAGAAAAGTTCTTTGAATGAGGCCCAATCAATACTACTACAAAATTAACACTATCCTCAGCACCTTTACTTTTATTCTCTTTCTCAATATCAGCCTCAAGATAAAGATGACAATCGAGTGACTGCGATCCTTGTGTTTGTTCCACAATTTGGCTAATGTCCTCCTTATATTCTTTTTCCCTTAGCCACTGTAGACATAGTCGCAGTGGTAACTCCTTAAGACTTTCAACAATTTCAGTTTTTGAGTACTTAAGCTTCCTCAAATTATCAACAACTTTCTCTACATCCAGTTAGATATACACTTGATCTACAACCTCCCTATGGTTATTTAGATATGCCAACAACTGTGTTTGAGACACTAAAAGTTGTTTCAGCATCTGTTCCAAATGGCTCGTTTGAGTTGTGGCCTGTATGTTTAGTTGTTGCTGCTGAAACTGTTGTTAGTTGGTCTGTGATTGAATTTGTGACTGATTCAACCCCATTCGATTGCAGTAGTTTATATAATTTTCCAATTGATCATAGCCCAAAAACATTACCGAATCGGAATTTCTAGCACACATATCTTCTAAATGATTGCTTTGACCACAAACCAAACACCAACTTGCGTCTCTCTCCACAGATAAAAATTCATCATCACTCAATAAATATCTATCCAAGAATGACATCTCAAGAAGATTGTGAGAAAAATAGACAACAACAACAACAACAAACCCAGTGTATTCCCACTTAGTGGGGTC
>NC_061117.1:134924809-135074374 GCF_002878395.1 Capsicum annuum
ACTTTTGATACTATAGTTGTAGATATAATATTTGTGTGATGCAAGTCGTCCCTTACTTTGTTTGATTTGGGATCCATTTATTCTTATATATCTTCTTACTATGCACCGCAGTTAGAGTTATCTTATAGTTTATTGTTTATGCCTTCAAGTATATCAATACTCGTGGGTGATTCTTTAGTAGTGGATAGAGTTTGTAAATCCTGTGTTGTGACTTTTAGTGATCTTGATACTTATGATGATCTTATTGTTTTTTATATGGTTGATTTTGATGTGATTATAGGCATGGACTAGTTATCCCACTATCATGCGGTCGTGGATCATTTTTCCAAGATCATTACCTTAGCTATGCCTGATATATGCTAATTATTATGGAAGAGAGCGGTTAACCACGAAAAAATGAGGATTATTACTTATGTTCGTGTAGGAGGCTTATTTCGAGGGGATGCAAGTCTTATCTCGCTTATACCTATGATACTAGTGTGGAGATTCTGTCGCTTGTCTTTGTTCCTATAGTTTATGAGTTCCCTAATATGTTCTCTAATGACCTACTTAGTATTCCCCTTGTATGTGAGATTGAGTTTTCTATTAACCTTGGGCCTGGCACCTGACCTATTTCCTATGGTACCGTATTGTATAGCTCTTGCCGAGATTAAGGAAATGACTTCTTAGCATTAGGATCTTTTTGGTTAGGGTTTTATTAGACCGAGTGTGTCTTTATGGGGAGCTCTTGTATTGTTTGTGAAGAATAAAGATGGCTCCATATGTATGTGTATTGATTATAGGCAACTTAATAAGGTGACTGTGAAAAACCATTATATTGTGCCTCGCATTAATGATTTGTTTGACCAACTTTAGGGTGTGGTATTTTTTTCTAATATTTATTTGAGATATGGTTACCATTAGTTCAGTATTCGGGATGGGATATCCCAAATAAAGCTTTCAGGACCCGTTACGGTCATTATGGGTTCTTAGTGATGTTATTTGAGTTGACTAATGCCCAGTTGCATTCATGGATTTGATAACCTGAGTATTGAGGCCTTATTTGTATTCTGGTGTAATTGTGTTCATCGATGACACCATTATGTTTTCGAGGAGTAGAGAGGAGCATGCACAACATTTAAGAATTATTCTCCAAACATTTAAAGATCATGTGCTTTATGGAAATCTCTCTAAGTGTGATTTTTCTTTTGAGTTAGTGAAATTCCTTTGACATATGGTGTCTAAGGATGGTATTATGGTAATTCTAGAAAATATTTACGTAATTCGTAATTGGGCTAGACCTATGTCTCCGAGGTTCATAGCTACATTTGTTTGACTTATTATTATAGATACTTCATTGAGGGTTTTGCAACTATTTTAGCCCCTATGAATAGATTGACTTGGAAGTAGGTTTCTTTCTGATAGTTGAAGGAGTGTGAGTTGAGCATTGGAAATCTCAAGGATTTCCTTACTTTAGCTCCTATTTTAGCTCTTCCTATTGGGGGTGATGGATTAACCATACTTTGCTTTTGGTATTGTTTTGGGTTTTATATTGATGTAAAAGGGTCTTGTTATTTCTTATGCTCTAGACACCATACAGTGCATGAGTGAAACTATCCCACTTATGATTTGGATTTGTCAGCAGTAGTTTTTGGACATAAGATTTGGAGCCATCATCTTTATGTCATACATTTTGATATTTTCACTGATCATCACAGTCTTCAGCATCTTATGACCATGAGAGAGCTTAATTCTAGACATCGTAGATGGGTGGAGTTTCTTAAAGATTATGATATTTCAATATTTTATCATCTGGCAAGGAAAATTTGGTAGAAGATGCCTTGAGTCCAAAGGTAGTGAGTATGGGTAGCTTGGCTTGTATTTTAGTCTTTTAGAGGCCGTTGGCACGAGATATTTAGTCCTTATCCAACTTGATTGTTTGCCTTCAAACTTCAGATCCTACAAATAGTTTGGCTAGTGTAGAGGCGATATCCTTACTATGTGAGCAAATTCAAGGTCTTCAGTGTGAGGATAGTATGTTTTGCTTCCTTCATGACCAGGTATTGAGTGGTGAGTCAGAGAGGAACATGATAGATTCTGAATTTTGTTTGAGATTAAATTGTTGCATCTGTGTTTTAAGGATTGAGGACTTGATTGAATTTATTTTGCATGAGGCTCATAGCTCTAGATATTCCATTCATTCCAACACAACCAAGATATATAGACATTTTAGACAAAATTATTGGGGGAGTGGTATGAAGAGAGGTATGGCATATTTTATAGCTTATTGCATATATTGCTAGTAGGAGAAGGATGAGCATCAATGACCAGTTGGTTTGATTAAGAGATTTCCCATTCTCAAATAGAAATATAAGTGGTTCACAATGGACTTTGTTAGTGGTTTGCCTCATATTTTTGATGGTCCCAATGGTATTTGGGTCATTGTAGATTATTTGACTAAGTCAACACTTTTCATTCCCATTGATATTCCCTTTAGTGCTGAGAGATTGACCCATATATATGTTCCGGAGATAGTCCATTCGCATTACCTATGTTCGAGAGGCAAATGGTGTTCATGCGCCTCAAGTCAGGTGGATCTTAGTTCAACCTTTCATTCATAGACAGATGGTCAGTCGAAGTGGAATATTTAGGTCCTTGAGGATGTACTCTGAGCCCACGTTATGGATTTTGTAGGCCAGTAGGAGCAACACTTAGCCTTTGAAGAGTTAGCATATAATAATAGCTATTATTTGAGTAGTAAAATGGTTCCTTTTGAGGATTTGTATAGTAGGAGATGTCTTTCTTCGGTTGGATAGCTTGAGACTTCTGAGGTTAGACCTTGTAGTATTGATTTGCTTTAGGAGTTGTTAGATAGAGTCAGGGTGATTCAGAATAGGTTCGGAGTGGCTCAGAGTAGGATGAATAGGTATGTAGACTGTAGGCTTTGTTCCTTGAGATTTTGACTTAATGATCATGTATTTCTTTAGGTATCACCCATGAAAGGTGTGATAAGGCCTTGGAGGAAGGGCAAGCTTAGTCCTAGATATACTAGACATTTTTAGATTCTTCATACAGGGTGTGAGGTGTCTTTTGAGTTAGCTTTTCCTCTATATTTTGTTGCATTAAGTTTTCAATGTTTCTATGTAGCGATAATACATTCCTGATCTATCTTATGTGCTTTGATGGGACTCAGTCTAGTTAGAAGAGCTTCTGACCTTCGTAGAGAAGACAATGCTTATTTTGGCTAATGATGTTAGGAGGTTGCGCACTATAAAGATTCCTGTAGTTCAAGTTCAGTGGAGGTACTTCCCTGTGAGGGAGGACACTTGGGAGATTGAGAGTGAAATGTGGACCTAGTACCCTCATATGTACAAGACATCAGGTACATCCTAGTCCTTAAATTTTGTGATGAAAATTTATTTAGTAGTGAATATTGTAATGATCCTTTAGGTTATTTTCCATATTTCCACTTATTTTTCCATTAGTGCTTCTCTACAGCTATCCCAAGTCATTTATGACTTGCCGAAACTGACAGTTTAGCTACCAGACAATTCTTTTGGTTTCTTGAGCCATTTTTCTATTTTGAAGTCTTTGGTGATTCCAAATAGCAATCAAGCAAAAAATTCGTGAAACATTCTCATATACTAATTATGACTATGTTAGCAATTTCGGAATATATATTTTAGGCTAGGTGAACCTTTGGTTCAGGTTTTGAGACACTCAAACTCATATGAACCTATTGGTTAAAAAGTTAGGAAAATGAAATATGAGTATGGGACTCACATTTGGTCGAAATGACCTCAAATGGAAAATCCAAGTGTTCCATTAAGTCTGGAACATCGAATTATGTATGGTTACATAGTTCATTTGCGTATACAGGATTATGGATGAATCCTAAGGGCTTGGTGGGCACTTGAGAATTTCCAAGTCCATTGTTGTTAGTTGGTTCATCGCTATATCAAGCCAAGGGTCGTAATTGTGATACACTTGACATTAGTTATTATCACAATTTTTATAGTGTTGCAATCGCGACTAGCACCGAAAGGCTCAAGATTCTGCGATCTCATGTCTGAGTCTACGATAGCGGGACTAGAGTACCTAGACTGGACATAAAAGCACCTTTTTTTCATGATTTTTGTCCATTCTTCAAAACTTCCTTAATAGATAAAAAGCATAAGTGGTGCGAGGGCTAAAAATTAAAGCTTTATGTGATTGGATGCCATATTGACATTTATTTTCCCAATTATCTTCTAATTTGAGATTAAATTTCCCCCTTTTCTTAGTAAAATTTCTTAATTTTTAGTTCAATACCCCAAAACCTTGATGGCTTTATTTTAACCCTAATTTTGCTTAGTTTTCACCCCTTTTCAAAGGTAATGACTCCTTGAGCATGTGATAATGTTTGGTTGGTTTTAGAAATGTGATTTTTGTAAATGGGACCCATATGGGGGTTTTGATATGATTTTGGACTAGAATCACAATAGTGCTATATGTGTATCGTTATTCTCATATTAATGAGAATAATGTGTTTTTGATAGCTTTGAAACTTGAGGAGGCTTTTCGAATGGAAAAAGCGATGGTTTAGTGATTCATTGATCTTTCTTCGGCGTCGAGGTAGGCTAGGTTTATCATTTGTTAAAATGAGTTATTATTTAGTATTCTTATGATGCTGTGTCAGATTTAGGATGGGTTTTAGGTGTTGGATTGGTAAAATGCAAGACTTGGGATAGATGGATCATAGAGGCCATTTTTAATTCGTAGAGTTGAAACAATTTTCTTGTTTCCTTGTGCCTTAGGTTAATTTAACTCCATTCCTCATATTTAGCATGAGAATTCCTTAGATAACTCAAATTACATAACAGTGATTTAGTTAATCATTGTTAGGGTAAAATTTTCCATAGTTGCTTACTCTTATTAAGGTTTCTTAGTTCCTATTGGACTTAGTGTGTTTGGGAAGGATCTCTACCTTAGGGCTAATTATGGCTTTCTATCCATCTAAAAGTGGATTTATATACCTTAAGCCTAGTTATGGTAGAATTTTCCTAAAATATAAATCGAGATTAGAGGTGGACTCTCAACCCACCGTAGGATATTAACATGATTAGTTTTTGTGAGTCTTTTACACTTATTAGACTCTTGGAAATGTTTTTTTGAGGCTATATTGAGAAACCTTGATACTTGATGGTTATGTGGGTTAATGTGAGGGTCAACGCCTATTTATTATGTTATCGTTTATACTATTGATGATACTCCTTATGATGTTGATTATATATATAGATATACATATCTATATATATAGAGAGAGTAAGAACGAGAGAGAGTGTTCAAAAGATGATTATGTTATTGATTAATTAAATATACCTAATTTGAGTTTGGAGGATTATTATGGATAATGATTATGTACTGCTTCAAGTTTAGTTGGTGATTATGATTACAGATTGATTTTGACTAATTATTTTTATAGATTCAAGTTCGGCTATTGATTATATTTTTCGATTTGAGTCTGGATATGCATATTATACTATGATGATATTTCTTATGATAATTGATATCAGGGTAGCAGATTGAAAGTAGCCATTTGGCTAAGTTGGGAAAAATTAGGAAAGATTTATAATATGGGTATTATATTAATAGACTCTAGTGGTAAAATAATGATAACTTATTGTTAATTGACAAATGAAGACTATTGGATATATAATGACTAGCCGATAATTGAACTAGTGATAAGAAATTGATAGTTGATTAACAGACTAGTGTACAAATGACGATAAGGTTTCTATATGTTGATAAAGTTGTACAATGTAGGTACCTTCTCAAATATTGGTAATTGTGTAATGATGATTAAATAACAAGCCGATTATTTATAATCGATGAAAGGTTGCTTTATTCTATATTTTAGTGTACTCTCAATGGGTATGGGAGTCGGTGATTTGTTATTTATTTTTTATACCAATTGGCATATGTGAACCAATTCTGTAGTTTCTTATTTCATGTGTGATACCTTGTGTTGAATAATTATTCTAATTTATTTACTATTCTATGAACATCGATGTTGGAGCTACTTCAGGTTTGTCTATATCTTGACTTGTCTATGTTATCTTGCATTTTATCATACTTATATCATGATTTACCTCAGAGGACCGATGATGCCTAGGAACGACCCATTATTTTGGTACTCATACTATGCTATTGTACATTTTGGGTGCAGATTCGAGTACTAGTTATCACTATTGATTGTTGATCATTGTTCGTGTTGTGTTAATTTTTAAGAGATTGGGTGAGCTCTTAGAGTTGGAGTCACATATTTCCTTCTATCTTTAGATATTCAATATTTTGTTATCGAGATAGATTTTGTTGACTATTCAAAATCCTTGAGTTGTATTATTATTTAATGCTCTTGTACTGGATCTACCATGTCATGGGATGGTATCTTGTATAGACTACTTTAATCTATTTAGAAAACTTGACCTATTTATTTGTTGTGTTCTTGAAATTCTCCTATGTTAGGAAATTCCTACCAAATTCCCCATTTTGTTAGCTTCAGGTTATGGTTTGGCTTACCTATAGGCGGGATTTAGTAGGTGCCATCTCTCACAAATTAGGTTGTGACAAATATCGTATTAACTTGTGATTCAATGGATCAATTTGAGGGAATTTGGGTATATCTCTTCTTTCTCTTTCTATGAGTAGCTAATTTCTTATCTTGGGTTATGATTGAATAGGTTGTGATTATTGTATGAGTTTAGTTTATTTGTCTTCCTAATTAGGTAATCGATATGGGTTTTACGTATATTCCATGATTTAATCAAAAATTAGATGTTTAAACTATAATTACCCTTGAACCCACATCATCCTTGACAAAGGGCATGATGGTTAGGAATGGTTGTGAACAATAACTTGATTTATACCATTTAATAGTATCTCTTAGACGTACGGATATTAATTAAGGCCATAGATTGTTCTAATTGCTACCCTTATGAGGTGTTCAAAAGAACTCATTTGTGATATTTTGGTATTTGATTGACAAATTGACACTAAAGACCTATAATCTAGCCTACCCATGACCTTTAGATAAATTTATACAAAATCCAATTAACCATGAGCGAACCCACACCTAGTATAGCATAACCTACTCTCATTAACATTTGGTTACAATATAGTCTTTTTTGTCTTTAAAATTTCATTCTAATTACGATAAAATTGTTAACTCTAAACATGTTTAAACAAACCCCCAAATTTTACTTTCTTTTTTTGATTTAAACTACCTTAAGAACCAACTTCTAGTTGCTTCTAACGCTCAAGCTTGAAATCTGCGTCTTTATTCCCTGAGGATTCGACCTCAATTTTCATTTGATTACTACTTTAACAATGATCTCTTATCTATTATTCGTGTAATTTGAGCCTAATCAAATTTTGGCTCCATTATCGGGGAGTGAAACATAGTTTTCATTCTTGTAATTGTCTTAGTCACTTTGAGTAGGCCTTAACGTTTATTTTACATTGTTTATTATATTTGTTATTTCTCACGTGATAACTATCGTTAACACGATAACATGCGCCAACACAGTAGTAATAACGGTACTTATGATGGACATCTTGAGGATGATTAACTCCTCGAAGATACAGATCGAGCTAGTGATATTTGTATTTCATCAACAACTGAAAATGGAGTGTTTTTCATTACTAGCATGATGCTTCATTTGCTATAAATGAAAGAATTATTTGATGGTTAACCCCATGAGGATTCCAATCTACACTTGAAGAATTTCATTGATATGTATCTTGAATTTGATATCACCTACATTTCTCAAGAATAAATTTGATTGCATCTTTTGCCATTTTTATTGTTGGGAGAAGCAGTATTATTATTGCAGTAGTTTCTTGGGGACCAATCATTCATTAGTTTCTTAGATAGGTTTTTTCCACCTTCTCGGATATTGCAACTAATGGATGAAATCATCAATTTTTGCCAACTTAATTGTGAACCATTACATGAGGCTTGACAATGAATTAACAACAAGATAATGCTATGCCCAAACCATAACGTCCTGGATCTTGTGCTTCTGCGAATTTTATATAGAGAATTAGACCAATGGAACCAGACGATAGCCGATAATGCGGCGAGAGAATCTATGATAAGATAATCTTATGGTGTTGTGGCAACTTTATTAGATCAGGTGACTAAGAAAAGTTAAGGTTGGAATGCAAGAGATATCGATCTGGAAATAGGTCTCCCTCCACATCATTTGTAAGCTAGGATCAAAGAGAAAAGGATGAGGAAAGTGATGAGAAGATGGCTAAAGTGTCACGACCCCATTTTCGAGTCATGATGGCACCTACTAAATCTTTCCAATAGGTAAGCCAAACCATAACTCTTAGCTAACACAATGGGCTAATTCGGTAGGAAATGCAAAATATAGGATAAATTTCACAAATGCAACATCCAAATAGACAAGTATTCTAGATAGATAACATAGACAATACACGATACCAATCCCACGACCAGTTAGACTTAGTACAATAGAATTTAATGTTAATAATACAATCAAAAATATTTAGAATTATTCAATACATCTCGCTCAATATGAAAGAATAAATTACAATAGATAGAAGGAAATGGGCGACTTAGAACTCAAAGAGCTCACCTAATCTCGGAATGATTAACTCTGCATGAACAGGGTTAAAATGACAACAACTAGTATTCAAATCTGTACCAAAAAGGTACAAAAGTGTAGTATGCATACCAAATCAATAGGTACTCAGTAGGCATCATCAACCGACTGAGCTAAAACAGGATATAAAGATAATATAATGAAAGATAATCATAACTAAGTCAAGGTAGAAAATTGAACTTGAATCATCTACATCATCACTGTATATGATGAGCAATTAAATTAATATAATAGTTCAAAAATATAACACATCATAAAGCATCAACACAAGCAAGCAAACATATAAAATTGGATCCCATACGCCAACTTGAGCAAAAAGGTAATAACTCATCACAACATTTCTATTGGAGATCACCACGAGAAGCATAAAGGAATTTAACCAACAACATATCCACTCTTAATCATTAGTGACATGCCTCGAACTTTGGGCCATGTCATATGGGCACCTCAAGAATGCATGTACCGGAGGTCACCCCATAGACCAACCTAAACACTTCATCATATCATAGGATTTAAAGGAACTCCAATTCACAGGTTAATATCATAAATAAACATTAGGTTCATTATAATAACTATGTCCAAGTGCAAAGTTGTTCACAATACCTCTACACAAAATAAACATCAATAAGTATATCTGTCGGGATAAGACCCTAACCATAACCAAACCAAGTCTTAAGGAAGCTAATTCTAAAGATAAGGACTAAGAGATTAATGTCTTTCAAATGTAAAGAGGATCACCCTATCAAGTCAATGCATAAACTGCTTGATCGTCTAATCACTGCGTAGGTAAAGAAGAAGATTCTCAAGCCTTTACATCATATGGAGATATAGGGTCCAGAGACGTTTATTGATTGGAACGCTAGCACGTAACTCAAGGGTAAGGATAAAATAACATCATCATTTAACAACAAGTCAATATATCATCATCTCTTAATAACAAGTCAATATAGATATATCATCATTCATATTCATATACTTATCCTTACACATAGGTATTCCACATGCTAATCAAGAGATAAAGGCTCAACATTATTCTTGAACACATACTCATACGCATGGATATACACATCATGATCATATTAGTCAACAAGAAAAATGACTTAGCATGTATTCTCAAATCATTCAGTCATAATACATGGAGTGGAGAACTTTTCACCAAGTTAGCCCATTCGACCAACCTTAATCCCATCTCCTTGGACTAGGAACTTAAATTGCTCGTAGTATCACCGATCCAGGAACTCAAATCACTAGCCGTGTCTTTTAATTAAACTAGGAACTCAAATCGCTAGTCATATCATTGTTCTAGGAACTCGAATCACTAGCCGTGTTATTTCAATGAACTAGGAACTCAAATTGCTAGTCATATCATTGGTCTAGGAACTCAAATCACTAGTCGTGTCATTATACGAGGTATTCTAACCTCAAGAGATCTCTTTGGACTAGGAACTCAAATATGTAGTCATATCATTAGACAAGGAACTCAAGTCCCTTATTTTTTTATTGGCATTAATGGTCGACATTGAATTCTTGACCCATTAGCTCATGAATTCACATTTATACAATGTATGTCACATTTAAGGGCTTTGGCTTATTTAACCAATTCACTCATCACACATGACCACATAGTTTTTATGGGAACCTCCATTTCTCAACCATCTAAATAGGCCAATACCTTCATTAAATTCATCATGCAATTCAATTTGTGGTCCTCAAGACCCACACAAACTATTCATAATCATTAACATTATTACGTCACATTTTCACTACACTTGGTTCCATACAGAATTTAAGTTCATTTTCTTGTCTAGGACTATACCTTTTCATTAGCCTTCACCCAACAAAGTTATCAATTATACAATACATTGCTCATAACACCTTAATAATATTATTTAACAATCATTCATACTCATTTGGGCCATTGATTTAGCTCAACACATTTTCAACATACAACTAGTCATTTCACTTAGACATTTTTACAAACACCTTGGCTGCATACCTCTAACATGGCCATTCTAATTGTAGAAATCATCAAGACTAGGATCCCTCAACACCCTCATGTGAATAAACATACATCAATCACCCACATATACAATCTACTATCAATAAAATACATCAACTCACATATGAGATAGAATCATCATTATTCATAGTTAGGGAACAAAACCCTTTTAAGTTAATTCAAAACCACCATGTAAACTAATCCAAGTGTGAAATACAGGGGTTTTAGAGATATGTAAATAGGGGAAGAGATACATGCCTTAGAAAATATGAAACACCAATAATCTTAGATCCTCCTTGGCACTAGATGAACACCTCCAAACCCTAGCCTCTAATCTTTCTCTAAGAATCCTTTAGAGTGTTTTGGAGTGTTTAAGTGTTGTAAATGAAGACTTAGGAGGATACAATGCCTTATATAGTGAGAGGGTTTCGGGTTTTAGTCATGGAAAATAACCAAAAGGTCCTTGGTTAAAACTGAAAAGCTCACTCGTGTAGGGGTTCGTCTTCCCTTTATGGTTCCTTGAGTAATCGTACCCTAGGGTATGTGTGGTACCCTAACTCATACCCTAGGACTCTTCTAGGACAACCACACTATTGTGGGTATGCGTAGGTATCCTTGAGTCATAAACAAGGTTACCACTCATGCCTCAATCGTGAGCTCCATCTGTAACAAAAATAGTCCACTTGGTTTGTAGACTTCACTCTATACGTTAGAGTAGTGTATGACTCATATTCATGGTTACAACTAGGTGATGGTCTTGTCATATAGCGGACTGTATAGTACTCTACCATGCTTCCTAGGATACAAAAGGGGAGGGGGATAAGGGTACAAATTGTGACTAATGGTATGACTCAATGCTCCAAGTCGTACCCACCTTAGAGACACCAAAAGTTATTGTTTTTCAATGGTTCAAAGTCAAGTTGTTTCAATTAGTCAACCGCATTCCCATAATTATTATCAACTGGTCATTTTACTAACCATTCATTCATTACCTACATTGAATTTGTACCCATATTCAACACTATTACCATCATTAACCACTTAATCATCACTATTTCATTAGATAGTAATCATTAGTTAACCATTTTTTATTAACTAGATTGCTAAGTTACTAGTCATCACTTAGGTGACTATTTACCATATTTCATACAAAATTACACCATGGAATATCTATGTAAATCCACCATCTACCATTCTATCAACTAGGTATCTTTTATAACTAGCCATCAGAATATTTGTTAAAAGCGATCAGTCATCAAGGAATAACATTTATTAATTAACATCATTACTTAACCATATCCACCACTAGTCATTAACTGTACCACTTTGTTGTCATTAAATACTAGTGGTCTACAACTGGCATCTCCAATATCAATAACATGCCTAAATTACATATAAATATATATATATATAAGTGCCATTCATAGGGATAGCCAGACTCAAACCTGTAGATATACACATAGGCACATCAATATATCACCCTTCAACCTTGTCAGGTATTAATATCATCACAATGTCCTCCAATCTTATCGGGCATCATAATATAATCATAATATCCTCCCGCCGTACTGGGCATAATCATATCATTAGATTATCCTCCGATGTTGCCGAGCATCATCATATCATTTGGTCTTTTCAGACATCATCATATCATCATAATTTCCTTTGGCCTTCTTGGACATCAACATATCATCATAATCATAATTAGTGGCAAAATCAACATCATAAGCAATCATATGATAAAGTATCATGATTTTACACATAATAAATGTCATGACTTCCCAAAATAAACAACTAACATGATTTCTCATAATTTATAGCATATTTTCTAACATCATTATTAGGAATATGTTCTAGCATATTTCTAGCATAATTTCTTAGCATATAATAATCATAAGTAATATCATGAGAAATCACTCATTAAAATCCGATACTATGATCTATCATTATAATAAAAATAGCTTATCAGTAGCTTGATCAATAATAAATCCATGACACAGTCTATAACTTATTCATAGCATGGTCCCTAACATAATTTACAGCTTCGACAGTATCATAGTTAAGAGCTCATTCAATAGTATATTCAACAACCCAATCAATAGAAACAACAATAACATAATCAAGAGCCTATCATAAGCTTAACCAATACATCATACATTTGGCATAATCTTGAGGAACTACTTCTAATGTCATTAATAATAACCAAGCATCAAGATTTCCTAATTATTGCCCCACAAGGGCATTATATAAGCATATAACAAATGTACAAAGGGTTCAAGATAACTAACATCAATTTTACTTAAAGTGGATCGAAGGGCCTATTTCTAAATCCCTAAAAACATAATAAGTCAATTTCTACCAAAAATTTTGCTAACGTATCTAAATCTACTCTTAGATGAATAACAAGCCATGAGTAGCCCTATGAAAAAGGTTCTGCAAAAACACAACCACTAAGTCAATAATACCACTAAGGCAACCTTTCTTTGGTGTAAGAAACTAAGGCTACTTTACCCTAAGCATGTTTATGTAGAACATTTTACTAAATTTGAGAGAAAGCCAAGGCATTCTCATGCTAACCGTGAATAATGATATCTAATACACTAAGGTTAAAGACGGCAAGATAAGTATTTCACTCTATGATTCAAATGCAACCTAAAGAATCCAACTAATCCCAAGTTATGCATTTCACAAATCTAACACCTAAAACCCATCCCAAATCCAACATAGCATCATATGTCTACTATGTCAAATCTTAATCTAACAAAGGATAAACCTAGCCTACCTCGATGCCGAACGAAGATCAAAAACTGGTAAACTTTCATTTTTTACCAACAAGAAGCCTTTTCAAGATGCCAAGCAATCAAAAATACACTCTACTCATCAATAAGAAAATACTGATTCCCATATTGCACCCATTGTGCTTTGGGTCCAAAAATGATGCTAAAATTCAATGTGGGTCCCACTTATGGAAAATTACATATCTGAGACCAACCCAAAATATTATAAAGATCATGGAATAAAATACTCAAAATTAGGTAAACACTAAGCATATTTTCGGCCAAAATAAAGACCTAAAGGATTTGGGGCTTTGGTCAAATAATCAAGAAGTTCAGGCGTGAATTCGAAGGATTCTTACATGAAATTTGAAGATTTTCATGAAATTATATGTTAATCAAGCTCCCAAGTAACCCCCAAGACTCAATATATTGTTATCACACCCTTTACCATTTTTGCTCTCAAGAGAATGGGTGGAAATTGACAAATTTTGCAACCTAAGGGGGTCATTTTATACCCCTTCGAAGTAATTAGATACGGAAATCACACAAACTAGCTACAAATATTAGTATGGCGATCACCATACATCTCAGTATGATCTCACTACCCTCTGCACTTCATGTACGATTGTGGCCCACACTAGATGACAGCTGAAACTTACAATTTTTGAAGTTTTTGCTAAGGTCTCCGGATTCATTTGTAATTCAATATATGCATATGAACTATATACCCACATTAAATTCAACATTCCAAATGCAATGGAAAATTTGAATTTTCTATCCAAGGTTATTTCGACCAAATATATGTCCCACACCCATATTCTTAATTTTAAATTTTTTAAGCAATAGGTCAAAATAGCTCGGGCGCTTCAGGATCTGAACCAAAGGTCTACATTTCCTAAAATCAATATTATATAGGTGATGTTGTCGTCATAATTTGTATTGGAGATTGGTGATAATGCTCAACTTAAATGTGAATTTTAAGTGCAAGGTTGATATTGTCGATATATACCCAACCAACGTCAGAGTCAAATCCTCAAGGAGTGAAAACTAGCTTTCAAAGCTTACGTGTGTTGAGCATTACCTATGTGTTAATCCCTAATACAACATATGAATAAAATATGAAAGTAACTTGGGGAGTTTAATTTGGAATTTTGTTGAACATATGGATATGTATACCAAGTTGAGAGGAACCCTGGGGTTATGTTCTCCTATGTGATATTCATGCATAGGTAATGAAGATTTACACAAAGTTTTAGCTAATGGTTTTGGGTAGGCTAGATTTAGGGTCATAGTGTTAACCTTTCGATAAAAGAATAAATTTCACTCATATAATTTTTCGAACATCTCATGAGCATGACTAAGTTATCAATCTATTTGTGTCAAACTAGCATCCTTATTTCTAAGATAATGATTTTGTAAATAGCAACTTTAAGTAACACCTGTATTTCAAAGATAATGCAAGAAAGAAGCTAATTCAAGTGGTTCTTCATAATTACTGTTCAACCACATCCCTCTTTCAAACATGATATAGGATAGAAAACAATTTGGGTTTTCACCCACAATTCTTAATTAAATCAAGGAGTACGCCAAAACCCTTCACAATTAGATAAATAATTAGACAAACAATCAACCCCTACACATTAATGAACAGCTAATATAAAATAACCTCAAAATAATCATTTAGCTACTTATGGAATTAAAGAGGAGAAATATACAAAAATTGACATGCAATTCATTCAGCATAAGCCAAATAAATAGAAACCCAAGCTTTAATTTCAAACTATAACCAAAAATTGTGTTTGCACGATTTTTAGTTGTTGACTATTGATTCCACAATTGCTTGAGCTTATTAGTTGGAATTTGATAAGTGAAAACCCTAAATCTCTAAATAGGTTTGATGGTAAAAATCCTAAACTCTAGAAACCCTTTGTCATCCTTGAAAGAGGGACTAAAGTAAACATGCGGTAACCCATAACATCCTTAAAAGAGGGTTATAGGGGGTCAAAGTAATAGTGGAAAATTGTGTCTATGGTTTAATACCATTTGCAATCTTTGAAAGAAGGATGATAGAAGTGTAAGCCATGACAAGAGCATCATCCTAGAAATAGGGATGCTTGATTGAGGTGTTGAGTTATTATAAATTGCACTCCTGTTAGGAGCTTGAAAGAATCAATGGGTGAAATCGTTGTAGATTTATTAAAAGATTGACCAGAATGACTTTTAACCTAGCCTATCATCTAATCAATAATTAAAACTCAAGCTAAATCATCATTTACCCACACACTTTACCTTTAGGTAGACATAATCCCGAGACCCTCTCTATTCTAAATCTTAAATCAAAAGTGTTGTATCCGTGCTTTGTTACTTGATGAACCATATCCAAATCAAAATCCCCCCATTTTATTTTACATGCTTTGTTTATTATTATTTTGAGTAAACTTGTAGTAACTAGGACACCCATAAGATTTGAAGCCTATAAATCACTCTTTGTCGATTTGACCCCAAATCTAGTTGGGTTGTTTGACAACCACCACCTTACCCCTTAATCATGGGATTGAGTTGACCATTATAAAAATAGTGCCGTTGTCGGAGAGTGAAGTATAGATTTCACTTGTGCGGTGTGTATCTAACTTGGGAATACCCAGAGTGATATCATCTACTTTATTTATTATTTTTAATTCTTGTTTTAGGTGATCAGAGTATTAATGGAACAATGAGTGATAGCGCAAGCAACATAGGACCCTTTGATGCCCCTCTAGATGATGAGGGCCTACTAAGTAAAGCGGGGCAAACAAGTATAATCCCCATCCCACCAACTAATGGGAATAGAGTCTTCTATGTAACTAGTGTCATGCTTTACATATTGCAAATGAAAGGATTGTACGAAGGTCAAGACTTTGAGGACCCAAATGTCCATTTGAAGTATTTTATGGAAGTGTGTTCACCATTCAATATAGCACACATTACTCAAGAGTTCATTTGGCTTTGCCTTTTCCAGTTCTCATTAATGGGCGAGGCGGTTTCATGGATCCACTTGCTTCCACCGAGATCAATTACATCTCAAGACAAGCTTACTAAGGTTCTTCTTGATAGATATTTCACACCATAAAAATTCTTCAAAAGCGGGATGAGATTGTAAATATTTAGCAAATGAATAGAGAACCATTGTTTGAAGCTTGGGAGAGGTTTAATGGTAAGGTTTCTCAATGGGCAAATCATTAAGTCCCAAACAAAATGCTTCTCGAGATCTTCTACTGTGCCCTCGATCCATTAAACAAAACAATGGTAGATAATGCGGCGGGTGGTTCCCTAGTGAAGTTGCACCACTATGTGGCCTTTATATTGATTGGAGAAGTGTCTAAGAAAAATTGGGGTTGGCATACCCAAGAAATAGATGATCCCAAGATTCCTTCTACCAATTCCATGGTCGATAATGAACAAATAAAGCGGAATAAATAAAAAGAGGATAACATGGTGAAAATTATGACCCAACTCAAACTCTTGACAAAGCATATTATGGGAGCAGCCACGAAAGCATTCAACACTAAAACATTAAAATATTACTAAGACGATGAAGAGGCAAAGAAGTTGAATAAGGAAATCCACTATTTGTCTAACTAGTTGGAGACTTCCTATCCTACCTATTAAAGATAAGGTGAGAATAAAGGGTGGATGGACCATGAGAGGGATAGAGATTGCAGGGATTGGGAATTTGACAATGATCATTATGTTCCTCCTCATGATCGGGCCAAAGCCAAAGAGTCCAATATCTTTAACCCCTAAAAGTTCAAGATCAAGGATGTGTTGGTTAGAATATTGAGTATAGTGAAAGGTGTAGACAAAATAGCTGAATTAAAGGGCGTTCTTTCCTAACTTTCTCAAATAGTTGTGTCTCACTCTTCATCTATCAAGCTATTGGAGAACAAAGTTCAGAAAATCTCTATACAATTAAATGTAACGCCTAGAGGTGGACTTCCAAGTGACATAATTGCTAACCCAAAGAATGGCGCACAAGTCCTAGCAATTGTCACAAGGTGTGGGAAAACATTTGATGAATTCATTAGGGGAAACGTGTCCAAAAATTTGCCCAAAGCTAAGTCCAAGGAGGTGCAGCCTCAAGGAAGAGAAGCAAATGATGAAGAAGTGGTTGAAGTTGAAAGCCACAAGATGAATCAAGACCAACCATCCACGTTGCTCCCCCGTTTACTCAATGATTGCATAAAAAATAGGAAAATGACAAATTGAGGAAGTTCAAGGAAAAACTTAGAACCTATCGATAAATATCCCGTTGCTTGAAGCTATTGAAGAGATATCGGGATACGCTAAGTTTATGAAAAAGTTGATGACTAACAAGAAACTTGTTGTAGGTGATACCATTGAGGTCAATCATGGGTGTAGCGCTATTATGGATTGCAAGGTTGAGGAAAAAAAGATGACCTCGAAGCATTCACTATCCCTTGAACAATTGGGATACATGAATTTGAAAAATCTATATGTGACCTTAGTGCGAGAATCAACCTAATGCCTTTTCTTATCTACAAGATGCTCGGATTGGATAACCCTGCGCCGACCTCGATGTGACTTTTCATGGAGCACCGGTCCATCAAAAAGCCAGTAGGAATTTTTTTTTATGTCCTTGTCAAAGTGGACAAGTTTATACTCCCAATTGACTTTATGGTATTGGATTGTGAAATGGACAAAGAGGTACCTATCATCCTTGGCCGCCTTTTATTAGCCACCGAGAGAGATATTATTGATCTAAATATAGGGTATATACAGTTTAGGGTGAAAGAAGATAAGGTCTCTTTCATAATTTGCAAGTCAAGGAAGCAAACCGCAGAGTTTCAAGTAGTATTTATGGTGGATGTTAAAAATGAGAAAAGGGATGAGGAGGAGTTTGAAGACCCACCTTGAGAATGACGGACGGAAAACATCGTGTAACAATGATAACTAAGGCACTAGGTAGGAGGCAACCCATAAATACTATGAGAGTGGCTCATATCCTTTTTGTTATGTTTTTGTAGGGTATATTTCATCTTTTTCATATGAATAACCCATACATATGTGGCACTATGGAGTGCATTGGATGAGATTAAGAATTGGAGAAATGTGTCAAAATAAAGTAAAATGCTGAACATAGGAAAACAGGGGAGAAAAATTCCTCTCAGTTCTATAATCACAGTCACGCGGGTGTCCATAATTACGGTCCCTTGACCGCGGTCATGTCCATTTCAGTCATTTAACCCTTAGTTTCCCTCATTTCCCTTAGACCTCCTTTCAAGATTGTACTCTATAATTTGGGCTGATTTTCGGCAAAGTTTGTGAGATCTCAAATAACACCCTTACATTCCTCCGACGTCACAACTCCGATAAGTGTCATGAATCTGTGCTTTGATTTATAAGAATAGGCCATAGAATGCATAATTAAGAGACGGCCTAAAGTTGTCATTGTTATTCTTTTCATATTTTCTTACATGATATTGTTGAGATGCTGGCTGCTTGAACAAGTTATGCATATAAGTGGGAAATCTTGAGTACCCAAGTATGTTTGGAAAATGTAGACAAACGAGATGTGCTCACCAAGTGTTTGATAATTTTCCCAAATAAACTTTCACTAATGATATTTATATCCATCCACCTGTTAGAATTATTCAAATGATCTTCATATGCACTAATATAGTAGAATATGTTTGTAGCCTAAAATTGGAAGAAATATGAGCTTGCAAAGCTGAGAACGGAACCACCCTTAGGCATCGCGACTGTCATAGACCGCGATTGTGATAATGAAAATGCTGTCTTGAATCATGATTATGGTAACTGAAAATAGTTTCCTGCCATGTCAAAAATCTTGCACTTCCAATTTTTGTCAAGCAACACCAAGCACCTAGTCTAATGAACTCTAGTGATCAATATAGCACAACTTGTATGACTAAAAGATCATCAAAAAATATAATGTGTGCTTAGTGATTTTAGGACAACCTCATCGATAAGTATGATCACATTTGGTTCATGGTACCTGAGTGCCACACTCACTTCTACAGTGATCTTCTGAGGACAAAGCTGCTCTCATAGAGAGGAATTTTGCTTGGAAAATATGCCAGAGAAACTACCGGCACTTTATGAAAAACTTGAATTAATAGGGTGGCGGTGCTTCCCCATGGATCCATAAATTGCAAATGAACAATGGGTTCGTCAATTTTATGCAAACATCGGTGAAGTTTCTTTTTTGGACCCACTCAATATGACTGTCAAAATTCAGGGAAAATTGGTAAAAGTTAGGGCTAAATAAATCAATGATGTTTATGGGCTCAAGCATGCTAACATGAGTGGATTTAATACAAAGGGTTGTAAATTGAGAATTTGGTTAGCAGAACAACTATGCCTCAAAAATAAAGTCCCATAGACAAAAACTAAAAGCAATATTTCCATGAATGACTTTATTTTTGAGGTTCAAATATGGTTGCACATCATCTGTAGTCGCATTTATCCTTGCACACACATGATAGCAATCCCATAATTTCATGCTAGGATTGTTATATGTATTCTAGACGACACCCCTTTAGATATTGGTCAACTTAAAGTTAATGAAATAGATTATTTCAAGAACCAAGGTGGTACGCATCTATTCTTCCCCTCCTTGATTACAAAGCTTTGCAAAAGAGCTGGGCTGGAAGAGTATTCTAGTGATACATGGGTGTACCATTATGCTCCGATTTACACATTGAGGATTAGAGGTGAGGGCGCACTCAACAAAAGAAAAAAATAAAGATATACTTGTAAAAGCCAACATGTAGTGAGCTTGAGTCTTATAGGACAACCACCACGGGACCTTTTGATAATATTATAGTAAATATTGCAACCATCAAAGAGCTTGTGTCTAGTTTGCCTCATTCTTATGTGTCATGCATAGACCATAAGAAGTACAAGGAGGACCAAAAGAAGCAAGAAACTACCATTGATAAGCTTGAAAAGGCCTACTCCTCTTTCATGGAGCCATATTTAGACCTTTAGATCGCACATGAAAAAATAGTTACAAGGGAGAAAAAGAGAAACCAATCCTTTATCAGGATATGGAAGGGAATAAAGGGCTTATGAAATGTCCTAAAGCCCTGAGATAGACTACCTTATTTTTAGGTGGACAGTGATGATGAGGCCCTAGTCGAGTGATCTGATATTTAGGAAGATGGTAATGATGTATTGTCCGACAGCTATAATAGCCCTTGATGCAGTTTTAGGGAGCGCCCTTATCAATTTTATCCTTAATTATTTATGCATTAGGGACACTGCTACCTTTTCAGTTGGGTGTGTCTTCTTATTCTTATTCATTTAATTTGGGTCTGCTAATATTGATATTTCTACATACTTTTTGCTCTTTTGGACAATTATTATCTTTATTTTTATTTGGGTTGTATTATTCGGGAACTCTGATGGTGCCCACATTTGCATGGAATAGTTATTTTGTTCTAGGTGTGTCACTTTAATTTAGTTTTAGTAGACAAACTTTTTCATTGTGATTAGGTTTCTAACCATGGGTGCAGGGGATGTCAGAGTACCCATGGCACTGAGGTCATAGAATGCAAGAGTAGTCTGATTACCTGTAGCATTAATGATCTAGGATTGTATTAATATCCATTAGTGAAGTCTGAGTAACCATTTGGTGGGTCGTCCGTATTATGATTTGCAATGTGAAATGATATCTTCGATGGTTTCCATGATTAATAAATTATGTGTGGTGCATATACAAAAGCAAAAAACCCCCTTTAAAAAATTTTGCAAAACTCAAAGAAATGGACATGAGCCACTTGGTGATGAAATTTTTTATCTTTCTATGACTCCGAAAGTTGACTTTAGAAAAATTATGAATACTCCATCTTTGTATCGAGTGGGTAGAATAATTGAACCCTCTTGATAACATTCAAATGCCATGTGTGTGAGGTTTGTTGGTAAAATGATCATAGGCTATCTTGCGATTTTGGAAGGCCACTTTAACCTAAAGAACCTACCAATATATAGGAGTTACCCCTTGTTACCCTCTTTGAGTCTTTGGACTTTTCTTTGGCAAACACATTAGAAGCTGTGACCCTTCTATTCACCCCCCATTGAAGCTCATCTTCCTTCAACTTAAGAATATGAATTGAGGCTAAGAGCCTAAGTTAGGGTTGGTGGAAAGAAAAAGAAAGTGTAGTTGAGCCACGAAGCCATAAGAAAGTTCCTACGAGCTTAAATAAGCAATCATTTTTCCTTGAAGGAAGAGATATCCCTTTAAAAGAAAGAAATGCATGAATTATAAATATGTGCAAAGTATGAAAAAAAAAAGGCAAAGAAAATGTGAGTAAAGAAAGAGGCAAAGTAGGAAAATTTGTAAAAGAAAAATATGTGGCCGAAAAAGGGATTATGATGTACAATCTCAAGGAGGGTTTAACCTTATCATGCTAATCTAATATCCTACCCTACACTAAACATATATTACAAGCTGAAAAGGCCCTTTTTGATTCCTAACCAAGTATGTTCATTGTAGTGGTGATTGAAAATAGGGGCAAGCCTATGGCATGGTACTTGTTAAGATGGAGAATTTCTTGAGAAAGTGAATGTTTGCACTTAAAATTCCTTATTGCATGATTGGTAACAAGGTGTGTGAATTTTTCCTTTCTTATGAGGAGGCATGTGAACTAGTTAAGTGGGGTGATTTTGTTCTCTTCCATCCAATAAGGTAAACAAAGGTATAGCATGATTTTAGTCAACATGTGATTCATTTCTAGAGTGTTGGTAGTTGTTATAGGGTTTCTTCCCAAAGTCTATTGGATCCTTCACTATTTTATTTTATGATGAGGGTCGTCGTTTAAACCCTATTTTCCTATGTGTGAAAAGCTTTTGGTGGTATCAATTAAGTATGAGTCATCATGATCATCGAGTGATACAATGAACATATGAAGCTCTCATAATATGGGGTAGTATTGCTTGAGTACAAGAAAGGTCTTAAGTTGGGGGTGTTGATGAATGGTGATTTTTCCATGAATTCTTACTAAATATTTGTGCACATTACATTGTTTTGAATAAATGAATGAGACATATTTGTGATAAAATGCACTATTATCCACTCTTTGAAGGCATAGGGTTTAAGAGATCAAAAGATATGGATTGGAGCTGAAAGTGATAAAAAGGAAGCAAAGAAAAGGACAGTTGAAGACCTGGACTACATAAACCTCAATTACTACAACCATGGTCCTTAATCCGTGGTTGTGTTCATTCAAGATGGTCAGCACAACAAGTTCATAGAATACAACTGCATTCGTGTGGACGCAATCACAGATTGTCAAGCGCGGTTGTAGTTCAATGGGAATATGCCTAGGGGATGACCTATAAAATCCCTTAGATGCATCCCGAACCATATATAAGCAAAAAACCCTTTCTTCTTTGTGAATTTTATATCTCATAAAAAATATTTTGATTTGAGAAGAAGAAACACTAATTGGTTAAGTGTGTAACTACTCTTGGAGGCTTAATTTCTTACTTATCTTGTGAAGAATAAATGTTTGGGATAATCTACATGGTATATTTCTCCATAATTTCATCATGAGTAGATAAGTAATTTAGTCTTTGGATTATGTTGAACTATAGTGTAATTGTGTGTGGGAGTTTTTATGTTTGCATGATTTTTAGTTGATGACTATGGATTCCACCATTTCTTGATCTTATTAGTTGGAATTTGATAAGTGAAAACCCCAAATCTCCAAATGGGTTTGATGGGTGAAAACCCTAAACTCTAGAAACCCTTTGTCATCCTCAAAAGAGGGACTAAGGTGAACTTGCAGTAAGCCATAAGATCCTTGAAAGAGGGTTATAGGGGGATAAAGTAATGGTGGACAATAGATTTTATGGTTTAATACCTTTTGCAATCTTAGAAATAAGGATGATAGAAGTGTAAGCCATGACAAGAGCATCATACTAGAAATAGGGATGCTTGATTGAGGAGTTAGGTGATTACAAATTACATACTTGTTAGGTGCTCCAAAGAGCCAATGGGTGAAAAATCGTTGTAGTTTTATTGAAAGATTTACCACAATGACTTTCGACCTTGCTTATCCTCTAATCAATAACTAGCATGCAAAATGATCATTTATCCGCACACTTTACCTTTAGGTAGACATAATCCTAAGACCTTCTCTATTATTAATCTTAAGTTAAAACTGTTATATACGTGCTTTGTTATTTGATGAACCATCTCTAAATCAAAATCTCCCCATTTTATTTTACATTTCTTGTTTATTATCATCCCGAGTAAACTTGTAGTAACTAGGACAATCATAAGATTTGAATCCAATAATTCTCTCTAGTGGATTTGACCCAAACTCTAGTTGGGTTATTTGACAATGACCGCCTCACCCCTTAATAATGGGAGTGAGTTGGGTGTTATCACCCTTCTGTTGGCTAAAAATGGCCATCCAATAATGGTAAAAACTTTATGATCAATCGCACAATTGATCACAATAAAATCAGCTAGATATATCAATCGATCAACATTTATCAACACGTCATATAACACCCCAATCAATTTCTTAATTAAGCAATCGACCATCTATTTCCTCATGGTGGAAGGCTTAGGAGTACCCAAGATGAACTTGTGAAAAATGGCAAATCTTATTAAGTTGATACTTGCCCCAAGATCAAATAATGGTTTAGCAAATTTAAACATCCTAATGGTGAAAGGGATGGTCAATTCACCCAGATCCGCCTTCTTCAATACCATTGTTCTCGACATGATAACACTACAATTGTCAGTCACTTTTATAGTTTCATAATCCACAACTCTCTTTTTGGAGACCATGTATTTCATGAATTTAGCATACCCTGACATTTCTTACAAAGCCGCTATCAATGGAATATTAATGGATAGGTTGGTAAATTTCTTAAAAAAACATCTTAAATTTGGCATTATCGTCTTTCTTATCGAGTCTTTGTGGGAATGAGTGAGGAATTTTAATTGCTTTCAGTGGGACAACTCGAGGTTTATTCACTTTTGGATCATCACCTTTAACCACTCTAGGAGGCTCTTCCCTCTCACTCATGTATTCCACTACCTTTGGTTGTTCACCAATTGCTTTATTTGGCTAAGGAGCCTAATTACTAGGATTATCAAACCACTTCCTTTACACATTAGCTTTCCTATAACTTGAATTGCATCGAAGTTTTTACCAAGATCAACAAACTTCTCACCAAGAGCTCTACCACTCCTAGTAACGATAGCCTCGATGAGAGAATTATCTTACGGGCTGGCCACCGCGTGATTAGGTTGTCCCCCTCTTTTATTATCTTTAAGTTGTGCCTATATTTGGTCTATTTGGTCCTCTAACTGCTTGATGGATGTAAAATGGGATGTCACTATTTGGTTTAACTGAGACAAATCACTTCTCATTTCCCTTACCATCTTGTTGGTCCATTAAACACTTCTTAAAATTTAAGCCAAAATATCTTCATTTTTGTACATTTCATGATTGTTCCAACCTTTATTCCCACCTTGCCTTTGATAGATAAGGCTAGAATCCTCTAAATGATTTTACAAAATCCTTATCTCTTGATCAAGTTCTTCCTTTTCCTTATCATTATACCTTAGTTCTTTTGGAAGCAATGACATTGACCTCTGCAAAAGGAGTCCCTATCATATGTTGAATAAAAATGTTGAGTTGGGTTATTAGCTTGTGCATATTTGCATCTATCTCCTTATAACTTCTCCTTTTTTCTCGATAGCTTCACCATTTGATTCTGCAAATTCAATGCAACCCTATAAGATAACATGACAAGAGACCCTCCGGATGCATTATCAACAATAGTATAATTTAATTTGTCTAATTCATGGTAAAATAGTTGGATAATAATCTTCTACAACACTTTATTGTTTGGGCATTGCATGATTTTGTCATTTAATCTTTTCCATACATTATATAAGGGCTCACCTCTAAATTGATGAAAATTTGTAATTTTATCCCTTTGTTGTAGCATTCAAGAAGGAGGGAAATATTGCCAAAAAAAGGCCTCCATAAGTTCGATCCAAGATATAATAGACCCTGCAGTTATAGATCTCAACCATAAAACTACTTTTTCCATAAAAGAAAATGGGAATTTCACAACTGAATGGACTATTAAGATACATGGGCAATATAAAGAACAGAGCACACGTTAATGAAGTTTCTCAAATGCAAATTCACATCTTCATATTGTTGACCCCCCAAATAGACCTTTCATTTAAAGTAGATGTAGTATTGTACTAGTGACATAAACTTCTCAATTCCCTTTTACGGGTGGAATATAAATAGCACTATCATGCCATACGTCATTATGATTATCCATATCTCTTATATGACCATTAAAAAAACCATTATTTCTCCCATGTGTAAGACCCCAAAAAATCCCTATCTTAACACAGACCTTTAACGCTTGTTAAGGGGTCCCAGACTTAGAAATTTTTAGCCAAGTGTTCATACTTAGAGTTATTTTAACCTTCATAAGTTGGCGATCCTTTTTCATGACCCTTATGACCTTTAAATATCAATTTTTAGGTTAATTCATGATAAAGAGTATCAGTAGGTGTTCTCGGACACATTTTGAATTTTTTGAACTTTGTTTGAAACATATTTGAAAGCTCAAACCAGTGGACCGACGCGATCTCGACGTGCCGCGTCGCCCATCGTGTCAATGAGTATTTTTCCCTATCTTCCAATGGAAATTTCAGTGAACCGATGCGGACACGACATGGAACGTTGTCTATTGCATTGATGCCAAAGATGCGGCGCATCGATCTGCGCATTGCTAGTCCAGTTTTTAGTAATTAAAAAGCTTCATCCTCAGGGGTAATTGGGTCTTTTCACACCTTATGTTAGCCCCCAAAACATGAAATTAAGCCCCTTTAGAGGCAAAATCCATTTATCTTTCTTAAAAGTTCTCAAGAAGCAAACCCTAGGATATCTAATTCAATATTCAGCCTTTAAGAACACTCCATCATTTTTCGCAAATTTGAATACCAAGGTATGTGAAGTGTTCATCCAAGCATTTGATTCCACCCTTAAAGTTCAAGAAACTTTTTATAAATACAAGTTAATTGATTTCATGGATTTCATGTTGGATCTTGAATTTATTAATGATGATCTAATTCCATATTTTCTCCCAAGTTTCATGCAAACTAGTTTAATTGTGAATTGAATTTTGTAAAATACATGTCAAACTCTTGAATTGCAAGTTGAATATAGAATCCATGATATTACTACATGTTTATTGATATGTGAAATACCCATGATCCCCATGTGTTTGTAAAAATTCTTATATCATTAGACTAGTCCAAGCATAACATATTATTGTATGATATCAATCGTGTATAAGCTCATGTATAACAAGTGTTTGATCAAAGATGTCTAAGTGAATGTATTATTAGAATGCTAGTACCATGATGCTACTAAAGTCATGCAATGATTTACTTTTAATGCTATCAAGTCTTAGGGGTATTTAATACCCGACAATTTAGTGGCTACCTAGAGCCAGTGTTAGTTGCAGAATAATTTCAGTCATGTCACGATAAATAGTACTCTCAATAAGTTACAGAACTCATGGAAAAGTCAGTAGACTCAGATTCATTCTAGTCCAGTTCAGACCTCAGTAAATTTAGTCAATTAACAGAATTCAGCAGTGTTCCATCAGTCAACAGAACTCAATGAACTCAGTTCAGTTTAGTTAGACAGTATAATTAGTAACAGTTTAGTCAAGCCTAGTATGGACTAGAAATTAGTTCATTGATATTTAGTTGGGAGTATGATTCAGCACTGAGCGAACCCAGGGATGGGGGTAATCCTATCAATAGAGGAGAATTGGAAATCCCTCCCAAAAATACAAACAAAAGAAGAATTGGAAATTCGTCAGCACCTCAGCCCGTTCAGGAAGATCCTCTGGATAAACGTATCTCCCACGCTATATTTAGAGCAGTTTTTACCACTTAAGCTCATTTTGTGGAAGCCTAGAATGAACACCCGGCTGCCGTTCCGGCCAACCCAGTGGCCAATACTTCTACAACCAAGATTCAATACTTTATTGAATGAACCTTCTATCTTTTATGGGGTCTAAGTCAGATAAGGACACACAAGAATTTCTTGATTAGGTACATAAGGTTACAGATATTATGGGGGTGATAGCTAGTGAGAGTGTCGAGTTAGCTTCATATTAGTTGCAGGATGTGGTTTACTCATGGTTTAAACAATGGAAAACAGAGAGGGCTATAGATACCGGGCCCATAGATTGGGAGGAGTTTTTTTTTGCTTTTCTGGATAGGTTCTTCCTGCTAGAGTTGAGGGACGCGAAGGTTTTGGAATTTATAAATTTGAAGTACCGAAACATAATAGTGTAAGAGTATTCTCTCAACTTTACTCAATTATTCAGATACGCTCCTCATATGGTAGAAGATAACAGATCTAAGATGAGTAAGATTGTGTTTGGCGTGTCTAGTAGTATGGTCAAGGAGTGTAGGACTGATATATTGATTAAGAAGATGGACATATCCAGGCTCATGGTCCATGATCAGCAGATAGAAAAGGCTAAGAATAGGAAGAAGGAGAGGGAGAATAAGAAAGCGAGAATAGACAGTTTGAACTTTGTTCAATCTAAGTCAAAGGGTGGGAATCATTCTCAGTTCTGCCCAAAATCCTCTATCTAAGATCCGTCCTCAGCCAGTGCTCTTATGCCAAAATTCAAAGATGATAATAGAGATACGACATCAGGACCTAAACTGTAGGGTAGTGTTAGCAGTTCCTGAACAAATTCTCTCTGCCAAAAGTGCGGTAGAAATCATTAGGGTATCTACAGAGCTGGTAGTGACGCATGCTTTGAATGGGGAAAGTCAAGTCACAGAGTAAGAAAATATCCTCAGGTGGGTTCACAGAGTCAGCATAACATCCCTCAGTATAGTCTGATCACTCGAATCAGCAGGGTACGCTTTCAGTCCCATCAGTGGGCAACGCCCAAATAGACTTTATATACTTTATTCCCTACAGGATCAAGAAAGTTCTCCCAATGTGGTAACTATTATGCTACAAGTTAATTATTTACAAATTTATGGTTTGCTAGATCCAGGAGCTTCTTTATTATTTGTTACTCCTTATATAGATGTTGACTTCAAAGCCTATCCCAAACTCCTAGCAGAGCATTTATTAGTCTCTACCCCAATGGGTAAATCCATCATAGCCCAACGGGTATACAGGAACTGTCCGATTATGGTATTTTAGAAAGTCACTTTAGCAGACTTAGTCAAATTAGAGATGGCTAATTTTGATTTCATTCTCGGCATGGACTATCTTCATTCCTACTATGTTGCAATCAACTACAAAAATAGAGTTGTCCAATTTTAGTTCCCAAATGAGCCCATCCTAGAGTGAAGGGGTAGTACTTTAGCTCTTAGGGGTCAGCTTGTTTCCTACCTTAAGGTAAGGAAAATAATATCTAAGGGATGTGTCTACCATCTCGTTTGAGTCCAAGAATCTAGATCATAAGCCCCTACTCTTAAGTCAGTATCAGTAGCATATGAATTCCCAAACGTGTTTCCCAAAGATCATCCTGAAGTTCCTCCCTAAACGGAAATTAACTTTGGAATAGACCTTCTTCTAGATACTCAGACCATATCTATTCCTACATATAGAATGGCTCTGGTAGAACTCATAGAATTAAAGGAATACTTAAAGGATGTCCTTGATAAAGAATTCATCAGATCTAGTATTTCCTCGTGGGGCACACCAGTTTTATTTATGCATAAGAAAGATGGTTCTCTTAGAATGTGTAGTGACTACCATCAGCTAAATAAAGTGATGGTCAAGAACGTGTATCCATTTCCCAGAATCGATGAATTGTTTGACCAACCTCAGGGTGCTAGATAATTTTCTAAAATAGACCTCAGATTAGGCTATCATTGGCTTAGAGTCAGGGAATGTGACATCCCATAAATAGCTTTGAGAACTTGGTATGGTCACTTTAAATTCTTTATCATGTCCTTTGTTCTTACCAATTACCCAACAGCATTCATGGACTAGATGAACCGTGTGTTCAAGCAGTACTTGGACATGTTAGTCATAGTCTTCATAGATGATATCCTTGTTTACTCTTGTAGTGAACAGGATCATGCAGAATATCTCAGAATAGTATTACAAACTATCAAAAAACATCATCTATTCACTAAATTAAGTAAGTGCAAATTTTAGCTAAGTTCGGTTTCTTTCCTCAGCCACATCATTTCCTTTTATGGCATTAGAGATGATCCCTAAATACAAAAGTAGTGAAAAACTAGCCTAGACCCATCTCTACATCAAATATTAGGGGTTTCTTGGTCTTGGCCAGCTCTTATCGATAATTTGTTGAGGGATTTTCTTATATTACATCCTCTATGTCAATATTGACTTATAAGAAGGTCAAATTCTAGTGGTCAGATTCTTGTGAGAAGAGTTTTCAGGAGTTGAAGACTCGAGTCACTACAACTTTAGTTTTGACCTTGCCAAATGGTTCAGACGACTTTATTGTGTATTGTGATACTTCCAGGGTTGGTTTATGGTGTTTTTTGATGAAGAGAGGTAAGGTCATAGCCTACGCCTCTAGACAACTCAGACCTTACAAAAAGAACTATCCAACTCATGATCTTGAGTTAGAAGTAGTAGTTTTGCCTTAAAGATTTAGAGGCACTACTTGTATGGTGTACGCGTCGATGTATTCACTGACCATAAGATCGTACAATATGTTTTCTCTCAAAAATACCTAAACCTCCATAAGAGAAGGTGGTTTGAGTTGTTGAAAGATTACTACATGAGTATTCTGTATCATTCGGGAAACGCCAATATAGTGGATGATGCCTTAGTAGGATGTCTATGGGTAGTATTGCTCACGTAGATGATGGTAGGAAGAAGTTAGCTCAGGAAGTTCATTAGCTTGACTGACTAGGTGTTTGCTTAGTCGATTTAGCAGAAGGTAGTGTATAGGTCCAGTGTAGTTCAAAATTATCCCTAGTTTATAAAGTGAAGGAAAAATAGGAATTGGATCCCAGCCTTTTTAATTTGAAAGAATCAATCAGAGATCAGAAGATACAACTTTTCTTCTTAGGGAGAGATGGTGTATTATGTTGTTAGGGTCAGCTATGTGTGCCAGGTGTAGATGACCTGAGACAGCGAATTCTTGCAGAAGAGCTTGGTGCGTGTTACACTATTTATCTAGGGGCCACTAAGATGTACCATGATTTGTGGGAGATTTATTGGTAGAGTGGGATGAAGAGAGACATTGCAGAGTTTATAGCTAAGTGCTCAACATGTCAGCAGATTAAGATTGAGCATCAAAAGCCAAGTGGGTCCATGCAGGAGTTTAATATTCCCACCTTTAAATGGGAAGAACTAAACATGGACATCATGATGGGTTTGCCTGGTACTCATTGTCAACATGATTCAGTTTGGGTCATTATAGGCAGGATGACAAAATTAGCTTATTTCCTACCAGTCCATACCTCTTATTTAGCCAAGAACTATGCCAATATCTATGTTAGGGAGTTGGTTAGATTTTACAGATTTTCATTATTGATTATCTCTGATAGAGATATGCATTGCACCTCTCATTTCTAGAAGGCATTCCAAAAGGGTCTTAGTACTTATTCCACCTTAGTAAAACTTTTCACCCTCAGATAAATGGTCAAGCAGAAAGGACAATTCAGACTTTATAGGATATGCTACGAGCATGTGCAATAGACTTTAAATATAGTTGGGATGACAAATTTTCTTTGATTAAGTTCACATATAACAATAGCTATCAATCCAGCATTCAGATGGCTCCATTTGAGGTGCTCTATAGGAGGAGATATACATCTCTGATTGGTTGGTTTGAAGTGTGTGAGGTTGTAGTAGTAGGGCTTGACTTGGTGTTTAACACCTTAGAGAAGGTTCAATTGATCAGGAAAAAAGGCTTAACACAGCTCAGAGCTAACAGAAATCATACATAGATGTGCAAAGAAAAGACCTCGATTTTGAGATTGATGATTATGTAAATTTGAAGATCTCTCCTATGAAAGGGGTGAAGAGGTTTGGCAAGAAGGGTAAACTTAGTCCCTGAGATGTCGATCCTTACCGAATTCTTACTCATTTCGAAAAGGTAGCTTAGAGCTTAGGTTGCCTTCAGATTTAGCTTGATTATCAGATTTGCAGACTGAGGAACAAAGAGGTCCCTCTAGTCAAAGTTCTTTGGCGGAATCAGTCCGTTGAGGGAGCTACTTGGGAAGGAGAAGCAGACATGCGGACTAATTATCCTCATCTCTTCTCTGCAAATTTAGACTCAGCCCAAGGTAATAATTTTCCCTTGAACTTACTCAGTTTCATTGTCAAATTTTCTTTATAAAATTGGTATCAGTTACCATAGCATATCCAGTCATACATTCATGAGTCCGTTCAGTCAGATATTCATGCATCAGATATGCATGTTCAGTATAAGACACTCAGCTTATCAATAGTCCCAGCCATGTACTCATTCATTAGATATACATGTACAGTATGTAATGTATGTATATTAGTAATGTTAGTCATGAAATCATGTTGCAGTCATGCATGACTAATAAACAAGTTTAGTCATTCAGTATTCCCAGCTTAGTCAGTCTAATTTGAGGATGAATATTCTCAAGGGGGAGATATTTTAAGACCCCGCAAAATCATAAGTTTAACCCAAACCTTTAAATCTTGTTAAGGGGTCCCAAACTTAGAAAAAATCAGCTAAGTGTTCATACTTAAAGTTATTTTAGCCTTTGTAAGTTGGCGATCCTTTTTCATGACCCTTATGACCTTCAAATATTGATTTTTAAGTTAATTCATGATTAGGAATGTCAGTAGGTGTTCTTGGATAAGTTTTTGATTTTTTGGACTTCATTTGAAACACATTTGAAAGATCAAACCAGTGAATAGACGCGATATCGATGTGCCACGCGCCCATCACATCAATGAGTATTTTTCCCAGCTCCCAGTGCTAATTCCAGTAAACCGATATAGACTCAATGCGACGTAATGGATATAGCGTCAAAGCCAACAACATGGTGCGTCGGTCTACGCATCGCTATTCCAGTTTCTA
Organism: Capsicum annuum; assembly: GCF_002878395.1. Lineage (NCBI taxonomy): Eukaryota > Viridiplantae > Streptophyta > Magnoliopsida > Solanales > Solanaceae > Capsicum > Capsicum annuum. Next base: position 134,957,347 of record NC_061117.1, read on the forward strand.
GTAATTAAAAATCCGCATCCTCAGGGGTAATTGAGTCTTTTTCCACCTTATGTCAGCCCCCAAAACATGAAATGAAGGCCCTTTAGAGGAAAAATCAATTCATCTTTCTCAAAAATTCTCTAGAAGCAAACCCTAGAATCTCTAATTCAAGATTCAGTCTTCAAGAACACTCTATCATTCTTTGTAATTTTGAATACCAAGGTATGTGAAGTGTTCCTCCAAGGGTATCCTTCCACCTTTGGAGTTCAAGAAAAATTTTCTAAATACAATTTAATGATTTCATAAATTTCATATTGGATCTTGAATGAATTAATGATTATGATGTTAATGAAGATCTAATTCCATGATTTGTCCTAAGTTTCATACAAACTAGTTTAATTGTGAATTGAATTTTGTAAACTACATGTCAAACTCTTGAATTGCAAGTTGGATGTAGAATCCATGATATTACTACATGTTTATTGATATGTGATATACCCATGCTCCCCAAGTGTTTGTAAAAATTCTTATGTGATTAGACTAGTCCAAGCATAACATGTTATTATATGATATCAATTGTGCACAAGCTCTTTTATAACAAGTGTTTGATCAAATATGTCTAAGTGAATGTATTATTAGCACACTAGTACCATGATGCTACTAAAGTCATCCAATGATTTACTTTTAATGCTATCGAGTCCTGGGGGTATTTAATACCCAAACATTTAACTACTTCCTAGAGCTAGTGTCGGTTACAGAATAATCTTAGTCATATCATGATTAGCAGTACTCTTAGTCAGTTATAGAACTCAGGAAAAACTCAGTAGAATCAGCATCAGTCCAATCAAGTTCAGTATCTAGTTCAGAACTCAGTAAATTCAGTCAGTTAATAGAATTCAGTAGTATTCCATAAGTTCACAAAAATCAGTGAACTTAGTTCAGTTTAGTACGACAATATAATCAGTAACAGTTTAGTCAAGCCTAGTATGGACTAGGAATCAGTTTATTGTCTATTTAGTTAAGAGTAGGATTCAGCACCGATCAAACCCAGGGATAGGGGCATTCCAATCATCAGAGGGTTTGACCCTTTGTAGCAACCCTGATATTATATAACTACGTAGCCAACATAGGTTGATATATTTTTCTACCAGACTAGCATTGATTTATCTCATATGAGTTTTCCTATCAGTGATGGTTGACAAAAGGGTTTATCTCAGAGAGGGTTAACTCACCATTATCTTTACCCATGGCATAGTACTGACACCCTTCTAACTGGGGTTATAGGTTGGACCTCAATTTTTATGCCCCACATTTTGGGCTACAATATAGACCACAATTCCGATGTGTTGATAAACCCTGAATCCATAAAATCCTATGCCAATACGGCATGTTAATTATTTATGTAGCATGTGAATCCATTCAAGCTTGAATTTATACCATAGAGGTCCTTCAAATCAAGAATGAGTTGAAACTAGTTTGATCGACTAGGTTTTGGTGGATGATGTAAATTATGTTAGCTTTCATCGACCCTAACTCTCTGTATATGCCGAATTAGGTATCCTACTTTGTGTCAAATGATAGGTGATACGTTTTCAATTTATCTTTCCAACGATACAATTTTTTCTAAAATCTAACACCCGACCAAGAAGTTATGGTCTCTCAAAGTGATATGCATCGCCTAACCAATCGCCCATGGCCACTGGAAAGTATAGGCGATAGCCTAGGTGGCACCTATGTAAACATAGGCGATATCCTAGGTGGCGCCTTTGTGAACATAGGCGATGGGATGGGCGGCATCTATATAAGGAATTTAAGTGACTTAAACACTCCATTTTTGGGGCAAAATGGTCCTTTTGCACCCTTGCTTAGCCCTAAAACACGAAATTTAGTTCCAAGGACCCCAAAATACACCTTCATTCATCAGAAGTGCCCAAGGATTCTCCTTAGGGTTTCAAAATAAAAACCCAAGAAACTCACGATTTAATCGGGGTTTTAGGAACTAATTGCACATTTGGAATCCTCTCAGTGTAGGCTTCAAGAAGCATCTAATATTAATAGTAATCAAAGTACGTGGGGTTATCTTAAAAATCTCATGGGCTTTAAAAAAATTCATGTTTTCAAAAGGGGGTTTTGAAATTTCAAATATGATTATGTTTTAAACATTTTATGATATTGATTTGGCCCTTAGGCCGACTCCCAAAGTGATTTGTTATATGATACATGTATATGCATGTATTCCAAAAAGATGTTAACTTCAGAGTATGTATGAAATGAAATTTCCTCTCTTGATGTGAATTAGTTTAAATGTTCAAATGGTGTAAATTGTTTGAAAACATCTTGAAGAGCATGACATGAAATATTTTGAGAATTGATATGATTTTGACTTGAAAATGAGAAGGTTATTAATGTTGAATACAATGGTTGAATGATAATAATAATGTGATATTGATGTCTTGCAAATAGGGTATGACGATACCCAACAGAATATGATATGTGACTGAATCAGATGAAATTTGAATGCATTGATTTTACATGAGATAGGTGGATGCCCAAAGAAGGCGTTTGAGTGTAAGGGCTCATCGCTGGAAATCGTGTTTGCCAGCACAAAAATTTGGTACCTGGCTAAGTGATCTTGTGTACTTGACTTTATGTCATTCCCAAATTGGGACTATAGGTAGGAGCCCAGGCTAAGTGATCTTGGGCACTACCATTGGGTTGAGACACCTTGCTTTCGGGTCTTGTGCGTCTCTCCCTCACTTATACTCTAATCTCAGCGGCAATCGAGGTTTGACCGTTGGTGTAAATTATGTAGGGTATTCCACCTAGATCAGTTGCATTTCATTGTTGTTGAGAAACTATTGCATTATGCCCATGTGTTTTCAAATGATTTGATTCAAAATTGCATTAAAATGGCTCTCAACTATATTTTGTAAAAATATTATGTTTTGTTTTGAAATCTCTGCATGCCAGTACTTTTGTGCTGACCCCCTTCCCCTCTCCAACCTCTTAGGTTTAGAGGCCCAGTCTAGGGGTCAAGAGAATTAGTAGATTATTCAGATAGAGTTGTAGAGACAAGCTGTGAGCCTTCTATGTATTGAAAGACCTTATGTCCTGCAGTCGTTTTATCTTATATTTAGTTTTGGGGTCTACTGGGGGACTTGTATCAATTTATATACAGTTACTTGACTCAGTCATTTGTTAGAGATTTTCACAGACAGTTGTTTAGAGGTTGATTTATGTTGGGGGAACCTTATTTCCCCGTTATTGTTTCTTTTCATATTTATGACCATGTTTCTAAATTATTGTGTTTCTTCCATATTACTTTGACCATATGAATTAGCTGCATGATTACCAGACAGATAGGGATGTTTTGGGCCTCTATGGTTCAAAATGCTCATCACAGCCAGGCCCTGGTTTGGGTTGTGACTAACTTGGTATCAATGCACGGTTCATGGTCCCAGGGTGTCTGCGAAATCGCGTTGGTTAAAGTCCTATTTATGGGTGTGTAGCGCGCCATACTTATAAGCAAAAGGCTGCTAGGCATTTAGCAAATATTTCCCTTCTTTGTGATTTAGTTCATGCTTCAAAGTCTGAACTGTCCCCTAATCAATGATCAGTTGTGTTTAAGAAACATAGTTATGCCTCCACGTCGTATCATCGATCAGAATACTCAGGCAGATGAGGCCCGTCCCACCATGGGATGCAGACCCATACAAGGTTCACACTCAAGAATTTGTCCCTACTTTGGGAGTCCCTTCAGTCCTAACCAGTCCACCTTGGACTCCTCGAACTAATGTCAACCAACCCTCAACTACTCAAGGAGATATTTCAAATACAGAATTCAGATGTTCTATTAATATATTGAGACTGTTGGTAGCTAACCAGGCTCAATGATTGGAAGATATTGGTTCTGCATCTATTACGTCTAAGGCTACTAGAGTCGGACATTTCATGAAGATAAACCCACCTAGGTTAACTGGCACCAAGGTGGAGAAAGATCCACAGGTGCATGGATAAGATGGAAAAGATCTTTAAGGTGATGCATGTGGATAAGGTTGAAAGGGTAGAAGTAGCAACCTATAAGCTCAAGAATGTTGCGAATCAGTGGTATGTCGACTGGGAAAAAGCAAAAGGTGAGAGTGTTGAGCCTACAGGTTGGGGCAAATTTATGGAAGCTTTTCTTGATCGATTCTTTCCTCTGGAGTTGAGGGAGACCAAAGCGGAAAAGTGCATGAATCTGAACCAGGGTAGTATGAGTGTCTAGGAGTACACTTTGAAGTTTAATAAACTAGCCTGCTATGCACCAGAGTTGACTAGTAATATGAGAGACCGGATTAGGAAATTCGCATCTGGCCTTGCTGATAACCTGGTACTTGAGTGCCAGGGGGCTATGTTGAATAAGGAGTTAGACTTTTCTCGACTGAGCATTCATATGCAGCAGGTGGAAGAGAAGAAGAAAAAGATTGCTGAATCTAGAGAGAAAGACAGATAGGCTAAGAGAGGTAGATCTGCCGACCAGTACCAGAGTCAGCTGCAGAGTGGTAACTGGGGTAATAAGTGGTCGAAGAAGAAGAAGTTTTGGAATAATGCACAGTCAGCAGCCAGCGCCCCAGCACCCAGGCCACCGACAGACAAACAAAATTAGAATCTTCAGACTCCTTATGGATCCAAAGCTCTAGCTACATAGTCTCAAGGAAGTGTGGCCCAGCAGCATCGTACTTATCCGCGGTGCGAGGGTTGCGGAAGGAATCATCTAGGGAAGTGCTTGTTTGAGGGGAGAAACTGCTATACTTGTGGCAAAGTGGGTTACCTTCAGAGAGATTCTCCTTCTTCCGGAGGTAGGGCTAAGTCCCAAGCCACCAGCAGAACTCCTCTTCCTAAGGGTGCCCCTTTAGCTGCCGGGAGCGGTCACAACCTATATATTTTTTGACTAACTGACAGGAAGTGGAAGCTTCACTAGATGTTGTCACCGGTATGTTATGAATCTTTTCTCGTGATGTTTATTTATTGATTGATCTCGAGTCTACTTTATCTTATGTGACACCTTATGTGGCTGTTGGTTTTGGGTTTTAGCCCAACGTTATTGTAGAACCCTTCTCTGTTTCTACTCGTGTAGGTGACTCTGTTGTTACTAGAAGGTTGTATAGAAATTGTGTCGTGTCTATTCATAGTAGGAACACTGTGGCAGACCTTATAGAACTTGATATGATAGATTTTGATGCCATCCTTGGGATGAACTGGATCCATTCGTGCTATGCCACACTCAATTGTAGGACCCAAAAGGTCACTTTTTCTTTCCCAAATGAGACACCAATTGTATGGGTAGGGAGTTCTGTAAAACCTAGAGTTCACTTTATCCCTTATCTTAGAGCCCGAAAGCTTATCTCCAAAGGACGTATGTACCATCTAGTCCTAGTAAAAGGTTCAAAAGTTGAAAATCTTTCTCTACGGTCAGTCCCTGTAGTGAATGAATTCCCAAAAGTCTTTCCCTAAGATCTCTCAGGGATACCCCCTGATAGGGAGATAGATTTTGGCATTGATGTGTTGCCAGAGACCCATCATATTCCGCCATATAGAATGGCTCCTGTGGAACTAAAAGAGTTAAAGGAACAGCTTACAGACCTCCTAAACAAAGGTTTTAATCATTTTAGTGTACCCCCATGGGGTGCACCCATGCTCTTCGTGCGGAAGAAGGATGGGTCACTTCATATGTGCATAGACTATCGCCAGTTGAACAAGGTCACGATTAAAATTAAATATCCTCTTCCTAGGATTGACAACCTTTTTGACCAGCTTCAGGGTGCCAAGTTTTTTCAAAAATAGACCTTCGTTCAGGTTAGCATCAGTTGAAAGTTAGGGAGTCAGACATACCTAAGACAGCTTTCCGAACCCGATATGGTCACTACAAATTTCTAGTCATGTCCTTCGGGTTGACTAACTCCCCTGCAACCTTCATGGATCTTATGAATAGAGTTTCCCGTTAGTTTCTTAACTTGTTCTTCTTTGTATTTATTGATGATATTCTAATCTATTCTAAGAGTAAAGAGGATCACGCTAATCACCTCTGAATTTTTCTTCAGACCCTTGCCAAATTTTCTAAGTGTGAATTCTGATTAGATGCTATTGCCTTCTTAGGGTATATGGTGTCCAATGATGGGATAAGAGTGGATCCGCAGAAATTTGAAGCAGTGAGAAAATGTCCCAGACCCACGACTCTAATCGATATTCGGAGCTTCTTGGGTTTGGCGAGGTATTACAGAAGGGTCGTAGAGAGTTTTTCTTCCATAGTTGATTCGCTTACTAAACTGACTCAGAAAAATATTAAGTTTGTGTGGTCTGACTTGTGTGAAAACAGCTTTGAGAAGTTGAAGGACAAGCTGACTACTACTCTTGTTTTGACCCTTCTCGAGGGTGTAGATGATTTCGTGGTTTATTGTGATGCATCCCGTGTGGGACTTGGTTGTGTATTGATGCAGTGTAGTAAGGTGATAGCTTATGTATCTAGGTAGTTAAAGGTGCATGAGCGCAATTAGCCCACTCATAACTTGGATTTAGCAGCCGTGGTGTTTGCACTTATAATCTGGAGGCACTATCTCTATGGAGTGCATGTTTATATTTATACTGATCATAAATGTTTGCAGTATGTTTTCTTATAGAAAGAATTGAACCTCAGGCAGAGGCATTGGATGGATCTTTTGAAAGACTATGATATGAGTCTACATTACTATCCGAGTAAGGTAAATATTATAGCCGACGCCCTCAGTAGGTTGTCTATGGGCAGCCTTTCTCATGTAGAAGAAGGTAAGAAAGAGATGGTGAAGGATATTCACCGCCTTGCAAATCTGGGAGTGTGACTCTTAGATTCCAAACTTGGAGAGGTGATTTTTTATGAGTTAGCTAAGTCATCCCTTTGTACTGAAGTTAAGGAGAAGTAGGTTGAAGATCCCATCTTGATGCAAATCAAGAAAGATGTGGGTCAACAAAAGGTTATGTCATTTGAAATTAGTGGTAATGGTATTCTAAGATTTCAGGATAGGTTGTGCGTTTCGAATGATGATGGACTGCAGGAAAGAATCCTTGATGAGGCGCACACTTTAAGGTATGTCGTTCAACCAGGCTCTACTAAGATGTACCATGATGTGAAAACCTTGTATTGGTGGAATAACATGAAACATGATGTAGCTGATTTTGTGTCCAAGTGTTTGAACTATCAATAAGTGAAGGTAGAACACATGAGGCCAGGCGGTACTTCCCAAGAGATAGCCCTGCCTTTATTGAAGTGGGAGGTGATAAACATGGACTTCAACATAGGACTTCCGAGATCCCAAAACCAGGATGATTCTATATGGGCGATTGTAGATCGGTTGACAAAGTCAGGCCACTTTTTGCCTGTGAGGACTAATTATTTGGGAGAGGGTTATGCTAAGATTTACATTGACGAGATAGTTTGGTTGCATGGGGCACCGGTGTCCATTATATCCAATATAGGTAAGTAGTTTGCATCTCAGTTCTGGAGATTTTTTTAGAGGGGTTTAGGTACACAAGTGAATTTGAGCAAAACTTTCCTCCCCAGATGGATGGGCAAGCTGAGCATACCATTCAAACCCTCGAAGATATGTTGAGGGCATGTGTCATTGATTTTAAAGGTAGTTGGGTAGATCACCTGCCACTGATTGAATTTGCTTACAATAATAGTTACCATGCCAGCATCAAGATGGCTCCTTTGAGGCTTTGTATGGGAGGAGATGTAGGTCTCCGATAAGATAGTATGAAGTGGGTGAACCTTAGTTGTATGGGCTTGATCTTGTTCATCAGGCGATAAAGAAAGGAAAGATCATTAGAGAACGACTCAAGACTGCTCAGAGTTATCAGAAGTCCTATGTTGATGTTTGGAGAAGAGAACTAGAGTTTGAAGTTGGTGATTGGGTGTTTCTCAAGGTTTCTCCTATGAAAGGAGTTATGCGATTCGGAAAAAGGAGTAAATTGAGCTCTCACTACAGAGGGCCATATTAGATTCTGAAAAAGATTGGTGCAGTTGCTTATGAGCTAGAATTGCCTGCAAGTTTGGGTTCCGTTCATCCGGTATTCTATGTATCCATGTTGAAGAAATGCATTGGAGATCATTCTATGGTATTTCCAGTAGAGGGTATCAAAGTGACAGACTCCTTTTCTTATGAAGAAGAGCCCGTTGAAATTTTAGATCGCCAAGTTTGAAAGCTAAGGAGCAAAGAGATAGCCTCAGTAAAGGTACTGTGGATGAATCAGAAACTCGAAGAAACAACTTGGGAGTCAAAAGATTCATGTTGAAGAAATGCATTGGAGATCATTCTCATGGGCTTTAAAAAAATTCATGTTTTCAAATGGGGGTTTTGAAATTTTGAATATGATTATGTTTTAAACGTTTTATGATATTGATTTGGCCCTTAGTCCTACTCCCAAAGTGATTTGCTATATGATATATATATATGCTTGTATTCCGAAAAGATGTTAACTTGAGAGCATGAATGATATCAAATTTCCTCTCTTGATGTGAATTTTTTTTTAAATGTTCAAATGGTGTAAATTGTTTGAAAACATCTTGAAGAGCATGACATGAAATGTTTTGAGAATTGATATGATTTTGACTTGAAAACAAGAAGGTTATTCATGTTGAATACAATGGTTGAATGAGAAGAATAATGTGATATTGATGGCCTTCAAATTGGGTTTGACGATACCCTACAGAATATGATATGTGATTGAATCAGATGTAATTTGAATGCATTGAATTTACATAAGATAGGTGGATGCCCGAAGAAGGCGTTTGAGTGTAAAGGCTCATCGCTGGAAATTGTGTTTGCCGACACAGAAATTTGGTACCAGGTTAAGTGATCTTGTGTACTTGACTTTATGTCATTCCCAAATTGGGACTATAGGTAGGAGCCTGGGCTAAGTGATTTTAGGCACTACCATTGGGTCAAGACACCATGCTTCGTGGTCTTGTGTGTCTCTCCCTCACTTACACTCTAATCTAGGCGACAACCGATGTTTGACAGTTGGTGTAAATTATGTAGGGTATTCCACCTAGATTAATTGCATTTCATTGTTGTTGAGAAACTATTGCATAATACCCATTTGTTTTCATATGATCTGATATGAAATTTCTTTATAATGGCTCTTATGTATATTTTGTAAAAATATTATGTTTTGTTTTGATATCTCAGCGTGCCAGTACTTTTGTGCCGACCCCCTCCCCTCTCCAACCTCTTAGGTTTAGAGGCCCAGTCTAGGGGTCAAGAGAATTAGTAGATCATTCACACAGAGTTGCAGAGACAAGTGTGAGCCTTCTATGTTTCGGAAGGTCTTATGTCCTACAATCCTTTTATCTTACATTTAGTTTTAGGGTCTACTGGGGGCCTTTTCCCATTTTATATATAGTTACTTGACTCAGTCATTTGTTAGAGATTTACGCAGACAGTTTTTTGGAGGTTGATTGATGTTGGGGGAGCCTTATTTCCCCGTTATTGTTTCTTTTCATATTTATGACCATGTTTTCAAATTATTGTGTTTCTTCCGCATTACTTTGACCAAATGAATTAGGTGCATGATTACCAGACAGATAGGGGTGTTTTGGGCCTCCATGGTTCGAAATGCTCGTCACGGCCAGGCCTTGGTTCGGGTCGTGACCCCAATTTATTCAGAGAAGGGCATGTCGGTTAGATGATTACCTCCCACAATCTCAGTTTTAGTCTTCAGAATAGAATTTAGTTCAGTTCTATAGAAATTAGGACTGTCAAACACAGTCACTCAGTTTAGTACAGAGCTCAGTACAGTTCCACAGAATTAGGACTGTTAGATACAACTATTCAGCTATTAGTTATACAATATTAGTAAACTCATGTATCAGTAAATCAGTAATTCAGAACTTAGTATGCCGTGTTATCACGACCTCAGTTATAGTTTCCGTATTCATGAATATAATCTCATTCAGTTATACTCATGTTATTCAATCAATATTGGTCATTTATATGAACCCATGCATCTCATCCTACCTCATTTAGTATACCAGTACATTCAAAGTACTGACACATACCTTTTTTTGGCTCGATGATGTCTTATATCATAGGTTCAGATGCACGGGCTCTCGATGATAATTAGTAGCCTGATCCATCAGCAGCAGACTAGTGGTTAGTCCTCATTGTTCGAGGATATATTTATTATTCCAGTATTTCAGTACTTGATTTATTTTAGTAGTCGGAGTTAGTTGGGGACTTGTCCTATCAACTCCTTGTTCAAACAGTAGAGGCTTTTCAGACTAGAGTATTTCAGACAGATGTATCAGTATTCTATTTTCAGTACTAGACATTCATTTATAGTTTTGAACATTATGGTAAGTTTCCACCTAATTTCTCCACAATACAGTATTATTATTCAGCTATTGCAACATGTACCAGCCATGTATTAGCTTGTGGTCCCTCGAGATTTTTAGCACCGTGTAGATCCGAGGTATAGAATTGGGGCATTACACCATGTTAGCTCACGGCAATGCAAATGTTATTAAAGTTACCTAATAAAAGGAAATAAACAATACATAAAGTACAATAGCACACTACTACTAACCCAAGTTCACTAACAATACGGGAATCAGGAAAGCCATGTCTCACACTATGACGTCCCAAGTATTGGCCAATGAAAATACTAAATTCTTGAACTAAGTGCACTGAGTATGACTCACTTTATAAGTCTGTAATACCCGGCATGTGTCCAAACTAGGAGAAGAATCAGTTCTCCTACGTATGAAACCTCGTATCATGTGATTCATATTTGAGTACATGATTTACAATGAGTATCCTTGTGATAATATAGTTTATGATGTGTTAATAATGCTCATGTGAGTCACTCAGAGTAAGGCAAGCTCATAGCTTTTGGATCCATCAAGTTTTAGTGTGTGATTCCACAAGAGTGGCATTTGAATGAGGATAACTTGATTTATATGTGACATTTTGGCAGATTTAGACCCACCAAATTGTAGAGAATCGAATTAGCTTTCCAATGATTCAAATTTTATAAAAATATCTGACACCCGAGCAAGAATTTATGGCCCTACAAAGTAGGAGTGCGACGCATAAACAATTGCACATGGCTACTAGAATAAGTGTGGGACAGGTTATACGGCGCACACCCTTAAGTGTGCGATAGCATGTACGACACACACCTTAGCTTATGCGATAAGATGTGCGGTGCAAACCTTATCATGTGCGATGATATGTACGACGCACACTTATGATTTTATCCCCAAAAAACACTTAGTTTTTGAGTTATTTTGAGGATAATTAAGTCTTTTAACACTCCTTACATGTCCCAATACTTAAACTCACGAAATTTATAGCTTCTAATCACATTACAACCCTATTCAAATATTGAGTTCATTATCCAAGAGCACAAGAAGGATAAAAACTACTAGGGTTGCATAATACAGATTGAAGGTCTAATCTTTCAACAATTTCATCGCCATTAAGGTATGCAAAATGTTCATCCATGGATCCCTTTCGTTCGTGGAGTTCAAGAATCAATCGTTGATAAAAAAATCATGATTTTTTTGTGGTGATATAGTTGTAATCATGTTGTTGTTTGTGGTTTGTGTTATATAGTGGGAATTTGATGAACCTCCAGGAAGATTGTGATCATATAGTTAGAACCCATGAATTTTGGTGGATTAAAGTGGTGTAAGTTTGTGAATACACCTATGGCTTAAAGAGTGCATGTAAGGTGTTTGATAAAATACCTAAGAGACTAGAAATTGTGACTAAGTGAAGGATTCATCATAGGCCTCAATGATTCAATGTCATCCATGTTGATAATGTGTCTTGTGAACACTGTTGGATTACTTATGAACAAGTCTTATGGAATTATGCTATGCTTACTTGCAAAACCCACTCATGTATAAGGTGTAGAATACCCATGTACTTCATGAAATTTCCCAAGTTATGATATTATCGATTGTGGTTGTAATATGTAATGAGCATGATATTTAAAGCTATGCAAGTATATACATGTTGTATGAAATTCCTTTCCATAAAATAGATTCTTGAGAACCATTATTAGTACGAAATTCCTTATTTATGATATTATGGATTATGGACTCTACTCTTATGATCAAGTCAATCATGTGTGTCAGTTTCCTTCCATCGAGTCCTGGGCGTACTTGTACTCGAAAAATGTAGGTGTGTGCTTAGAGCCATGTCATTTTTTCACGATACTCTCAGTCAAGCCATGATCTATAGAAATCAGTCAGTCATGTGACTCAGGATAACTCAGTAATCTAAGTAGTTCAGTATTCTCAGTAATATCAGTGCTCAGTAAACTCAGTAATCACAGTAAATCTCAATATCTTCAGTATTCTTAATCAGTCCTCAAAACTTATTATATTTCGTACGTCATCGAAATCCAGTAAACTCAATTTTAGCTCCGCTAAACAATACCACTAGTATTAGTTCAGTTAATCAGTACCATTTCATCAAATCAATTTAGTGAAGTCATTTAGTTTAGCCCAGTTATTCAGTTCAGTGTCTTTTGGATGGGAGTAGGATTCAGCACAGAGCGAACCTAGGGATGGGGGCTCACCTACAAGAACAGGACTGAGATCTCTAGAATCAATCCCTAAGTTCCAGAACTACGTTGCCAGTATAGGTATAAGATTTCACCCATTAGATAGGATAGACATACTCAGGGGGTCACCCATTAGCACATTTATATGTACAAGACTGATCCCAGGAGTCTCCCGCTAGATTAGGACTGACTCCATAATAGATGTCTTTACTGGTGGCGCAGTACTAAAACCCTTCCATTCAGGGCATAGTTGGACCCAAGTCAGCTTAGCTTGGAGCACGTCGGTTAGATTAACATAACCCATAGTTTTAGTTACAGAATTAGTGGTTTTATACACAATCAGCTTAGCTTATTAGTACTGATTCAGTACTATTAGATACAGTCAATGCTAATCATTGTAAATAGACTTTAAGATTAGCTATGATTTAGGACTGATCTCAAGTATGATTAATCAGTATCAGAATCATTAGATTTAAAGATCACCTGCCAGATAGGACTGATCTCAGACTAGGTCAAATCATCCTTATTATTAGTATACTCATGATCACCTTCTAGATAGGACTGATCTCAGATTTAGTTACACCAAGTAGAAAAGGACTCAAATAGTTCTATCAAAACTTAGACTGTCAGATACAGTCACTCAATATTGGTTATATAGATTAGTCTGATCATTACAGTTATATCAATTATATCAGTTGTCATATCTCACGTTACTAGTATTTAGTTTTAGGACTGTTAGACATAGTCATTCAAACCAGTTCTTTATAATTTGAACTATCAGAAATAGTTAATAATCTATTCAGTACCTCAGTAACAGTAAAGTCATATTTTCAGCATTCAGACTTAGTAGTCAGCTTCATCCCAAGTTCAGTTATAGTTCTTTATGAATGTATTTATTCTCCTGTTCATGTTAGTTAGCATTGTTCATGAATATAATGCTTTGCATTTAGCCTACCTCACTCGTATACTCATTATATTCAGACGTACTGACGCATTTGCACTATGTTGTTTTTTCTTATGTTACACTATAGGTTCAGAGGCACCAGCTCCAGATCAGCAGTAGTATTCCAGTATTTAAAGTTTGCAGTGAGTCCTTCTTATTTGAGGACGATGAGATTATTGCTACATTTATTATTCTGTTGCTAGGTGGATTTAGTTAGAGACATGTTCCTTTAACTCCTTATTCAGTTTAGTTAGAGGCTTTTAGTCGATATGTCAGATTAGAAATTTAGATCTCATTATTTTTTAGTATTTATTACATATTTTGGTATTATTATACCTTTTTTAGACATTTTGTTATCAGACGTTTATTCAGTTCGAACCTTATGGCCTTTCATGTTCATGTTTCTATATTTTATTTATATTATGAAGTATACAAGTACATATATTAATCATGGGTTAGCTTGTGGTCCTTTATGGTCATGAGCACCGTGTAGCATTCTGGTTCATAAAATCGAGGTGTTATAAACTTGGTATCAGAGCCTAAGGTTCAATAGAGTCCTAGGATGTCTGAAAGCCGGACTAGTAGAGTCTTGTACAAGCATGTGTTGTGCAGCACACTTATGTGCAGGAGGCTATAAGATATTTTAGGAATAGTTTCCCTTCTTTTAGTATTTATGTCATTCTAGTGAGCATAATCTCAGTCTAATCTATTTCTCCCTTTCTTTTACAGACATGCCTCCTAAAAGAAGAAATGGGAATCAGTCAGCCCCTTAGCCCGAAGACCCTTTGGGCGATCATGTTTCTCATATGGAGTTTAGTGCTGCATTCACCACTCTTTCTCAGTCAGTCGCTGGCCAGAATGAATGACCAGCTATTGTTCTTGCCAACCCAGCGATCAATTATGCTGCAGCTAGAATTCGGGACTTCACCCGAATTAATTCTCCTTCCCTCACAAGGTCTAAGTCAGATGAGGACCCGCAGGAATTTGTAGATTAGGTTCATAAGGTGAAATATGTTATGGGGGTTACTACTATTTAGAGTGCTGAGTTAGCCATATACCAATTATAGGATGTCACTCATATTTTGTAGAAGCAGTGGAAGTTAGAAAGGTTAGATAATACAGGCCCTATAGAGTAGGAAGAGTTTGCCTCTACTTTTCTTGATAGATTCTATCCACTAGATCTTAGAGAAGCTAAGGTACTAGAGTTCATCAACCTTAGGTAGGGCAGTATGACTATAAAGGAGTATTCTCTCAATTTTACTCAATTAGCCAGATATGCCCCTCATATGGTTACAGACGGTAGAGCTAAGATGAGTAAGTTCGTGTCAGAGGTGAATGATAGTATAGTAAATGAGTGCATATCTGCCATGTTAAATAGTGATATGACTTTAGCCAGACTTATAACACATGCTCAGTAGATAGAGGAGTAGAAAATTAAGATGAGAGAGACACAGAGCAAGGACAGGTAGTTTTAGCTTTGCTCAGCCTAAGTTACAGGGTGGTAACCATTCTCAGCATAATAAAAAAATTTTAGTCCCAGCTTTATCCTTAGCTAGTGTATCAGCACCTAAGTCCAAAAATAACCATCATGATGGAGCGCCAGGCTCCGAGGCCTAGGGTAGTGAAAATAGAGGTCTTACTTATCTGCTTTGTGAAGAGTGTGGTAAGAATCATCTAGGTGCATGTATAGCAGGTAGTGATGTATGCTTTGGGTATAGAAATACAGTCCACTGGATGTGAGAGTGCAGAGTTCCAGCACAGAGGGATAAGGAGTTGCGTCATCAAGGTACCAATAGTGGTCAGCGTCAGAATAAACTTTATGCACTCCAGACCCATCCTAATCCAGAAAGTTTCCCTGACTTAGATTAGGGTATGTTACTAGTCTTTCATGTTCATAGTATGAATTTTTAGATCTCTTTCTCTCATTTGAGCATATATTTTAGTATGAGTTTGCTAGTAAAACCAGCAAGTCAGTTTAGCAATCGAGCATTCAGATTTTTATTGCTTGTTTTCTTATCCTTGCATCTATTCATGCTATTCAAAATCTCAAAACCTCCTATTAGTTGCAAGTTCAGTCCATTTCATGCATTAGTTTTAGACTCCCAAAGTTTAGACTTCCAAACTACTAGCATTGCATAATCAAGCTTGAAGGTCCAATCTTTCAACAATTTCAATGCCATTTTGGTATGCGTAGTGTTCATCCACGGATCCTATTCATTCTTGGAGTTCAAGAATTGATCTTTGATAACAAAATCATGAATATTTTATGGTGATATTATTGTATTCATGTTGTCGTTTATGGTTTGTGTTATAGAGTGGGAATTTGATGAACTTCCAGAAAGATTGTGATCATATTGTAGGAACCCATTAATATGGGTAGATTAAAGGGGTGTAAGTTTGTGAATACAGCTATGCCTTAAAGAGTGCATGTAAGGTGTTTTATAAAATACCTAAGAGACTAGAAAGCATGCATTATAGCTAAATTTTGACTAAGTGAAGGATTCATGATAGGCCTCTATGATTCAATGTCATCCATGTTGATAATGTATCTTGTGAACACTGTTGGATTACTCATGAACTAGTCTTATGGAATTATTCTATGCTTACTTGCAAAACCCACTTATGTACAAGATGTAGAATACCGATGTACTTCATGAAATTTCCCAAATTATGATATTATGGATTGTGGTTGTAATAAGTAATGAGCATGATATTGAAAGCTATGCATGTATATACATGTTGTATGAAATTCCCTTCCATGAAATAGATTGTTGAAAACCATGCTTAGTATGAAATCCCATATTTATGATATTGTAGATTATGGACACTTCTCTTATGATCAAGTCAGTCATGTGTGTGAGTTTCCTTCCATCGAGTCCTGGGGGTACTTATACCCGAAAAATAAAGCCGTGTGCCTAGGCCATGTTATGTTTTCACGATACTCTCAGTCAAGCTATGATCTGTAGAAATCAGTCAGTCATGTGACTCAGCAAAACTCAGTAATCACAGTAGTTTGTTATTCTCAGTAATCTTAGTGGTCAGTAATCTTAATAATCATAGTAAATCTCAATAACTTCAGTACTCTTAATCAGTCCTCAGAACTCATTATATTTCATCCGTCATCAAAATCCAGTAAAATCAATTTTTGCTCCGCAAAATAATACCACTAATATTAGTTCAGTTTATCAGTATCAGTTCTGCAAATCAATTCAGTTAAGTTTTTTAGTTCAACCAAGTTATTCAGTTCAATGTCTTTCAGATGGGAGAAGGATTCAGCACTGAGAGAACCTAGGGATGGGGGCTCACCCGCTAGATAGGACTGACATACTCAGGGGGCAGCTGTTAGCATATTTATATATATAGGACTGATCCAAAGAGTCACCCACTATATTAGGACTGACTCAACAGCAGATGTCTTTACTAGTGGTGCGGTATTGGCACCCTTCCAGTCAGTCCAGAGATTGGACCCAGTTAGGTTAGCTTGGGGTATGTCAGTTAGATGAACACATCCCACAGTTTCAGTTACAGAATCAGGGCTTTCAGATAGTAGTACAAATTCAGTACTGTTAGATATAGTTAATGCTATCATTATAAATAGACTTCAAGATCACCCCTTATCTAGGACTGATCTCAACTATGATTAATCAGTATCAGAATCATTAGATTTATGCATGTATGTATTATCACGTTCATATTAGTTAGCACTGTTCATGTATATAACCCTTTGCATTTACCCTACCTCACTTGTATCCTCAATACATTCAGACGTACTGATGCATTTATTCTATGATGTTTTCTCTTATGTTACATCATAGGTTCAGAGGCATAAGCTCCAGATCAGCAGTAGTATACCAGTGTTCAGAGTTTGCAGTGAGTCCTTCTCAATCGAGATAATATGATTATTGCTATATTTACTAGTCAGTTGCTAGGTGGAGTTAGTTTAAGGCATGTTCCTTCAACTCCTTATTTAATTTAGTTAGAGGCTTTCAGACTAGATGTCACATTAGATATTTAGATCTCATTATTTTCAATATTTATGACTTTTTTTGGTATTGTTATACCTTTTTTAGACATTTTGTTATCAGACATTTATTCAGTTACCTTATAACCTTTCATTTTCATGTTTCTGCATTTTATATATATTATGAAGTATACAGGTACAAATATTAGTCATGGGTTAGCTTGTGGTCCTTGGAGGTCATGAGCACCGTGTAGCATTCTTGTTTAGAAAATGGGGTGTTACAGAGTCATAATATATCATTGCAAGTCATTGGACCCCAATTGTTGGGAGTCATATATAGGTAGCTTATGTTACTATCCTGCTTATGAGTTGATCCCAATAAGTCGTAAAAACTCAAAATGATGCATATGGTCCCATCTGTTGCCAATCTAGTGTATGTCCCAAGTGTTTCTATCTTGACTATGACTTAGACCATAAGAGTCATAGGGTCACCTGCCAAGTCGTATGGCGTGAATTGTAGGGTCACTAGTGATGAGTCCTTCAGCTACTGCCTTGAATTTGACTCATGGTGATGAGCCATAAAATTCCCTTACGATTCATATAGTGACACATAGTCACTAGCGATAATTTTTATCTTTTAAATAAGGGCACTTTGGAAATTTATCCTTTTCCCAAAATCATGAACCATAACTTTAAACCCCTTTAGGGTGTCATTATTACTGCCAAATAAATCAAAATAACTTCCAAAAAACTCTAAATTCTGAAAGGTGAAAATACTTAGGGTTTCCATAAAGTTTATCAATTATAGCTCCCAAGGGCGAATTCCCTCCATAACTCTAGATATTTTAAGTATGTTACTCTTCCCTAACTATTACTTTTTAAAAGCACGTGTTTTATTTATGGTTTTGAACTTGTGGAGTGCATGCACATGGTGAATAAACTAAGGGATTATGATTTCCCCAAATTTTGTGCTTAATGACCATTGAATTGGTAACAACCCCCAACCCAAATTTTATCAAAGTGGCTTAAGTATGAGTAAAATTTCATTGAACTATTTTTGAAACAAATGCATGATGTAAAGAGGTTATGGAAACAAAACAATTTGATTTAATGAACAAAGGGTGTAAGTGTTCTTTAACCTTGTATTAATGAACAAAGGGATTCAGTATTTCCCAACCTTATAATAATGAACAAAGGGAGTTCTTTGCCAAACATAATGTAATTTAAATAGCATGATGATGTTACCCTGCAAGTACAGTTGGTACGACCAGACTAACAGTGTATGTATAAATGTGTATTATGGTTCAATGAATGGGAGTATGTGACAAATATTTTCATAGGGCTTAAAGAGGCTGTGTAGCTAGGCCGTGAGAGTGGCAGTCCCAAAGAACAAATACTGGAAACTATATTCGTAAACATAGAGGTATAAATTACATAGGGTTTGAGTCCCCTTACTTATTACCAGGTGGATCGAGTTAACTTATTATATGATTGCGAAGTTCAAGTCTCCCATAATACATTACATAATTAGGTGCTTAATTTACCTTTAGTATATGATTGAGAGGTTAAAGTCCCCCATGTATATATGTAATACTATTCTCTAGTTCGTGCAGTAACACGCACTGGGCCCAACCAAAGGGTGAGTGTTAGGGCCCATATAGCCTGTGGGTAATTATATATGATGGTTAATCTACACAACCTAGATTAACATTTTGAAAGGTCATGTTAAGACGTGTTCCCTATCCTAATATTTTATATAAGTATATATATATGCAAATATTTATATGAGCATTTACATTGATTTGAATTTTATTTTTAATTGTAATTACTGCATCTTTATCCTTGAGTTGCATTCTGGTGCTCAACCTACAAATCGTCTTCGAACATTGTGTCCCCATGTAATATAGGGTTTGAAGGTAATCATACTTTTCTGGCATAGTGTTAGGTTGATTGACTCAGTTTATCGGTACTTTGTAGTGAAGTAGAGTGCACTCATTCTCCAGAAGACTTGATCATTACATCAACTTTCTTTTGTAAACTAGACATAAAGAGTTCACATTAAGTTTTTCATTGTTAGGTTCATAGGCATGCCCCGACGTTGGTTATTTTTAGATTGGTAAAGATTTTAAATATATTATTATGGATTGGTTATTGATGTTCAAATTCTTAGTTATCTTTGATTTTATTAGTTTTTAATCTTGTTTAATATATTGAATTCAGCCACTGCTAGGCATTAAGTTCTGTGTTGACTAGGCAAAAAGGGTGGTCTCTGATCCTCGGTGGGTTTGGGGTACTAGCCATGGCTAGACCCTAGTTTAGGTCATGAAAAAGATGATCTTAGAGAATGGTTTGGTGTCATTGGGTGTCCATAAAGCTATGTCAAGTAGAGTCTCTTTTATGTGTGTGTTGTGCACCACACTTAAAATGGAGAGGCTATGAGAAATTTAGTATTGTTTTTCTTTCTTATTGTTCTATTTTTCGCCATAGATACTAAGGTCTTGTATCTGATCTAATCTTCATTTTTTTGTATTTCAGATCATTCCTCCAAGAAGATCTGATGCATATGGAAACTCTTCTATCTATTTTTTGACAATGTTGATGAATCTTGCTCCCGAATGGAATTTAGACCTATTTTAGAGCTCAAACTCTTGATTGTACTTCCCCACAAAGAGTTCCACCAGTCCCTACCAGTCCTCCTTGGGCCCCTTAAGTTGATAGTGATCATTGCTCACCACCCTCAGGAGATATTTCTAATGCTGAGTTTCACCGATCTATTTATTTTTTGGCCCAGTTTGTGACATCTCAATCTTGTTAGTCGGACCCTGATGGAGCTGCTGTGAGTTTTTCTAAGGCCACTGGATTTGGAAAGTTTATGAGGTTAAATCCTAAATTTTTCATTGGAACTAAGGTTGAGTGAGATCCTTAAGGTTTCATAGATTAGATGGAAAAGATTTTCTTAGTCATGCATGCTTCAGATGTAGAAGGTGTGGAATTCCCAACTTATCACTTGAAGGATGTATTGTATCAGTGGTATGAAGGGTGGGAGTAGCTTAGGGGTGATGATGCTAAGTCAGCCTTATGGTATTACTTTTTGAGTGTATTTTTGGATTATTTCTTTCCTCTGGAGTTGAGGGAGGCTAAAGCTGAGGAATTTGTGAATCTAAAACAGGGTAGAGTTACTGATAAAGAGTATGCCTTGAAGTTTCACTAGTTGTCCCATTATGCTCCTGAGAAAGTGTTTTCTATGAAAGCAAGGATGAGGAAAATTTATTCTAGGTTATCCCATGACTTGCTGTTGGAATGCAAGACTACCTTGTCGAATAAACACATGGACATGTCTAGGTTAGTGGTGTACATGTAAATAGTGGAGGATGAGAAATACAATTAGGAAAAATCTAACAAGAGGTAGAGTAAGAAGTTTTGGCACTTAAAATAGGGTGGAGGTCAAAAAAATAGTTGTGGTGATGGCAGGAAATACTAGTGTAGTGGAATTTTTGTAATTTTAATGTAATATGAATTTTGAGTCTAAATATGGGTTTTTCCACTCAATCCCCATATTCGTGTTCTTTATGAAGCAGTGAAACATTAGAGTAGGCCTCAAAGTGAGTAACTAGTGATTTTATGTCAAGTTTTATTAAATCCAAAACTAGAATAATGTATTAACTTGTGATTCAGTGGATCAATTTGAGGAGAGTTTGGGTATATTTCTTCTTCCTCTCTCTATGAGTAGTGCATTTCCTATCTTAGGGTTATACTTGAATAGGTTATGATTATTGTATTGGTGTTCTTTATTTGTCTTCTTAATTAGCTAATTGATTTTTTTCATCTATTCCATGTTTTAATTTGTAATTAGAGGTTGCAAAATCCAATTACACTTCACCCCTTATCATCCTTTACAAAAGGGATGAGGATGAGGTATGGTATGAATAATAACTTGATTATATCATTAAATAGCACCTACTACAAGCAAGGATACAATTGAGTCCATAGATTTTACTAATAGTTACACTTATGAGGTGTTCAAAAGAAACCATTAGTGATATTTAGGTTTTTGATTGACAAATTGAATCTAAAGATAGATAATCTAGCATACCCATGACCTTTAGCTAAATTTAGAAAAAATAACTAATTACTCACCCACACTTAGTAGAGCCTAACCCTATGTCTAGCTAACATTTGGTTAAACTCTAGTCTTTTCTAGCTTTGAAATTGGATTCTAAATATGTTAAAATTTTTAACTCTAAAAATTTCAAATAAACCCCCGTGTTTTACTTTCTTGTTCGATTTAAACTACACTATAAGAAAACTACTAGTTTCTTCTAATCATCAACTTGAGATCCGTGTCTTCATTCATTGAAGATTTGACCCAAACTCTTATTGGGTTACTATTTTAATGACAAACTCTTATGTTTTAGGGTTGTAGTTTGAGTGTCATTAGTCCCTTGACTTTGTACCCTATTATGCCAATGTTTCTAACTATTTGGTTAGTGACATGATGCCCAATAATTTTAATTTCCATCAAAGAGTAAAATTTTATTATGATGTGGGCAATGACTTCTATGATAAGCCCTATCTATTTTTGACTATTTTCTGACAATATTATTAGAAGATGTGTGCTAGAGGTAAAAATATTGAGTATTCCGCAAATATGTCATTCAGCCCAGCAAGGGTTATCATTTGGTTGATTACACTGCCAGAAACACATAACAGTATGGGTATTACTGGCCAACCATTCACAATGATTTCCAAGAATTTTTTAAGGAATTTGATTAGTTTCAACAATAGGGTTCAATCTCTTAAAAACAAGAAATGCCTATGTCTAATATGATGGAAGTAGAGTTGTTTGTTATCCAAGACATTAATTTTATGGGCCCATTGAGTTTATATGGTTATAAGTATATCTTTATAGTAGTACATTATCTATCCAAATAAGTAAAAGTTTTAGCCTTAGCTAACAACTAAGGTAATAGTGTTGTGGCTTTCTTGAAGAAGAACATTTTCACTCATTTTGGTACTCTCCTCACCATCATATGAGATGGGGGATCCTAATTTTGTAACAAGTTGTTTTGTGCAACTCTAGTCTAGTACTAAGTAAAAAAACACAAGGTGGTTACTCCATATCACCCACAAACTCATGGGGAAGTGGAGGCATCAGATCGAGAAATTAAGTTGATATCGGAAAAACCTGTGAATCCTAATAGTAGCAAGTGGTCTTGGAAACTTGATGATGTATTATAGGCTTGTGACACTGCTTTCAAAATGCTAATAGTTATGTCCCCTTACCAACTTGTCTTGGGTAATGCTTGTCAGTTACTAGTAGACCTTGAACATAAGGCCTTGTGGGCTCTTAAAAAGCTTAATCTGAGTTAGACTGAGGTTTTAGACATGAGGTTGGAGAAACTAAATGAGCTGGATGGTTTTCAACTATTAGCTAATGAGAGGACCGATCTTTTCAAAGAGAAGATAAAATTGTATCATAATAGGAAAATTTAAAAAAGGCAGTTCATAGTAAGGGACTTGGTAATATTGTTCAATTAAAGGTTCAAATTGTTTTTAGGTAACCAGAAATCAATATTTTTTGGAGCATTCAAAGTTACTCAAGTATTTCCATCTAAAGTAGTGAATTGGAAAACAATGATAGAGATTTATTTATGGTAAATGGTCCAAATATTACATTGGAGTGTTGAAAGAGGTAAAGTTGTATCAATAGTGTATCTTAGCAACATTTTAGTAGTCAAGATCCCCAAGTCATGCCACGGTGTTAATTAAGGCGACAATGGGAGGCAACCCATATTTCGTTTTTGTAAAATAACTTTGGTGTAGATTCTTATTGTTGAGCATGGTTGATGTTTATAGTAAGTGCAAAGGAAAAGAATGTGGAGGTGAAGATTTTAATTTGAATTAAGGTTAACAGTTCACCTTATGAAATGTCAGAGACCTAACAAACTATCAATCCAAGTTTCCATAATGAATAAAAAAATCATTCATACTGGTAAAGGTCTGATGGTTCACTTGATTAATCGGTGAAGCTATGATACACCATCAACCTTGACAATCGTAACTGGCATATAAAGGGATCATTCTAGTTAAGAGTGAAGGCTCAGGTGAAAAAACATCATGAGTCTGATGAGTCGACACCCTGATTCATCAATAATGAATCCCAAGCTTCATATTTTTTAGGTGTGGGGTCTATTTTAAAAATTGTCACACCTTTGGTGAACCATTACATCCTTGGTAATCCAGTTAAGGAATTTTTTTTAATTTATTTTTGATCGATCTGATCCGATCCACTATTTCTCAAACCCTAGACTTAGTATCCAACCCAAATTCAACCTATATTCAATCAACCTCAATAATTTAAGAGAATTGTTTTGAAATATTAATCAATTTCTCCTCCTTTTCTTTTTCCATTAGTGAACGAAAAATCCACTACTCAAAATCGTACTTGTTGCCATCATATATTACCCATGGCCTCAAGCCACTATCCCCATCACCCACATCCCATTACTACATATACTATATGCTTCAAACATTCCAAACCTCAATCAAACTATATCCATCAACCCATTCATTTAGTCACTTGCTCAAAGTTAGTTAACAGAGCTACTTCATTTTATCATAAAAAATCCTTGTATGCTCATAATCAAAGAACATTACTTTTAGTTTAATTTTTTAATTTTATTTTTAATTTCTAGTGAAATGGAGACAATACAACACGCAATTTGAATGTTAAAATTTAAAGTAGGTTGTGGTGGTCTTAATAAATTTATCTATGGAGCAATATAATGGGTAAAAGCTGCATAATCTAAAGCATAAAAGAAATCATGTATTTGTTGGATGTGTTCATGTGAAGGCACATTCAAATGAGTAAGTAAGAAACAAAGGTTGCAAGTCAGTGGTTTTCCTAAATGTCTCAATAACTAGGAATCCTTATAAGTTGGACCTGACGGCTCAAGTTACAAAGCATTACAAGTGTGACGAAACCACCATAAGAACCATCTTAATAATAAAATAGCCCATAGATTCTGTTTCAGGCCAGGCTTATGTTGAGCCATCAAGATCAGTCATTGTTATATACTGATTTACTAGAAAATCTTGATGGTTGGGGTTGAAGAACCATCACCCTGACTAGTCAAGAGAAAACAATTTGTGTCCTGAAATGATTTTGATTGATTTTTTCAACACATTCACTAATTTATTCCCTCAACATGTATCATGCATCAAATACTTACCATGTCACATAGTAGATAACAAAAGAGTATAGATAGGTCTTCAAAAAATAAGAGACAACAAAATGAACTAGAGAATGTGGTCAAGGAGACTGAAACACCATGATACTATGCCAAGAAAATTTCCAGGCAGTAAGCTCATATCTACCTCGTTGATAAGAAGAACAAGTCTTCAAGTGAAGAATCTAGTAGTTATAGTGAGAGTAGTGACAACCTAAGCTCGAATCCAATTAATGAAGGTGGTGTTGAGGCCAACACTATTCTAAAAAAAGAACCTGAAATGGAGAGGGATACGATAATAAAATGAAAATCCCTAAATATGATGGAATATATTTGATGGAATGTTTGAGAGGCAAAAATGCATTACTAAGATGGACTCCTTCTAACCAAACAAGGAGTTTAAAAAGACCAAATGAAGAGGAACACAAGATCATAATAATTGAGTTTCCATAGTGCCCAAACATTGAGCAATGATTTAATAAATATGGGTTGGTTAGATGAGTACAGCACCTGGGAGTTACTATCTTGCCATGTTTTATGATTTCTTTTTTAACTAATTGGTTGTCTTTAATAAAAATTACAAGAAGAGGCAGAAAATATCTAATACACCATTTTTTATCAGGATTTTAGTTCAAGGGGTTTCAATTTATATTTCAGATAAAAAAATCAATCAAACCCTCTTTGTCCAAAACTATGTACCTCTAGCTTCCACTCTAGAGTATGAGCATTGGATAATGTCGGTGTCACAACAATGACCATGGATTATTGATGCTGACTAAGGGAAAACATTCATGGTTGCTGAATAAGAGAGGGAAAATATCCAACATTATAGAGTGGTGTAGATGATTAGTTGGTGGTCACCAAATCCCAAGATATTGATCAAATGCAAAATGATACTACATTTGAGTTGGGGGAACAAACCTACATCTTTTAGACATTAGACTCAAAATATTTTTGGGATGTCTAACACTCCTTAAGTTACTCCCTTATACATAGTTTTTTGAACCACAAGGTTCATCTGCTGTATCTGGGGTTAAGGCTGCTATCGTAACTGTTGAGACTATTAATGTAACTTTTATGCGATCTACATATTATGATATTTTGGCCACTTTACAAAATTTTATAAAAATGATAAAGAGGCAAACAAAATTGAGAAGTAATTATCGGACTAGGATAATAAATTCAAGACCTTCATGGATCATACAATAAAAGAAGCATTGTGGCTATATAAAATTCTTTATGCTTGTATATATAATATGGAGTTGTTGTTAATAACATTTTGAAAAAACTGTCAATTCCATATTTGGCTAAGTTCATGGCCAAACTAAAAAAGGTCCAAGCCGATATTACAACATTATATGGTTACCTTGATTAAACAATGGTAGAGGTAAAAGAGAATTGACCCATATTTCATTCGATAGGGAAACTAATTAGTGCTATTATTAAGAGGTTGATTGAAACAATGGAGAAAAAAGGGCCCAAAAAAAATCATAGGACCCAAGAATAAAGAAATTTGAGAAAGGCTGCAAAAGTGGTCTTAGGTTGATTTATGCGCCTATGTGTCATCATCCTAGGTATTTAGCCTAGTTTTGAGGACTTTTAGTGTGCATAATGAGTGGATTTTAACAAAATTAAGCATCTACGTGTTAAAATACATGTTTTTTTTTATGTAAGGTTTGTTTAAAAAATGTTTGGAAAGTAAACGATCACTTAGAGCTAAGTTGAGAAAACTAGTTTTACTAGCTTGAGTTTTATGTTGTTCTACTTGATCTTGTTGGATTCTACTCCTCTTAAGAAATAATTTATGGTGTTTGATAATGTAGGAGGTCATGAAATATTTCAAGGTTTATATCTAGGAGCAAATCAATGTCTAATGATGACGGAAAAGCACCCACATTGTGACAAAATCAACACTACATTGATTGATCTTACCGAGAAAAAAACTTGAAATTTTGAGCACAAGGGTGTTCCATGACCTTGGATATCTACATTAAGGGAACGGTACACCCTAAGACAGAAGAAAAAATTGTCAAATTCTAGAAAGGATCCATGATAATGATGTGCCACGCCTTTATCGTGCCAATGAAAGAGTGTGGAACACCCATGGTTCCAAAACAGGAACTTTATTCAAACTATAAATACAACACTCCTATGTTTTTGTACACACTTGGATAACCTTTGGGTCTAAAAATACATTTGATGAGGCTGTAATCAGGGTTCTTAATCTTTCCCTAAGTTTAATTTTGTTCTTCATACATGAATTTCAATCTTGTGATTTGTTGTAAACCCATGAGTAATTAAACACCCTTATATAGGGTTGAGGCCAAGAATATGATTAGTTAGTCTTATTTTAGTGTTGGCTTATGTTTATTATCATTATTGGTTGTTCATATATTCTTGTATTTATTTGTAAGACCCTACAAAAATTTTTAACTTAAATCAGTCCTTTAAGCTTGTTAGGGATGCCAGACTTAGAATGTGTTAACTAAGTATTTAGAATCAGTGCCATTTTAGCCTTTGAAAGTTAGAAATATTATTTCATGACCTTTACACCATTTAAATATTGATATTTGATTTAATTCATGATTGGGAATGTCAGTAGGTTCCCAGATAAGTTTTAGATTTTTCAGACCTTGTTTAGACCATGTTTGAGTGCCCAAAATAGTGGGCCGATGCGATGTTGATATGTTGGATTGACCATCATATAAATAAGATAGTGTTTCCCCATCTTCAATGTAAATTCCAATGAACCAACGGAGACTCGATACGATGCATTTGTCATCGCATCAATTCCTACAAAGCGGCGCATCGGCCTGCGGGTTGGTAGCACAGTTTATAGGCATTAGAAGGCCGCATCCTAAGGGTTAATTGGTCCTTTTCCCATGCCCTTCATCACCCAAAATAGTAAATTAAACCCTTTGGAGAGCAATTATCTTCATTGCAATTATCTTCATTCTTTTAGTAATTTCTCAAGAAGAAGAATCCTAGGTGTTCAAATTTCAAATCAAGAACTCAATAACTCACCATTAACATTTAGAAATTCATCTACTAAGCTATGTAAAGTGTTCATCCAAGAGTCCCTTCCACCCTTGGAGTCCAAGAAACTATTTTTCAACTTCAAGTTTATGGATTTTATGAATTCCATATTGTGTTTTATAATGTTCTTGTTTATAATGATTAAATGGGATTCTAATCCATGATTTATGATATGTTTCATGTGAGGTTAAATGATATGTATGTAATATCATGAGGATCCATGTAAAACCCTTGAAATTGTCAATGGGGATTTGAATTATGATAGCTATTTGTTGTTTAGTGTTATGTGCATATGTATGGTCACCAAGTGCTTGATGAATTATTCATGTGAACTAATAAGGGAAAGAAATCATGTCACGTTAGCTTATTTGCACGTTATACCATGCAAAAGTTTGGTAAGATGTCTCTATAGATGCATTATGAATTCAATATGCATTCTTATGCTAAGCAAGATCATATGATGCTTTATTTCCATGTTATTGACTCCTTGGGGTATTTAATACCTAACAATTTATCTGTTTACTTAGAGCTAGTGTCAGTTACAAAGTTATCTCAGTAGTGACTCGATTAGTAGAACTTATCTAGTTACAGAAAACTAGGAAATCTCAATGGTATTCGTAATTCAGTCACAGTACTCAGATCAGAACTCAGTAGACTAAGTCAATTAACAAAATTCAGTAGTATTCTATTAGTCCATGAAACTCAGTGAACTCAGTTCAGCTTAGTCAAATAGTAATATCAGTAAAAATTCAATACAGTCTAGTACATACCAGAAATTAGTTCAGTGTCCATTCAGTTGGGAGTAGGATTTAGCACCGAGAGAACCCAGGGATAGGGGCATTCCTGTCGATAGAGGGATTGACCCATAGTAGTAATCCCAGCATGAAAGAACTACGTAGCCAGCGTTACAAAATTACATAGCCAGTGTAGGTTGAGATGTCTTCCTACTAGGTATTATGAGGGTTGATACAAGTCATTTGAGTTTTTCTACTAGTGAGGGTTGACGAAGAGCTTCCTATTAGAAAGAGTTAACTCACAGCTTGCCTCTACCCATAGTACAGTATTGACATCCTTCTAACTAGGGTTACAGGTTGGAACCTAATCAGTTCAGAGAGGGGCATGTTGGTTAAATGATTACCTTCCATAGTCTCAATTTCAGTCTCAGTCTCAGAATAGAACTTAGTTTAGTTGTAGAGATTTAGGACTATCAGATATAGTCACTCAGCTTAGTACAGAAATCAGTATAGTTCCACAAAATTAGGACTGTCAGATACAGTCATTAAGTTGTTAGTAATTCAGTATCAACATACTTAGATAATAGTTCATCAGTATTAAGATTCAATATTCAGTATTATTAGGATCTCAGTTATAGTATATGTATTCATGAATGTATTCTTATTTAGTCATACTCATGTTATTCAGTTAATATTGTTCATACATATGAACCCATGCATTTCATCACCTTACTGAGCATACCAGTATATTCAAAGTACTGACACATGTTTTTCTTTTGCTCTATGATGTCTTATATCATAGGTTAAGATGTACAATCTCTAGAGCACCCTTAGCAATTCAGATTTTTAGTAGTTAGCATAGTGGTGAGTCCTTATAGTTAAAGGACATGGTTGTTTTCAGGATTTCAGTATTATTTTTAGTAGTCAGAGTTAGTTGGGGACTTGTCCCATCAACTTCATAGTTTAGAGAGTTTAGAGGCTTTCTAGACTAGAGTATTTTCATATAGTTGTTCAGCTTTCTGTATTGATGTTCAGTTTTTGTATTATGATACCATATCCAGTATAGTTTATAGTATTGAACCTTATGGCCTGTTTTTTGTCTACTTTCTGCATATATACCATATTATTATTCAGTTATTATAGCAGGTACTAGTCTTGGGTAAGCTTGGGTCCTTTGGGATTATAAGAATCATATAGTGTCTAGGGTATAGACTCAGGGACTTAGAAACTTAGTATTACAGCGTAAGGTTCAACAGTGTTCTAGGAAGTCTGAAAGCCATATCTAGTAGAGTCTTGTGTATGGGTGTGTTCTGCGCCCCACTTATGGACAGGCAGCTACAAGATGTTTAGGAACAGTTTCCCTTCTTTTACTGTTCATGTCGTGCGAGCGAGCATGGGCTTCAATAACACTCTCCTTCTAATCCAAATTTCTCTTTTGTTTATAGACTATGCCTCTAAAAAGGACTAAGGGAAAAGGAACGGGCGATCAGTCAGAACCCCAGTCCATCTATCTAGATCCTCTGGATGAACACGTCTCCTACGCTGAGTACAGAGCAGGTTTTACCACCCTAACTCATTCTTTGGTAGCCCTGAATGAATGTCCAACTACTGTTTTGGCCAACCCAGGGGTCAATACTGCTACTGCCAGGATTTTGGATTTCACCCGAATGAACCCTCCATCATTTACTAGGTCTAAGTCAGATGAAGACCCTCAGGAAATTCTTGATCAGGTGTAGAAGATTATTAATATTATGGGGGTGACTATTGTTGAGATCACTAAGTTAATCATATATCAGTTATAGGATGTGGAACACTCATGGTTCAAACAGTGGAAAGCAGAGAGGGCCATAGGTGCAGGGCCCAAAAAATGGGAGAAATTTGCAGCTGCTTTTCTGGATAGGTTCTTCACTGCTTGAGTAGAGGAAAGTGAAGGTTTTGGATTTTATAAGACTGAGGAAGGGAGATATGGAAGTACAAGAGTATTATCTCATATTTAATCAGTTAGCCAGATATTCCTTACATGTGGTTGTAAATACAGATCTAAGATGAGTAAGTTTGTGTTGGGGGTGTCTAGCAGTGTTGTCAAGGAGTGTAGAACTGTAATGCTGATAAAAGAGATAGACATATCTAGACTCATGGTCCATTCTCAGTAGATAGAGAATGCCAAGAAAAAATAAAATGAGTAGGAGAACAAGAAAACTAGAATAGGTAGTTTCAATTTTGCTCAGCCTAAGTGAGAGGGTGGGAATCATTCTTAGTTTCACCTAAGATCCTAAGTTCCACCTCTGTCCTCAGCCAGTACTCCTGTGCCAAAATTCAGAGACAGTAACAAGGATGGGGCATCAGGACCTAAGCCTAAGGATAGTATTATTAGTGCCTGAACCAATCCCCTTTGTCAGAAGTATGGCAGAAACCACCAGCATATCTACCGAGCTGGCAATAATATGTGTTTCATTTATGGCAAGCCAGGTCACAGGGTTAGATCGTGTCCTCATGTGGGTTCAAAAAGTCAGTATAATCATCCCCTAGCTCAGTTTAGTCACCTGAATAAGCAGGGCACCTCTTTCAGTGCCACAAATAGGTAACGCCCAAACAGACTATATGCTCTTCAGCCCCGGCAGGATCATGAAAGTTCTCCTAATGTGTTCATTGGTACATTACAACTTTTCCATTTGCATGTTTATTCTTCGCTAGATCCAGGAGCTTCTTAGTCCTTTGTTACTCCATATATAGTAGTTGATTTCAGAGTCAGTCTCAAAATTCTATAAGAGCCTTACTGAGTTTCTACTTTAGTGGATAAATCTATCATAGGCAGGCGGGTATATAAGAACTATTTGATTATGATATCTCAAAGAGTCACTTCAGTAGACTTAGTCCAATTAGAGATGATTGATTTTGATATCATCTCGGCGTGGATTTTATTCATTCCAGCCGTGCCTCAGTTGACTGCAGAAACAGAATTGTCTAGTTTCAATTTTTGAATGAGCCCGTCCTAGAGTAGAAGGGTAATACTTTAGCACTTAGAGGTTTGTTTGTTTCTTACCTACGGGCTAGGAAAATGATAGCAAAGGTATGTGTCTACCATCTTGTTTGGGTCTAGGACTTTAGCTCAAAAACCCTTACTCCTGAATTAGTGTCAGTTGCTTATGAATTCCTAGATGTGTCTCCCGAAGATCTTCCCAGAGTTCCTCCTAAAAGGGAAATTGATTTTGGAATCGATCTTCTCCCAGATACTTAGCCCATATCTATTTCGCCATATAGAATGTCTCTAGCAGAACTCAAAGTATTAAAGGAGTAGTTGAAGGATCTCCTTGATAAGGGATTCATCAGACCTATTGTGTCCCCATGAGGCACACCAGTTTTATTTATGCATAAGAGAGACGGTTCTCTTAAAATGTGTATTGACTATTGTCAGTTAAATAAAGTGTATGTCTAGAACAAGTATTCACTTCCTAGAATTGATGACTTATTTAACCAAATTCAGGGTGCTAGTTACTTTTCTAAGATAGACCTCAGATCAAGCTATCATCGACTCAGAGTTAAGGAATGTGACATCTCAAAAATAGCTTTCAGAACTTGGTATGGTCACTTTAAATTCTTTTTCATATCCTTTGGTATTACCAATTCCCCAATAGCTTTCATGGAGAAGATGAACCGTGTGTTCAAGAAGTACTTAGACATGTTTATCTTCGTCCTCATAGATGATGTCCTTGGTTACTCTCATAGTGAACAGGATTATGTAGAACATCTTAGAATAGTATTACAGACTATCAAAAATCATTTGATATTCGCCAAATTCAGTAAGTACAAATTTTAGCTAAGGTCAGTAGCTTTCCTCAGCCACATCATTTCCAGTTATGACATTAGAGTTGATCCCTAAAGACCGAAGCAGTGAGAAATTGGCCTAGACACATCTCTCCATCAGATATTAGGAGTTTCTTGTGCTTGGCCATCTATTACCGATGATTTGTTGAGAGATTTTCATCTATTTCATCCTTTATGTCTAGATTGACTCAGAAGAAGGTCAAATTCTTGTGAGAAGAGTTTTTAGGAGTTGAAGACTTGAGTCACTACAACTTCAGTTTTGACCCTACCAAATGGTTCAGATGGATTTGTTGTGTATTGTTAAACTTCCAAGGTTGGTTTGGGGTGTTTTTTGATGCAGTGAGGTAAGGTCATAGCCTATGACTTTAGACAACTCAAACCTCTCAAAAAGAACTATCCAACACATGATCTTGAGTTATAAGTAGTAGTTTTGTCTTAAATATTCGGAGGCACTGCTTGTATAGTGTGCAGGTCGATATGTTCACTGACCATAAGATCCCACAGTATGTGTTCTCTTAGAAAGAACTAAACCCCATTAGAGAAGGTGGTTGGAGTTGTTGAAAGACTACTGCATGAGTATTCTGTATCATCCGGGCAAAGCCAATACAGTGGATGATGCCTTAGTAGGATGTCTATGGGTAGTATTGCTCACGTGGATGATGGTATGAAGAAGTTAGCTTAGGAGGTTCATCAGCTTGACCGGCTAGGTGTTCGCTTAGTCGATTTAGCATAAGGTAGTGCATGGATGCGGAGTAGTTCAGAATCACCCCTGGTTTATATAGTGAAGAAAAAATAGGATAGGGATCCAAGCCTTGTTAAGTTAAAAGAATCAGTTAGACATCAGAAGATAAGAGATTTTCTCCTAAGGGGGAGATGCTATTTTATGTTGTTAGGGTCGTCTATGTGTGCCATGTGTAGATGAAATGAGACATCAAATTCTTATAGAAGCACATGGTATGTGTTACTATATTCATCAAGGGGCCACTAATATGTACCATGATTTATAGGAGATCTATTGGTGGAGTGGGATGAAGAGAAACATTGCAGAGTTTATGGCTAAGCGATCAACATGTCAGCAAATTATGATTGAGCATCAAAATCCAATTCGGTCCATACATGGGTTTACTATTCCCACCTGGAAATGGGAAGAAGTAAACATGGACTTTGTGATGGGTTTGCCTCGTACTCGTTGTCAGCACGATTTAGTTTGGGTCATTATAGACAATATGGCAAAATTAGCTTATTTCCTTCCAGTCCATACTTCTTATTTAGCCAAGGACTATGCTAAGCTCTATGTTAGGGAGTTGGTCAGATTACACAGAGTTCAGTTATAGATTATCTCAGATAGAGGTATGCAGTTTACCTCTAATTTCTAAGAAGGCATTCCAAAAGGGTGTTAGTACTCATTCCATCTTAGTACAACTTTTCACCCTCAGACAGATCATCAAGCAGAAAGGATAACTCATACTTTAGAGGATATGATGCGAGCATATGTAATAGACTTTAAAGGTATTTGGGATGACCACTTACCTTTCATTGAGTTTGCATATAACAACATCTATCATTTTAGCATACAGATGGCTCCATTTGAGGTGCTCTATAGGAGAAGATGTAGATCTCCCATTGATTGGTTTGAAGTGTGTGAGGTTGTAGTGGTAAGTCCTAACTTGGTGTTTGACACCTTAGAGAAAGTTCAATTGATAAGTAAAAATCTTAACACAGCTCAGAGCTGACAAAAATCATACACAGATGTGCAGAGAAAGGATCTCGAGTTCAAAATTGGTTATTATGTAAATTTGAAGATCTCTCCTGTGAAATGGGTGAAGATATTTGGCAAGAAGGGGAAACTCAGCCCCCGAGATGTTGGTCCTTATCGAATTCTTAGTCATTTCAAGAAGGTAGCTAACGAGCTTGAGTTGCCTTCAGATTTAGCTTGATTATCAGATTCACAGACTGAGGAACAAAGAGGTCCCTCCAGTGAAAGTTCTTTAGTGGAATCAGTCCGTTGAGGGAGCTACTTGGGAAGTAGAAGCAGACATGCGGATCAAGTATCCTTATCTCTTCTTCACAAATTTAGACTCAGCCCAAGGTAATAGTTTTCCTTTGAACTTACTCAGTTTCATTCTCAAATTTTCTTAATAAACTTGGTATCAGTTACCATTACATATCCAGTCATACATTCATGAATCCGTTTAGTCAGATATCAGATATGTATGTTCAGTATAAGAGACTCATCTTATCAAAAATCCCATCCAAGTACTCATGCATCAAATATGCATATACAGTATGAAATATCAGCATATTAGTATGTTAGTCATGAAATCATGTTGTAGTCATACATGTCTAATAAACAAGTTCAGTCGATCAGTATTCCCAGCTTAGTCAGTCTAATTCGAGGATGAATGTTCCCAAGGGGGAGATATTTTAAGACCCCACAAAATCATAAGTTTAAATCTTGTTAAGGGGTCCTAGACTTAGAAAAATTCAGCGAAGTGTTATACTTAAAGTTATTTTTGCCTTCATAAGTTGGAAATCCTTTTTCACGATCCTTATGACCTTCAAATATCCATTTTTAAGTTAATTTATGATTACGAATGTCAGTAGGTGTTCTCGGATAAGTTTTGTATTTTTTGGACTTCATTTGAAACACATTTGAAAGCTCAAACCTGTGGATTGACACGATCTCGATGTACCGCATTGCCCATCACATCAATGAGTATTTTCCCCAGCTCTCAGTGCTAATTTTAGTGAACCAATGCGGACTTGATGCGGTACAATGGCTATAGCATTGAATCCAACAACATGGGACGTCTCTAGTCCAGTTTTCAATAATTAAAAAGATGCATCCTCAAGGTTAATTGGGTATTTTACCACATTATGTCAGCCCCCAAAACATGAAATTAAGCCCCTTTAGAGGACAAATCCATTCATATTTCTCAAAAATTCTCTAGAAGCAAACCCTACAATCTCTAATTCAAGATTCAGCCTTCATGAACACTCTATCATTCTTTATAAATTTGAATACAAAGGTATGTGAAGTGTTCATCCAAGGGTATCCTTCCACCTTTGGAGCTCAAGAAACTTTTTCTAAATACAATTTAATTGATTTTATAGATTCATTTTGGATCTTGTATGTATTAATGATTATGATATTAATGATGATCTAATTCCATGATTTGTCCCAAGTTTCATGGAAACTAGTTTAATTGTGAATTGAATTTTGTGAATTACATGTCAAACTCTTGAATAGCAAGTTGAATGTAGAATCCATGATATTACTACATTTTTATTGATATGTGAAATACCCATGCTCCCCAAGTGTTTGTCAGAATGCTTATGTGATTAGACTAGTCCAAGCATAACGTATAACAAGTGTTTGACCAAAGATATCTAAGTGAATATATTATTAGAAAGCTAGTACCATAATGCTACTAAAGTCATGTAGTGATTCATTTTTCATGCTATCGAGTCCTAGGGGTATTTAATACCCAAAAACTTATCTGCTTACCTAGGGCT
Source organism: Capsicum annuum (assembly GCF_002878395.1). Lineage (NCBI taxonomy): Eukaryota > Viridiplantae > Streptophyta > Magnoliopsida > Solanales > Solanaceae > Capsicum > Capsicum annuum. The sequence continues at coordinate 134,993,158 of NC_061117.1, forward strand.
AGTTATAGAGTAATCCTAGTCATGTCATTATTAGTAGTACTCTCAGTCAATTACAAAACTCAAGAAAAACTCAGTAGATTCAGCATCAGTCCAGTCTAGTTCAATATCAAGTTCAGGCCTTAGTAAATTTAGTCAGTTAATAGAATTCAGTAGTATTCCATTAGTTAACAGAACTAAGTGAACTTAGTTCAGTTTAGTTAGACAGTATAATCAGTAACAGTTCAGTCAAACCTAGTATGGACTAGGAATCAGTTCATTGTCTATTTAGTTGGGAGTTGGATACAACACCGAGTGAACCTAGGGATGGGGGCATTCCTATGAGCAGAGGGTTTAACCCTTAGTAGCAACCCCTACATTACAGTACTACGTAACCAGCATAGGTTGAGATATTTTTCTTCTAGACTAGGGTTGATATATCTCATATGAGTTTTCCTATCTGCGATGATTGACGAAAGAGCTTTTTGTCAGAGAGGGTTAACTCACAATTGTCTTTACCCATGGCATAATACTGACACTCTTCTAACTAGGGTTATAGGTTGGACCCTAATATATTCAGAGAAGGGCATGTTGGTCAGATGATTACCTCCTACAATCTCAGTTTTAGTCTTCAGAATAGAACTCAGATCAGTTCTACAAAAATCTAGACTATCAAACATAGTCACTGAGTTTAGTACGGAACTCAATATAGTTCCACAGAATCAGGACTATTAGATACAACCATTCAACTATCAGTTATATAGTATCAGTAAACTTAGCTATCAGTAAATCAGTAATTCAGAACTCAGTATGCAGTTTTATCATGACCTCAGTTATAACTTACGTATTCATGCATATAAATTTATTCAGTTATACTCATGTGATTTAGTTAATATTTTTCATGCATATGAACCCATGTATCTCATCCTACCTTACTTAGCATACCAATATATTAAAAGTACTAATGCATACCTTCTTTTATGCTATGATATCTTATATCATAGGTTCAGTCTCACAGTCTCTCGATCATACTTAGCAGCCCGATATATCAGCAGTAAACTAGTGGTTATTCATTATTGTTCGAGGATAGATTTATTGCTTGAGTATTTCAGTACTCAGTTTATTTCAGTAGTCAAAGTTAGTTGGGGACATGTCCTATCAACTCTTTGTTCAGACAGTAGAGGCTGTATAAACTAGAGTATTTCATACATATGTATCAGTATTTAGTTTTCAGTACTCAGTATTCATTTATAGTTTTGAACCTTATGGCAAGTTTCCACCTAATTTCTGCATAATACAGTATTATTATTCAGTTATTACAACATGTACCAGCCATGGGTTAGCTTGTCGTCCCTCGAGATTTTGAGCACCGTGTTGTATCCGAGGTACAAACTCAGGGCATTACACTATGTTAGCTCAAGGCAATGCAAATACTATTAAAGTTACCTAATAAAAAGAAATAAACAACAAACAAAGTACACTATCACACAACTACTAACCCAAGTTCACTAACAATACGGTAATCAAGAAAGCCATTTCTCACACTATGACACCCCAAGTATTAGCCAATGAAAATTCTAAATTTTAGAACTCATTGTACTGACTACGACTCACCCTATGAGTCATAATATGTCATTGCAAGTCATAGGACCCCAATTGTAGGGAGTCACGTATAGGTAGCTTATGTTACTATCCTATTATGAGTTGATCCCAATAAGTTGTAAAGACTTCAAATGAGGCATATGGTCCCATCTGTAGCTAAACTAGTGTATGTCCCAAGTATTTCTATCTTGACTATGACTTAGACCATAAGAGTCATAAGGTTACCTGTAGAGTCGTATGGCGTGAATCATAGGGTCACTAGTGATGGGTCATTCAGTTATTGTCTTGATTATTACTCATGGTGATGTGCCATAAAATTCCCTTATGAGTCGTATAGTGACACATAGTTACTAGCGATAATTTTTATCTTTTAAATAAAGGCACTTCATATATTTATCTTTTTCCCCAAATCATGAACCATAACTTAAAACCCCTTTAGGGTGTCGTTGTTACTCTCAAACTAATCAAAATAACTTCCAAAACACTCTAAATTCTCCAAGGTAAAAATACTTAGGGTTTCCATGAAGTTGATCAATTAGATCTCCCAAGGGAAAATTCCCTCCTTAACTCTAGATATTTCAAGTATGTTACTCTTTCCTAACTATTACTTTCTAAAAGAATATGTTTTAAATAGTTATCTATGTTGTTTTTAATTTTTTTTTGAAATATGATTCCCATGGTTTTCATATAATTGTTCATGCTTTATTTATGGTTTTGAACTTATGGAGTGCATGAACATGGTGAATAAATTAAGGGATTATAATTTCCTCAAATTTTGTGATTAATGACAATTGAATTGGTAACAACCTCCAACCCAAATTTCATGAAAGTGGTTTAAGTATGAGAAAAATTGCGTTGAACTTTTTTCGAAACAAATGCATAATGTAAAAAGGTTATGGGAACACAACAATTTGATTTAATGAACAAAGGGAGTAAGCGTTCCCTAACCTTGTATTAATGAACAAATGAATTCATCATTCCCCAACCTTATATTAATGAACAAAGGGAGTTGTTTGCCAGACATAATGGAATTTAAATGACATGATGATGTTACCTTGGAAGTATAGTTGGTACGACCATACTAATAGTGTATGCCTAAATGTGTACTATGGTTTAATGAATAGGAGTGATAAACATTTTAAAAGGGCTTAAAGAGGTTGTGTAGCTAGGCCGTGAAAGTGCTAGTCCCAAATAACAAATACTGGAAATTGCATTTTCCAACATGGAGGTATAAATGACTTGGGGTTTGAGTCCTCTTGTTTATGACCAGGTGGCTCGGGTTTAACTTATTATATGATTGGGAAGTTCTAGTCCCCCATATTATATTGCATGATTAGGTTCTTGATTTACCTTCAATATATGATTGAGAGGTTAAAGTGCCCCATGTTTATATAATACTATTCCCTAGTTTGTGCAGTAACATACATTGGGCCCGACCAAAGGGTGAGTGTTAGGGACCATATAGCCTTTGGGTAATAATACATGATGGTTAATCTACACAACCTAGATTACTATTTTTAAAGTTCATGTTAAGACTTGTTCCTTATTCCAATATTTTATATAAGTATATATATATATGCACATATTTATGAGAACATTTACATTGATTTGAATTATATTTTTAATTGTAATTACTATTTCCTTATCCTTAAGTTACATTCTGGTGCTCAATCTACTAACCGTCTCAGAACGTTGTATCCCCATGTAATATAGGGTCCGAAGGAAATCATACTTTTATAGCGTAGTGTTAGGTGGATTGGCTCAATTTGTCGGTAGTTTGCAGTGAAGTGGTGAGCACTCATTCTCCAAAAGACTCGATCATTTCATCAGCTTTCTTTTGTAAACTAGACAAAAAGAGTTCACATTAACTTTGTCATTGTCAGGGTCAGGGGCATGCCCCGATGTTGGTTATTCTTAGATTAGTGGAGATTTTAAATATATAACTGTGGATTGGCTATTGAAGTTCAAATTCTTAGTTATCTTTGAGTTTTTTAGTTTCTAATCTTTTTTAATGTATTGAATTCATCCACTGCTAGGCATTAAGTTCTGTGTTGACTAGGCAAAAAAGGTGGTCTCCGATCCTCAGTGGGTTTGGGGTACTGGCCATGGCTAGGCACTGGTTTGGATCATGACAAAGATGATGTTAGAGAAAGGTTTGGTGTCATTGAGTGTCCATAAAGCCATGTCAAGTAGAGTCTCTTTTATGTGCGTGTTGTGCGCTACACTTTAAAGGGAGAGGGTATGAGAAATTTAGTAACGTTTCCCTTTCTTATTTTTCTATTTTTTGCTATAGATTCAAAGATCTTGAATCTCCTCTAATCTTTATTTGTTCGCATTTCAGATCATTCCTCCAAGAAGATCTGATGCATATGGAAACTCTTCTATCTATTTGTTGACAATGTCAATGAATCTTGCTCTCGAATGGAACTCAGAACCGATCTAAAGCTCAAAATCTTGAATTTACTTTCCTAGGTGGAGTTCCACTAGTCCCTACCAATCCTCCTTGGGTCCCTCAATTTGATAGTGATCATTCCCTACCACCCTAAGAAGATATTTCTAATGTTGAGTTTCACTGATCTATTTATCTATTGGTACAGTTTGTGACATCTCAATCTTGTCAGTTGGGTCCTTATGGTGCTGCTGTAAGTTCTTCTAAGTCCACTATTGTTGGAAATTTTATGTGGTTAAATCCTAAAGTTTTCATTGGAACTAAGGTTGAGTAAGATCCTTAAGGTTTCAAAGATTAGATGGAGAAGATTTTTTGAGTCATGCATACTTCAGATGTAGAGGGTGTCGAATTCCTAACTTATCACTTGAAGGATGTATCGTATTAGTGGTATGAAGGGTAGGAGTATCTTAGGGGTAATGATGCTAAGTCATCCTTATGGTATTACTTTTTGAGTGCATTTTTGGATTATTTCTTTCCTTAAGAGTTGAGAGAGGATAAAGCTGAGGAGTTTGTGAATCTAAAATAGGGTAGAGTGACTATTAAAGAGTATGCCTTGAATTTTCACCAGTTGTCCCGTTATGCTCCTGAGAAAGTATCTTTTACGAAAGCAAGGATGAGGAAAATTTATTCTAGGTTGTCCCATGACTTGCTGTTGGAATGCAAGACTGTCTTGTTGAACAAATACATCGACATGTCTAGATTAGTGGTGTACATGTAAATAGTAGAGGATGAGAAATAAAAATAGGAAAAAATTAACAAGAGGTAGAGTAAAGAGTTTTGACTCTCAAAATAGGGTAGAGGTCAGAAAAATAGTAGTGGTGATGGCAGGAAATGGTCAAAGAAGAAGACCTGGGGAAATTCTAGTTCATATTTTACAACTAGGGCTCTATAACCTAAGTCATCTGGTGACCATCATTTTCAAAGCAATAGTGGATTTAGGGCATAAGGTGCCCAGTCTCAGGATAGTGAAGCTTAGTCAGCCCCATCTTATTCCTTTTGCCATTTCAATGGGTAGGTGCATCATAGATTTTGTGAAGAAAGGAGGAATAAGTGATTAAGTTTGGTTAGTTAGGCTACCTGCAACAGGATTGTCAATTAGTAAGGGTTGCTACTGGGGATGATAAGGTTTAGGTTGTCACGCCATTAGCTCTTGCACCAAAGAGTGCTACTTTTGTCTTTGATACTAGTCCGAATCACCTTAATTCTCTTGACACCCTGTAAGAATTTGAGGTAACTCTAGGTGTTGAAACTAGTGCATTACTACTCTTTTCCCGTGATGTGTATTGTCTCATTGATCTAGGGTCTACTTTTTCTTATATGACCCTTTATGTTGCTAATCATTTTAGTTTTGGTCTTGAGTGTATTCCTAATTTTCTTTTCTCTGTATACCTCATTGGATAACTCTACTATGGCTAGAAGAGTCTGTAGGGGTTCTATAATATCTACATGGTAGAGAGGTGTTAATGGATCTGATAGAGTTAGGTATGTTAGATTTCGATGTGATATTGGGAATAGATTTGTTGCAGTCGTGCTATACGTCTCTTGACTATAGGACCCAAAGGATTTGTTTCCAATTGCTTAATGAACTGGTAATTGAGTGGGAAGGTAGTTCCTTAGTGCCTAAGGAAAGATACATTTCTTATCTTAGAGTTCGAAATTTGATTTCAAAGATGTGCCTCTATCACTTGGTCTGAGTTAAGGATTCTAAATTGGAGGGTCCTTCATTACAATCTTTACCTGTGGTCTTTGAGTTTCTCGAAGTATTCCCTGATGATCTTTGTGTTGTTTCTCCTGATAGGAAGATTTATTTTTGGATTGAAATTCTTTTGGACACTCACCATATCTCTATTCCTCCTTAAGAATGGCTCCTGCTGAGTTGAGAGAACTTAAGGAGCAGTTGAAAAACTTCCTTGATAAGGGATTCATTCTTCCTAGTATTCCCCCATGGGGTGCTCATGTACTCTTCATGCCTAAGAAGGATTGGTCCCTTCAAAGATATATAGATTACTGCCAGTTGAATAAGGTGACAATGAAAAATGTGTATCCTATTCCTAGGATTGATAACCTATTTGATCAGCTTCAGGGTGATAAGTACTTTTCTAAGATTGAACTTTGGTCGGGTTATTATCAGTTGAAGATTAGGCAAGTGGATAACCCTAAGACTACTTTTTGAACTCGGTATGGTCATTTTGAGTTATTCGTGATGTTCTTTGGTTTGACAAATGTGCCACAACAATGATAGATCTTATGAACTGGTATTCTATTTGTTTCTAGCCTAGTTTGCCATTGTGTTCATTGATTATATTCTAGTACACTTGAAGAGTGAGGCAGATCATGCAAATCATCTCTGTATGGTATTGCAAGCCCTTAAGGATCAATGGTTGGATGCTAAGTTTTCGAAGTGTGGGATCTGTTTGAATATTGTTAATTTTTTAGGTCATGTTGTTTCTAGTGATGGGATCATAGTGGATCCACAAAAAGTTGAGGTCGTTAAAAAGTGGCCTAGACCCAAAACTCCAACTAATATTCAGAGTTTCTTTTGTTTAGCCGATTATTATATGATTTTTCTGGAAAGCTTCTCTTATTTTGCTGCCCCATTGACTAAGTTGACTCAAGAAAAGGTGAAGTTCTTATGGACTGATGCTTGTGAGGGTAGTTTTAAAAAGTTGAATAATAAGTTGACTTTGGCATCAGTTTTGACTCTACTTGAGGTTACTAATGGCTTTGTCATTTACTATCATGCATCCCATGTGGAACTGGGCTATATATTGATGTATCTTGGTAGGGTTGTGTCCTATGCTTCTGGACAGTTAAAAGTTTATGAGAAGAAGTGCCTTATGCATGACTTAGAACTGTTTACTGTAGTATTTGCTTTGAAGATTTGGCATCACTATTTGTATGGATTTAATATTAACATTTATTCTCATCATAAGAGCTAGCACTATATGTTCACCTGGAAGGAGTTGAATCTTAGGTAAAGGAAATGTCCTGAGTTGCTCAAGGACTATGATATGAGTCTTCACTATCATCAAGGTAAAGTTAACGTGGTTACTAATGCTCTTAGCAGATTATAAGTAAATGTAATTTCTCAACGTTATCAGAATAATAGAACTGCATATTGTATGTAATGACTCACGTGGATAGAATAACAGAAAACTGAAAATCACCGATCATGAATAATAAAACATACTGTATAAAACTAGTGAGCCATCACATTTTATTTCTAAAATATGAGTTGTTATCTGTCATTCTTTCCTATAAGACTGTAGGAAAATACTTTTAAAACTATTACGAAGATCTTTACTGTTAGGTAAATTTACTCAAAAGCTGTTTATTTACTTTTACTAGCAGGGAAGTTCTCTTTATCGACATAAACCATGTTATCTATCATGGATTCCAACTTCTCGTTCCCCGAAGGGGAAAACCTTATGTTGGGGAGAGGTTTCATACACTTGCCAGGGAGTATAACCTGAGGTAAGTGATCACATATGTAGCTGTCATCCATATAGAAATGGGAATACTAAATCTGTAGCTACGTTAGCTCTTGTTCTAGGAAAGTAGGATGCTACCCATATTTCCTGCTCGATCCTAAACACTACTCTCATAATTATATGCTCATTCTGTAGGAAATCCACTTGTAAAAATCAAAATATTTCATACTGAAAGCTAACAGTGCATCTGTTCATTTAAAATTGAAATTATGTTGTAACATAGATTCCTATCTTAGCTAAAGATCAAAAGATCAAATCTTGTTCAAAATATGAAAATAGCTAATAGTGGGATACTTAAAAACATAGCCATTCTTGAAAAACATACAAACTAGGGCTTAGTAACCCATGATTTAAATTCATGCCAAAACATCATAATGTTCATGTTTGATATTGTAAATATCGATATTTCAACCTAAAATCTTGAAATTTCAATAATACAAATAAATATACTAAAGAAAACATGCATTTCAACACTAAAAACACCTAAAACATCATAACCCTCAAATGGTAATAAATGGGTATGAACCCAAAATTAAAATCCATGTAAAGTCATGTAAATTTGTAATTTAAAACTAGTTTTGGGCACAAGGATGAAATATTTTTCCTTGTTGAAAATCCCACATACCTTAGTTAATGAACTATATGAAGAATCTTGGTTTTGAGATTCTATTTGTGCTCTTGAAGGTTGATTCTTGTAATTCTTGAATTGGGAACATTGAGTTTTGAACTATTTTGGGAAAAGAATGGTGGAATTTTGGGGATTCTTGAAGTTGAAGGTTGAAGCCTAGGGTTTTAATTGAGAGGAATTTGATGAACAATGAGCTTATTTTTCTTAATAACACACTTAATCATCTGTTTTCGCAGTTTGGGGATGTGGGTAAAAGATTAAATTGCCCTTGGAATTTAAAATCCGTAACTAGGTTGCCAATTAAGGCCTCACTGCAATACGGTGAGTGGGTCATCGCGATACCCACCATAATGCGGTGGAATCGCTGTGACTCAATGAATTTTGACAATTATTGTTTTAGGGTTCACCACAACGTGGTGACCCTCTGGAAATTAACAAATGTCAAAATGGCCTTCATCACGATGTGATGGCATGCTCATCACGATACACACTGCAACGCGGTGCAATCGCGATGAACTACTATTTTTCCAATTCAAATGTGATCCAATCCTCATCCGAAAATTCAGAAACATACCCAAGACACGCTATTTACCCCCTTGAATATAATTCCATCAAAAATTCGTTGTCTCGGGGCCCAGAAGGTCAACTTAAAAATCTTCGAAGTTGAAAGGGAGTCAAAATGACTAAGTCCCTTAACTCTTAGATTTATTTTCAGGTTCTAAGTGCTTCAAGTACGTACTAACTAAGAGCGAGACTGAGTTGGAAATATTTGTGGTATTACAGTTAGATTGCTTATCTTTGTTATTGATTCATTGGTTTTATTGCATGATCATGGTCTCCCGATCTCTAATCCTTTACCTTATTTGGACATTACAACTACATAGTTGAGCGGGGATGTAATAATCTAATTAACTTCATTAAAGCTATCATCCTACATTTGAATCAAGTAAGGCATCTAAGTACATCCCTGTCCTAAACACTAAGTGTAATTCTTTATTTTATAAAAGAATAAAAATCCAAACTTTATTTATTACCATGTTCTATCTCTCTATTTCCTCTCCCAGGATCAAAACTTCAAAAATATACATATTTTATGGGTGATCAATCCATAAAATAATTAAAATAAGAATAAACAAACAACCAGATATGATAAGCAAAATTAATCAAATTTAATCGAAAATAATAATACCTATATTATTGGCTTTAACCCCGAAAAGAGGGTATTTAAGCGATAATATTCAAAATCACTATTTAATTAATTTAATACATGTTATGAAAAAATAAAATCTAAATAAAAAATTATAAATCTAATAAATCGTGTAGCAGCCTCTTCCGAATTGTCTCAAACTGTTCCAGGTGTTGTCCAATTAATTCAATATTGTCCAATTCTCTCCAGTTCTCTCCAGGTGTGTATACATATTATATTATATTCCTAATCCAAGTTGGTTAAGGAAATGTCACCAATTTTAAGAGATTCCCAAAAACTCCTCTCAAAAGGTGTGCCAATTGTGTTTCAACTAAATTTAGGACAAAGTCTTGTGTCGGAAGAAAATCTATTTGGCAGTGCTTATGCAACCATTTCTATATGAGTCTCACTTGGTCAAATGGGGGTCACGATGCGACCCAAATCGTGAAAGCTCTCTGAAATTTTCTTGTAAACAATTAGTTAAGTATTGGACGTTCCTCCATTCATTCATTACATAGTAGTGTATTTCCAATGAATTTCAAGTCTTTTTATCATCAATATATCACTTTATTAAGATCGCATAGCCTCCTAAAATATCACACACCACAAATTAGAGATGAAAACAATATAATATTCTCAACGATGAATCAAAACAAAATATAAGATAATGCAAATTCACAATGATTTTCACTTTTTTGTTCCTACTCTTGACTTAATAAAATTGAAATTTGTACATTACAAACAAGTAATTCCACTCATAATTACATATTTAATTTATTTGTAACAAATTAAACACATTATAATCCAATGAGACAAACTAGACACATAAGTGGCTCAAGCTAGTAAAACTAGTTTCCTAGGTTGAACTCTAAATGACTCAATTAAGTACAAACTTGTTTGAAAAACACGTTGAATAATGTAATCACATACTTGGACACTTAAATGTTTATTTATATAAATATTAACACATTAAGAACATGAATTTCTCTCAAAACAAGGAGATATAAGCTAGAATAATGATATCGAAGTGTATAAAACAACCTCAGATCAGACACCATTTTTTTATAACACCCGACTTACACATCAAATTATGTGCAATGTGAACATTGTCAATATATACCCTACAAGAGTTGGGGTCAAATTCCAAAGGAGTTCAAACAAGCTTTCAAAGCTTATGTGTGTTCAGAGTTAACATATATTAGCCCGTAATGCAATATATAAATAAGACATGAAAGTAACTTCGGGGGGTTAACTTGGAATTTTGTTGAACACAATCAAAAAACAACACTAATAATATATTGAACAATTGATGGGTATACTAAGTTGAGAGTAATATTGGGGTTATGTTCTCCTAGGTGATATTCATGCATGGGTAATCAATAGTTAGTACAAGGTTTAGCTAATGGTTTTTGGTAGGATAGATTTAGGATATTAGTGTTAACATTTAATAAATCACTAAACTTCACTCATGGATTCTTTAAAATACCTCATGATCATGACAAGTTTACCAATCTATTTACCTCAAACTAGCATCCTTATTTCTAAGATGATGCTTATGAATATAGCCACTTCAACTAAAACCCTTATTTCTAAGATAATGCTATGAAAATAAGTAAATTCAACTTCTTGTTCACAATTAGTCTTCACCCACACCCCTCTTTCAAGGATGATATTGGATCCAAGACAATTAGAGTTTGTACCCATAATTCTTAATTCAACTAAGGAGGATAGCAAAACCCATAACAATTAGCTAATTAATTGAACTAACAATCAACACTTACACATTAATTAATACCTAATGAAACAAAACCCCAAGATAGTATTTTAGCTACTCATGAACTTAAAGAGAAGAAGTGCACCGAAATTGGAATGCAATTTATTCATCATAAGAAAAATAAATATTAACCTATGCTTCAATTTTAATCTATAACAAAAATCTCTCTTGGAATACAACTAACAATTGTTTTTCTCACTCAAAATCTGGAAAATTAACTCAAAGTTGCTGAAAAATTTATGGACTTTGCCTTTTGTATTTTCGGAATGAGCAAAGTGAACTTCCAATTATGCCTCTCAAATTTCACAACAAGTTACGATTGCCATAACCTGGTCATGATCGTAACTCCTATGAGACCTCCACAATTACCACCAACTTACTTTTTGACCTATCAAGATTGCGAACCTCGAAGTGTGATAACAGAATCTGAAGGTCCTCTCCCGGGCCTGATCTTTAGCTTTTGCTCATATTTCTCATTTTCTTTCCCTTCCAGGTATGTCTGAACTCATTTTAATCAAATTTCTTACAAATTAAAAAAAACTAGAATCAATGCATTTCAATAAAGAATTAACCATATATACACAATCAATTGATCATAATGTGCAAGAATTGGGATATAAATAAGTGGCAAAATTAGCACTCATCAATTTTTTTACTTAAGTTCTTACCTGGTGGCTATTTGGAACCAGCGAAGACTTCTAAATAGAAAATTATCTCAAAAAAATCCAAATAAACTGCTCGATAATTAAATGTCAATCCCAACAAGTCATTAATGACTTGGGCAGCTATGAAAAAGCTCTAACAACCAAAATATGTGAAAAAATTGAGAAGGACCTGAAGGGTCATTTCATGAAGTGATGACTCAATTGGATCTTTACACCAAACATTTAATGGGGACTCTTCAAAAAAGGGTCAATGTCGTTGCTTGTAAGAGTGTTAAAGATTATTATAATGAGGAAGTAGAATCTCTTGATTAGGAAATTTGGTTTTTGTCTAACTAAATGTTGTGTTCCCCCTACCTATCAAAGTTAAGGTGGGAATTAGGGATGGAAGAAAAGGGATCATGAATAGAAGGACCATGAATGGAAAGATCGTGAACTTGAAAGGGAATAGCATAATAAATATCATGATAGATAGTGTGATTGGAGAGATAAGGATAGAGATCATGACCCGTACATTTCTCCACTTGATAGGGCAAGTATAAAGAGTCAAGATCCACTGATCTAAAAAAGTTCAAGAGGGAAAATGTCCATGCTCGTATATTAATTGATGTTGAAAAAAGTTATCAGATATTGAGAGAGTTGAAAGGTGATCTCTGACTACTCAGTGAAATGATAACCACTCATTCATCCTCTATCAAACAACTTGAAACTTAATTATGACAAATCTCTGCTCATTTCAATGTAAGGCTAAGAAAGGATTACCAAGTGACATAATTGCTAGTTCTAAAAATGATGCTCAGATCATGACTATTGTCACTAGGAGTGGTCGATCTCTTGCTAAATATGTTATTGATATTGATAAATATCCCAATGAAAAGGAAAGTGATGAACAAGCAAATAGAAAGAGAAGGTGGCTAAAAATGTCAAATAATGATGTTCCAAATCTTAATGAACCAATTGTTTAAAAGAAGGCGATAGTTAAAGAAATGGTTGAGGAATCCTGCAAGCGGTGGATGGTATTTCTCAAAAATTTCATGAAACAAATCAAAATTCCTCCCATTCCCACAATGGATAAAGAAGAAGGAAGGAGATACCATGTTCATGACATTTCTTGAAAAATTTAGCAATCTATCAATTAATATACCAATGTTGGAGGCTTTATAAGAGATGTTCGGGTATGATAAATTCATGAAGAACTTGGTCACTACAAAAGAGTTATGGATTTCAAAACTATTGAGGGGACCCATGATTGAAGTGCTATAAAGTCTAGCACATTTTTGATGAAAAAGGAAGACCAGAGTGTATTAGTTATTCCTTGCACTATTAGAGTGCACAAATTGAGAAAAACATTGTGTGATCTTGGGAAAAGTTTTAATGTGATTCCATTAGTCATATTTTGGAAGTTAGGTTTAGGTACACCCAAGACTACTATTATAAGGATTTTTAAGAATGAACATTCTATCAAAAGCCTATAGGTGTATTGTATGAGGTTCCTGTGAAGGTATACCACTTTATCTTGCCGATAATGTCATTCTTGATTTTGAAATTGGTCATGAGGTCCTATTCATTGTTGGTAGACCATTCTTGGCTTGTGGATGGGCCTTAGTTGATGTTGAATATGGTGAAATAAAGTTTCAGGTGAACAATTAAGAGGTGTACTTCAATGTTTTTAACTCTATAAAATATCCTATGGATTTGCAAGTTCTTTTAGTGATGGATATGATAAATGATGAGGTGACTAACTCCATGGTGGTGGACCTTGTGAATGACCCCTTGGTAAGTGTATTATGGATATTAGGAAGTGAGTTTGTTAAAGAATATGATGAGATGGTTGCTTTGTTGATGGGTCTTTGATTTTATCCTAAAAAATCGTGTAAATAAAATTTTGATTTGAAAAAATATTAATGTCCACATGCCAAACCTTTTAAAATTGAACCACCTCAGCTTAAACTTATGTTGTTACCTTTATATCTTCAGAATATTTTCTTAGGTGAGAAAAATAATTTGCCAATCCTTTTTTTATGAACTATTGCCTTGGAAAGTGGTGGGCTTGAAATCTACTGTAAAAAGTTTTTTCATGCTATTGCCATAGAAGATTTCATTGGATTTCCCAAGTGTTTTCTCTTATAAAATCAAATTGAAAGTTGATCATGTTCCTAGTGTGGAACCCAAAATAAGACTTAATCCACCAATGCAAAAGGTAGTCAACAAATATATTATCAAATGTCTTGATTTTGGTGTTATCTACCCAATTTAAAATAATATTTGGTCCAATGAATTGAAAAGAAGGGTGGGTGTAATGACCTTATTATCGATGTTTTGTGTGAAGTGTGTGATTTTATATGATTTGACCATCTTACCACTCCCCATGGATGCATTATGATACTTCTAGTGTTTGGGGATATTTGACATGGTTCCCAATGTATTTCGTCTCAACATATGTGGAATTGTGGTTTTTATAGCTTCAAAAATCTTATAGTTGACTTTTATTATGATTTGTACGTTGAATGGCAAAATAAACTATGTGAACAGGTTCAAATCGTCGATTTGAGGTTGGTAACATAGTATGTTAGGTTTATGACTTTTATATCTCATTTGGACCCTTGTTTTTAAATGATGTAAAATAGGGTTTAGGGGTCAACTCTTTGAAAATGACGTCTTTTAAAAAATCTGATATTGCCATTGATTCTAGAGAGCCAAATTTGATAGGTATCATATTTTGTTTACGTTCTAGGGATTTTAGATGAATTCTAAGGTGTCTATTGAGACATGGAATTTTCCAAGTTTACAACTGGTGCAGCTGCTAAAGTGCCATTTTGGTTGTATTAATGGCAGGCACTAAAGCGCCAATTGGTTGCTTTAGTGGCTAGCTTCCAAATAAGTAAGAAAACTTTAACGGCTATTGTCTTCTTTAGTGGAGGGTGCTAAAGCAGCTCTGCCCACTTTAGTAGTGACTGCTAAAGCTGCTACTTGCTCGTTTTAGCGACACCTGTAGCCTTTGAGTATAATTAATTCTTTCATCTTTTCTTTACCATTTTTGAGACTTAGAGGTTGGGGTTTTAAGTTTTTGAGAAATTCTATCATTCCTAAGCTTGGGTAAGCTCCAAATCCCTATTTTAATTACTTTTCTTTAATTGTTATCATATGAAATTCGTAAAAACTTTAATTCATAAATGGATTTTGGGAATTTTATCCTAAAAGGCCTAAAAATTATATTTCTTAAATTTTATCCCCTATATCAAGCCATTTTCACTTGGGTTCCTTCGAAGAGTTCCTTTAATCTATGAAATATATTTTTGAAAAATAATTATAGTTTTACCTCTTTTTTTTTTTCAAAAAACCATTTCAGGGATCCATTTTGACCCCAATCTAAAAGTAGTCAATATGGGTATTTTTGTGTTTCTTTTGATGTATGAATTCTATATTTATATGTTTTAGTTGATTTTGTATTGTTTGTAAGAGAATAGCTCTGGGTTAAAGGCTTTTGGGACATGTTTTTACAATTCGAGGTAGGTTATGGCTTAAATTTCTTTAGACTGGTTTGGGTAGTTAATAATAATGTAAAAACATATTATGGGGAAGGGATTGTAACATTGATATATAATAGGTGATTTATGTGCCTCTGTGGGCCCCATGTGGATTATATTTGGTAGTTTTGAGACATTGTTTACTATGTGTGATATGTGGGGTCTTGTAGTGTTGTTGGCCTGGTATTGAGATATATATATATATAGATAGATAGATAGATATATATTTGGTTGGAAAAGCCTAAATTTTGGAAAGTATGTGGTACCAATGACATTTTCTTGTATGTTGCACTTAATGGTTCCTAGATTATAGTGGATCATGTATGGCTGGTTGTTTTAAGTAGATTTTGTGCACACATGGCTGGCACATTATTAGGATTTTTAATATTCTCATTTTTTTTGGTTGTAAGAACTACATCCTTATATCATATTCATGCACTAAACATTGGTACCACCAAAGAAATACTGGAAATACTGGCTCTTTTCAAACAAACAATATGACATCTTCAACAACCCTATACCATTGATATGTCAAAAATAGGTTATGGATATAAGTGTTTCTATTGGTTTTATATGGCTTGAAAAACCCTCCATAAGTCATGTGTCTATAGGTAAGTCTGGTAGGTGTAGGTTGACAAAGCACGCATGGGTCCTACTTTGAATTAGAGATCAATAAGTATACATTGAGGTTGTGTGATGACCTCGTGCATCACTCATCATCATCATCATCATCTTCATTAAACTTCATGTATATTATGCTTATTTTATGATTGTAAATATATCTTTGACATGATATCTATTCATCCGTTCTATCTTTCTATGCTTGTATTTGATGTATGTGTATATTTGTTCTTTCTTTATCTACATAAATTTATTATATATGTGTATATTAGAATTACTAGTAGAGATGGTGTGGATTACTATTTGGGATAGTTTTTGGTTGCAGCTGACTTGCCCATTATTTGTGTTTATATGCTTTGTTTTTTACTTTACTCGGTCGACTTATGATACATAATAAGTACAAGTGGAATTTAATCACCCCTACTATGTACTTTTGGTGTAGATCTAGGTATAAGTGCACCACACAAATAGCTGATCCGAGCATCTGTAAGGAGTATTAAAGGTAGTGGATGTCCTATGCTTCCGAAGTTGGCCTACTACCTCTTCTTATTATTACATGTCTTATTTTGTATTTTAGAGAAAGAGTTTTGATCCTTTTTGGACTATTTTTCATATATTTCGACATTTGAGATGTATGTAATAGTTCTTACACTATGACCCCAGGTTTTGGGATTTGGTTGATATCCTTAATATATTTCCACTTTTATTATATCTATGTGGTCGACTATATTAGGGATCTTTCTTTGGTGTAAGTATAAATTTCTTATTTTATATCAGTTTGTATGATAGGCTTACTTTTTAAGGCTTTTCTTAATAAGTTCAATCATTATCCTTGGGTTTTCTTTCATGAAAAATTGATATCAAAGAAACTAGGTTTCATTGGTTTCAACTGTTTAAGAATAGGTTGTCTAATAGATTCTTGTGAAACAATATGCAGACATTCGTATCTATCTTTGAGAGGTTATATGATGTCTTTAGGAAATTTCCCTTATATTATTCCATATCATATGGATCTTTTATAACATTCATTGTAAGTTATATTTCACTTTTTTGTGTACATGGAGAGGACTCGATCTAGTGAGGCTAGAGATTTAAATCCATTATTTGAGGAGAGAACCCAGTCTAGAGGGTGAGATATGAGTCCTAGTCGGGATCGATGTAGAGGAAGAGCTTAGTGATCTTTATTATTAGAGACAACACTTAGGGACACTCCCCTAAACCTCCAAATAAGTATGTTGGAGATATTGTTCCTACTCTGATTCCATGAAGTCCTTGTACCCCAGTCTTGGAGGGTTTACTCATTTGTAAACTTACTTGGTTGGAGGGTGTTCCTTTCAGTGCACCTGGTTTTCCTCTATCTCCTAATATTATACCCCATTTATGCCCGAGTCTACTTATGGTGTTCCTCTAATTTTGAGGATGGATTCTCCTATTGTATTGACATCTTCTTATTGTTTGATTACATACTAACCCGGTTGGAGTATTGATTCTCTTCCAGATAGATTTGTGTCTTTTAGTTTTAGGGGTCGGATGAAATGGGTTTGATTGCTTGGAGCAAGGATCCATGACTGTTTTAAAGTATGAGGCATGGTTTTTAGCCATGTATAGATATTCTTATGCCAGTATTGCAAATGTGTTTCTCTTCATATTGCTACAACTCAGATGGTAATGTATAGAACATAATTTAAGAGTATTGTAGATCATGCTAATATGACTCAGTTCATTCTATAAGAATCTAACGAGGCGCCATGAAGTGCGCCATTTGGCTTTGTTTAGAGGTCACTTCCCTTGATGTAGAGATTATAGAGGGTTCTGTGGGTATCATGGTAGACTGGTTTAGGTAGCCTTATAGAGTTCAGGTAGTAGGTCTTCTGGTGTGGCGGTTGTAGGTAGTTATTCTAGTTCAGTGATATCTTCTTCTATTGGATTTGGCTGGGGGTTGCTTTGTATGTAGTGAGACTATCCATAGGTCCAGGGACTATTCTCGTTGTGTCTTTAGAGCTACTCTAATATAAAATATAAGAGGTAGAGGTTCTACTAGAGGTGTGAGAAGTAGAGGGAGTTATACTTATAGTGGTGGTCATAGGGCTATGCGCCCAGGTGTTGGATGTGGTTAGTGTTATGTTATACCTACTAAGCCAGAGGTAGAGGCCTCTAACATAATCATCACTGGTATCATCCCAGTTTAATTTAGATCTGCATCTATGTTATTTAATCTGAGTTAACTTTCTCCTATGTGTTTTCATATTTTTCTTTGTTGTTTTATTCGACTTGTGAGCCTCTTCATGTGACTATTTGTGTATCTATCCCTGTAGGAGACTTTTTAGTGGCAGATTAGGTGTACCGATCTTTTGTTATGACTTTTGCTAGGTGTGAGACTTGGATAGATATGATTGTATTAGATATGGTAGATTTTGATGTCATCTTAGGTATGGACCGGTTTCCTTCCTTATCATAATGTCCTAGATTATTATGCTAAGACCATGACTTTTTCTTCATTGGGTGTGCTAAGGTTATCTTGAAAAAGTGCACTTTATTCGGGGCCCAAAATATTTATATCATTTCTTTAGGCTCGTCACTTAGTTTAGTTGGAGTGTTTGTCTTATTTGTCATATTCACGATACAAGTGATGTTTCACTTCCATCATTGGATTCTATTTGTATAGTTTATGAATTTACGAATATGTTCTCTATAGATTTACCTGGTATGTCTCCGGATCGTGATATTGGTTTTTCCATTGATGTTAAGCTAGACACCATGCCATTTCTATTCATACTTGTAGGATGTCCCCAACCAAGTTGAAGAAACTAAAGGACTAGTTGCAAAAATTATTGGATAAGGGATTTATTTGACGTAGTGTATCACATTAGGCTGCACATATCAAGTTTGTGAAAACTAAGGATTTGCCAATGCCTATGTGTATTGATTATCGTTAGTTCAACAAAGTGATATTCAATAATAAGTATCATCTTCCTTGTATTGATGATTTGTTTGACTAGCTTTAGGGCACGTCGGTGTTTTCAAAGCTTTTTATAAGGTTCTAGTATCACTAGTTGAGGATTATAGCTTGGGATCATTATGAGTTATTGGTCATGTACTTTAGATTTACCAATGCCCTTGATGCATTCATAGAGTTGATGAACTAGGTATTTCAGTCTTATCTTAACTGCTTTTTCATTGAATTAATAAATGATATTTTAGTTTATTCAAAGAGTGAGGCTGATCAGGAGGAGCATTTGCAAACTGTACTTTAAGGATTAAGGGATAAGAAGTTGAATGCTATGTTCTCCAAGTGTGAGTTTTTCTCTTTTTTGGGTCATGGTATTTTCCTGGTATTTTGCTTCAGAGTTAACCCATTCTTGAGTGGAAATAGAAATGGATCACTATGGACTTGTGATTAGGTTACCTCGTACTTCTCATTGTTTTGATAGTATTTGGGTTATCACGGATCGATTGGCAAAATATTCTTATTTAATTATTTTTTAGGTTTTCTTCATTGCTAACAAGTTGGCCCTATCTATCTCCATGAGATAGGCTATCTTTATGGGGTACTAGTGTCTATAATATTTGATTGAGGTTTAGTGTTCACATCTTATTTTTGAAAGAATTTTCAGGAGAAGTTGGGTACTTAAGTTTATCTTAGCATGAAATTTCATTCCAGACCAACAGCCAATTGGAGCGAACTATTCAGAATTTGGAGGATATTCTCTAAACTTGTGTGATAGACTTTGGAGGCCACTGGGAGCAACATCTAGCCTTAGTTGAGTTTGCATTTAATAACAATTATCATTCCAGTATTGAGATGGTTCTTTTCAAGGCTTTGTATGGCAGGCATTGTCGCTCTCCTATTTTTTGGTTCGAGGTTTTTGAGATTAAACTTTGAGGTACGAACTTACGTCATGAGACTTTGGATAGAGTTTAGACAATTTAGGATAGACTTCGAGTGACTTAGATTAGGAAGAACTACTATGAGGATTGTAGGCTTCATTCCTTGAGGTTTAGTGTTGTGATAGCATCTTTCCACTTTTGACTTCTAGAGTTATTACGGTGGTTAATGTCAAGTGGAGGCAACAAAATTTAGATGAGCCTACGTGGGGTGTTGATTCAGATATGCATAGTGCTTATCCTTAACTTTTTATTGATTCAGGTATTTTCTATTTCCCTTAGTTAAAGGAAGAACTAGATTCTTGGTGGTAGAAATGTAATGACTTTATTTTCTGTCTTTGGTGTAAAGTGTATGATTTGACCGTCTTACGCCTCTTTGTGGTTGCATTGTGGTATTTTAGGGGTCTGATAATATTTGACATGATTCCCAATACATATCTGTGTGACATAAGTGGAATTGTGATTTTATTAGCATTAAAAGACTTATAGTTGACTTCAGCTAACATTTATTGATCTATGCATCGGATAGCAAAACAAACAGCGCCAACAAATCTGGAATGTCTATTTTAGGTGGGTAACAGGTTGGGTTTGAGTTTGTGACATTTATATATCATTTTGACCCTTTGTTCGTTAAGTTGTAAAATTTTTTTAAGAAATAAACTATGGGAAAATGATATTGTTTCAAAAATTTGATATCGTCAATCAGTTCGGAGCATCGAATTTCATAAGGTAGCATAGTTCATTTGTGTTGTTGGGAGTTTTGAGAATACTAAGGGGCCCGCAGATTCTCCAAGTCTCCAACTAGTGCACCTCAGCTAGTGTAGCCGCTAAAGAGCCATTTTGACTGCTTTAGCGGCAAGCTAACCCATGACCAGTACATGCTGCAATAACAGGATAATAATATGATAAATATGCAAAAAATTGGCAAAAAACTGGCCATAATATTCAATACTATAAATAATACTGAATATGGTATCACAGTATCAAAATTGAACATCAATACTAAAAATTGAACAACTGTCTGAAAATACTCTAGTCTGAAAAGCCACTAAACTGTCCGAACTGTCTAAGATGTGGAGTTGATAGGACAAGCCCCCCAAATAACTCGAATACTAAAAATGAACTGAAATGCTGATATAAATAATCACATCCTCGAACTATGAGGACTCACTACTTACTCTGTATGCTGAGAATCTGAACTGCTAAGGGTGCTCTGGAGACCGTGCGTTTGAACCTATGGTATAAGATATCGTAGTGCAAAAGAAAAACATGCATCAGTACTTTGAATGTATTGGTATGATCAGTAAGGTAGGATGAAATGCATGGGTTCATATGCATGAACAATACTAACTGAATATCATGAGTATGACTGAATGAGAGTACACAGATGAATATGTAAACTGTATTAAGATCGTAATAATACTAAATACTGAATCTAAATATTGATTAACTGATATCTGAGTATACTGATACTGAATTACTTGTAATTGAATGACTATATCTGACAGTCTTGATTCTATGGAACTATACTGAGCCCCATACTGAGCTGAGTGATAGTATCTGACAGTTCTAAATCTGTGGAACTGAACTGAGTTCTATACTGAGACTGAATCTGAAATTGAGACTGTGGGAAGTAATTATGTAACCGACATGCCCCTTCTCTAACTGATTTTGGGTCGAACCTGTAACCCAGTTTGAAGGGTGTTAATATCGTGCCACGGGTAAGGACAAGCTATGAGTTAGCCTTCTCTGATAGGAACCTCTTCCGTTAACCCTCGCTGGTAGGAAAGCTCAAATGAGATATATCAGCCCTAGTGTTGCAGGGAGATATCTTAACCTACGCTGGCTATGTAGTTC
Source organism: Capsicum annuum (assembly GCF_002878395.1). Taxonomy (NCBI): domain Eukaryota; kingdom Viridiplantae; phylum Streptophyta; class Magnoliopsida; order Solanales; family Solanaceae; genus Capsicum; species Capsicum annuum. The sequence continues at coordinate 135,014,816 of NC_061117.1, forward strand.
TGGAATGCAAGGATTTATTCTAAGGACCACACCCTCTAGTGGTAGGTGAGCAACCATCCTTGGATTTACTCGATGCTGAATCCTACTCCTAACTGAATGGACACTGAACTGATTTCCTAGTTCATACTAGGCTTGACTGAACTGTTACTGATTGTACTATTTAACTAAACTGAACTAATTGCATAGAACTAAGCTGGACTGATTCTGAGTTCACTGAGTTTTCCTAAGTTCTGTAGCTGACTAAATTCTACCAATCGTGACATGACTAATACTACTCTGTGACTAACCATGGCTCTAGACAAGTAACTAAATTGTCGGGTATTAAATACCCCCAGGACTCGATAGCATGAACTTAAAAGACATGGCATAATTCTTGAGACATGGTAACTAACTACTTAGTCATCATTCACTCATTTGGGCATTCAAGCAAACACTTGCATGACAAACTTGCATACTTTCTAACATGATATAATTTCACTATTCGAAGCACACAGACAATTCATCAAACACTTGTGGGGCATAATATATGCACATAATACTAAAACAATATGTAGACATCGTGATTCAACTTTAATTTCACAATTCCAAGAGCTTCAACATGAATTCACATGGTAAAGCACACATATAAATTAAATCTTCATGAATCTTGAAATAAATCATGAAATAGAAACCTAATTAAGTAATAATCATGAATACACTTTAATTCAAATAATGAATAGCATAAAATCACTCTACATGTGCTTTAAAAGAGTTTCTTGGACTCTGGAATAAGTGGCTTACGACTGAGATTGGAACTTGAGGGTCAACTTATGAGTACCCACTAATCTAAACTGGATTCATTACATAAAGAGAACTGGGAGGTTTAGGACATAAAATCTCAGGGTTATAGTGCATCTCCCCCTTGGGACATTATGTCCCTCGAAGAATACTGACTTGGCTAAGATACTGAGGAACCCTGGAGTGATGAACAAAGCACCTACGAACTAAATCTTGACTGAATATCTGGGGCCTAAAACTAAGACATGATACATGGAATGAGCTAAACACGCAACTAACTAGTTGGTCCATCTTAGAATAGTTACATTCATGAGACTTCAGATAGTGCGACTAGATGGAAATATGGAAAACCACACCACATGTATTTGTTCGTCTGACTTCTAAAATGAATTGTTGGCTTTACGAACTAAATCATATTAAAAACTTATTCTTAACTGGAGCTTTTCTCTAACACTCTTTTTATTGAGTTGTTAGAAACATTAGGCAGTAAGGAAATCTTGGCATTGTCTGAATAAGACACCATGCGTGGCTAGAATTCTATAATATAATGTGAGTCCTACGAATCATTATCTAAGATAGAGTCACTAAGACTTATGCAATGCAACTACAAATTTTCAAGCTTAGACATATCCCTTAAATACTCTCTCAAATATAATCTCCACCTTATTACGAAACTTCACTTGGGACTACTGAAAAATATTCGCATGGGCGTTGTGTAGGAATGCATAAGCATATTAAATTTTTTGATTAACTGAATGACTGATAATTGAACACTGGGTATACATGACTGAACTGTACTCAGTCTAAATAACTGCACTAAAACTATAGAATATCATGTATGTGAGGTAAGGACTGACTGGGTAATTTGAGATAACTGAGTATGAATTCGTGAAAACTGTATTATTTAAGAATGCAACACAAAGCATATAACAAGGTTCTGAAATATTCTGTAAACTGAGGTATTGAAATACTAATAACTGAGTAAATGATAACTTTATGCTAAGGTCGAGAAAACCTAAAACTAAATTGAGTTTTAGATCTAATCACTATAACTAAGATTGTAACTGAGACAAGGATTTAGATGGTAACTGGTACCAAACACACTGTAAGGAATGAGTGCACAAGTCATGAGCTGCATGACCTGAGTTTGGAGTTTCAGTGTTCATGGAACATGATTCGTACTACCAGTGAACTTGAAGTCCTCATACTAAGAATTAAAAACGCACATAATTCTATGGAAAGTACATGAATAAGCTATGTTCATGGAGCTGAGACATAAAGCATGCGTATGTATTGTGATGAATGAAGTACAAAACTTTTAACTGACATAAAGACGGGTTAGGAATCACTCCCACCCATTTCTTTTCTACACATACTAATATTACTACTGAAATTTAGAAGCCTGACTTCCTGAGATATCATAACTATACAGTTACTGTATACCCGTCGGGCTATGATAGACTGACTCACTAGGGTGGAGGCTGAGAAAGGTTTTGTTAATAGTTGGTCTGACTTTAAAGTTAATTTTTATGCAAAGAGTTACAAAAGATAGATAAGCTCTTGGATCTAATGAGATATAAACATATAAATGGGAGGTCCATAACGTACCAGTGACCACATCAGGGGAACTTTCTCAATATTTCCTGGGCTGAAGTGCATAAAGCTTGTTTGGGCACTGCCTATTGAAGACACTGAAAGTGGCTCCCTATTGATTCGGGTGACTGGACTGAGCTGAAAGATGACTGTGCTAACTTTGTAAACCAACCTTTGGATAGTCTCAGACTCTGTGACCAGACTCGCCACATCTAAAATACACATCACTTCTAGCTCTACACATACTCTTTTGATTCTTACCATATTTTTCACAGAGCGGATTAGTACAAACACCGCTTGCACTACTCTAGGTTTTGGAGCCTAGCGCCCCATCATGACTGTTATTCCTGAAGATTGGTATTGGCGTACTAGCTGAAGATGGAACTGGGGCTAAAAACTTCTGAGTAAATCGAGAACGGTTAACACCCTTTGACCTTGGTTGGGCAAAACTAAAGCTACCTGTTATGGCTCTCTTATTTTCTCTCTCCTTCTTCCTAAGTTTTTATTCCTCAATTTATTGAGCATGGACCATAAGAATAGATATGCCCATCTCCCTAATCAACATCACTATCCTGCACTCCTTAACTACTCTACCTGATACCTAGACACAAACTTGCTCATTCTGGATCTATTGTCTGCTACTACATGGGGAGCATACTTGGCTAACTGAGTAAACTTAAGGGAATACTCCTTCGCACTCATACTGTCTTGCCTGAGATTAATGAACTCTAACACCTTAGCTTCTTTTAACTCCAAGGGAAAGAATCTATCTAAGAAGGTCATAGCAAAGTCATCCCATTCTATGGGCTCTACATCTGTACCCTTATCTACCTTCCACTGCTTAAACCACGTATGGTGTATATCTTGTAGCTGATAGGCAGCTAACTCAACACTCTCACTGAAAGTCACTCCTATGATATCCATGACTTTTTGAACCTGATCGAGGAACTCTTGTGGATCCTCTTCAGGCTTAGAACCTCAGTATAAGGGAGGATTCATTCAAGTAAAGTCCAAAATCATGGCTGCAACAGTATTGGCCACTGTGTTAGATGGAATAGCAATTGGCCATTTATTCAAGTTGCGACTGAATTGGCTAGAGTAGTGAATACAACCTTGAATTCTGCATGAGAACATGCTCCTCCAGGGGATTTGTCTGTACGGGCTAATGTTCTGATTGGTCTCCTGCTCCTCTTCCCTTAGTCCTCTTTGTAGGCATATTCTATAAATATAAAAGAAAGGATTAGACTGAGAATTTAATAGGAGCTCATGCTCACTTGCACGACATGAATACTTAAAGAAGAAAAGTTTTTCCTAAAATATCTCATAGCCTCCTATCCATAAGTGTGGCGCACAACACACCCATGTATAAGACTATACTAGATACGACTTTCATACTTCCTAGGACTCTGTTGAACCTTATCTCTGATACTAAAGTTTGTAACGCTTCGAGTCTATACCCAAGATGCTACAGGTGCTTATAATCACGAAGGACAGCAAGCTAACTCATGACTGGTACCTGCTGCAATAATTGGATAATAATATGATAAATATATAGAAAAAATATGGAAAACAGGAAATAAGGTACAATACTGTAAATAATGCTGAATATGGTTTCACAATACTAAAACTGAACATCAATACTAAAAACTAAACAACTATCTGAAAATACTCTAGTATTAAAAACCTCTAAACTGTCTAATCTGTCTTAGCTATGGAGTTGATGGTACAAGCCCCCCCAACTAACTCCGACTACTGAAAATGAACTAAAATGCTAAAATAAGTAATCACATCCTCAAACTATGAGGACTCACCTCTAACTCTGTATGTTGAGAATCTGAACAACTATGAGTGCTTTGGAGCCCGTACGTTTGAACCTATGACATAAGACATCATAGTGCAAAACAAAAGCATACATTAGTACTTTGAATGTATTGGTATGCTCAATGAGGTAGGGTGAAATGCATGGGTTCATATGCATGAACAATACTAACTGAATAACATTAGTATGACTGAATGAGAATACATGCATGATTATGTAAACAGTACTGATATCTTAATAACACTGAATACTAAATCTAAATACTGATTAACTAATATTTAAGTATATTGATACTGAATTACTAGAAACTGAATAACTATATTTGACAGTCTTGATTCTATGGAATAATACTGAGTCCCATACTGAGCTGAGCGACTGTGTCTGACAGTCCTGAATTTGTAGAACTGAACTGAGTTTTATACTGAGACTGAATCTTTAACTGAGACTGTTGGAAGTGATCATCTAACTGGAATGCCCTTTCTCTAACTAATTTGGAGTCCAACCTTTAATCGTAGTTGGAATTATGTCAATACCGTGCCACGGCTAAGGACCAACTGTGAGTTAGCGCTCTCTGATAGGAAGCTCTTCCATCAACCCTCACTGGTAGGAAAACTCAAATAAGATATATCAACCCTAGTCTTACAGGGAGATATCTCAACCTACGCTAGCTATGCAAAGATTGCTTCTAAGGACCACACCCTCTACTAGCAGGTGAGCCCCCATCCTTGGGTTCATTCGATGTTGAATCCTACTCCCAAATGAATGGACACTGAACTGATTTTCTAGTTTATACTAGGCTTGACTAAACTATTACTGATCGTACTTTTAACTAAACTAAACTAATTTTATTGAACTGAGCCTGACTGATTCTGAGTTCACTGAGATTTCCTAAGATCTGTAGCTGACTGAATTCTACCAATCGTAGCATGACTAATACTACTCTATGACTGACTATGGCTCTAGAAAAGAAGATAAATTATCGGGTATTAAATACCCCCAGAAGTTTATTGCATGTACTTAAAAGACAGGGCATAGTTCTTGAAACATAGTAACTAACTACTTAGTCATCATTCACTCATTTGGGCATTCAAGCACACACTTGCATGACATGAACTTACATACATGCTAATAAGATATAATTTCACTATTCAACTCACACGGATAATTCATCAAACACTTATGGGGCATAATATATGCACATAATACTAAAACTATACGTAAGCATCATGATTCAACATAAATTTCACAATTCCAAGAGTTTCAACATGAATCAACATACTAAAGCACACATATCAATTAAATCTACATATATCTTGAAATAAATCATGAAATAGTAACCTAATTAAATAATATCATGAATACACTTTAATTCAAATTATGGAAATCATGAAATCACTCTACATGAGCTTTAAAAGAGTTTATTGGACTCCAAGGGTAGAAGAAACCCTTGGACAAACACTTCACATACCTTAGTTGGTGTATTTTGGAAAATTAACGGTGGAATCTTGAGCCTTAAATTTGAATTTAATTCACCTAGGGTTTTTGTTCTTGAGCAATTTGCGAAAAAATGATTATAAATCACTAAAAGAGGGCTAAATTTCATTTTATGAGGGCTGAAGGGCGTGGGAAAAAGACTTAATTAACTTTGAGGATGCAGCTTTTTTAATGGCTACAAACTGAATCATCGACGCACAAGCCGACACAATAGCCAATGTGCTATGTCGAGTCCATGTTGGTTCACTAGAATTGGACGATAGGAGATGAGGAACACATTTATCAATACGATAGTCGACCCGACGCATACTGTTCGGGGATTCAAAAGGTACTTCAAACAAAGTCCAAAAAATCCAAAACTTGTTCGGGGACACATAGACATTCCTTATCATAAATTAACTCAAATATCAATATTAAATGAATGTAAAGGTCGAAAAATAAGATTGCCAACTTTTGAAGGCTAAAATAACACTAAGTCTAAATACTTAGCTAGAATTTTTTAAGTCCGTTACCCCTTAACAAGCTTAAATAACTGAATTAGGATAAGAATTTTGCGGGGTCTTACAGTAAGTTCCAAATCCCTATTTTAATTTCTTTTCATCAATTTTTATCATCTAAACTTTATTAAAATATTGTTCCAAAAGTGGAATTTTGAGACTTTGGCCCAGAAGGCCTAAAAATTATATTTCATTGAATTAAACCCCAATTTCAACCCATTTTTACTAGGTGTTTTCTTCTATGAGTTCTTTGAATCATGGGAATATATTTTTGAATAAAAATTTTGGTTTTACCCTTCTTTTTGGAAAATGCTTTTTGGGGTTCTGTTTTGAACCCAATTTGAAAATAGTCAATATGGATGTTGTTACCTTTCTTTTGATGCATAGATTATGCGTTTGTATGTTTCACTTGATTTCAGTCCCTTCATGAGGGGCTAGCTCTAGGTTGTAGGTGTTTGAGATTAATTTTTAGTATTTGTGGTAGGTTATGGCTTAAATTTTTTCATACTAGGTTAGTTAGTTAATATATATATAAAATCATGCTATTGGGATACGATTCTATCATTGAAAAGGTATTAGGTGATTCACATGCCCATATGGTGGCCTATATGGATAATATTTGGTGGTTTTGTGACATTATTTTCATTGTGTGGCAATGTGGAGTCTTGTATGTTGTTTTGGGCTTGGAATTGATATATGTCTGTTTGATTTCACTCTTTTTGGTTGGAAAATCCTTGAATTTTGAAATAATGTGGTATTAATGAAATTTTCTTACATGTTTCACTTATTGGTTTCTAGATTATATTGGATCAAGGATGGTTGTTTTTTTAGTTGATTTATGGCTCACATGGTTGCCACACTGGTTGGATATTGGATTATCTCATTTTGGTTGGTTGTGAGCACTACCTCCTTATATCATATTCATACATGGAACATTGGTACCATCATTTAAATACTAGAAATATTTGAAATACTCACTTTTTAAGATAGAAAATGTAACATCTTCAAAAAACCTCTACCTATGATATCCTAGAGAGGAGTTATTGATGTTGGTATTGGTTGTTCGTTGTATATGAGATGAATACCCCCCTATAAGAACAACATCTATAGCTGTGTCTCGTAGATATGGGTTGATGAAACCTTCATGGGTCCTACTTTGAAGAAGAGCTCAGTAGGTGCATACAGAGGTTGTTCGCCTCATGCATCACTAATCATCATCATCTTCATTTCACTTCATATATATTATGCTTATGTTGTGATTGTATTTTTGTCTTTGACTTGATATCTATCCATCTGTTTGATATTTCTATACTTGTATTTGATGTACGTGGAAATTTGTTCTTCTTTTCTTTATATGTATTTCTGATATGTGTGTATATTAGAACAATTAAGGCGGACGGTGTAGGCTACCATTTGAGACATTTTCTGATTATAGGTGGCTTACCCATAGTTTTTATTTATATGATTTTTTTTAATTTACTAGATCGGCCTATGATACACACCGAGTACAAATGGACAACACTCATCTCTACTACACCCTTTCTGTGTAGATCAAGGTACAAATGAGCCACATGGATAGCTGATTCTGGAAAATTTTGGGAGTATCCAAGTTAGTAGATGTCCTATGCTTCCAGAGTTTGCCTACTACCTCTTTCTATCTATTACATGTCTTATTTTGTATTTCAGAGACAGAGTTTTGATCCTCTTTATACTGTTAGCATATCTTTCGACATTCAAGATCTTACATTGTGACACCAACTTTTGAGATTTGGTTGGTATCTTGATTATATTTTTATTTTTTACTAAATGTATCTGGCTCTACTCCATTCTAGGGGTCTTCCCTTGGTTTTGTTACTAATTTCTTATTTAATATCAGTTTGAGTAATAGGCTTAATTATCAAGGCTTGCCGTAGAAAGTGCCATCATGACCATTGGGTTTTGGGTCACAGCAGTTTTATGATGGTAGTCCTAAATGAAAACAATGATCTTCTTCCCATCCGCTCAATCACAGGTTAGAGGATATGTATGCATTATCATAAACTGGATTTTTGGATCAAGAATGATCAATTTCCTATGCATTTAATGGATGAAATATTTGATCAGTTAGTCGAAAGTGGATGGTCTTGTTTCCTTGATTGATATTTGAGTTGTAATGAAATTTGTATTTCACTAGAAGATCAAGATAGAACCACATTTACATGTCCCTATGGGACCTTTTCTTTAAAAGGCATGACCTATGGGCTATGCAATGAACCTGCTACCCTTCAACGGTGTGTGTTATCTATATTCTCCAAAATAGTACAAGAAAAAATGGAATTTTTCATGGATGATTTCACTCTGGTTGGTGACTCACTTGAATCTTTCCTTGATCATTTGAGTAAGGTCCTTGAGTGAGGTGTGGAGACCAATCTTGTATTGAATTGAGAGAAATGCCATTTTATGATCAAAGAAGGTATCGTGCTAGGACATAAGATTTTGCATAATGGCATCCCATTTGATCACGAAAAAGTTAACATGATTCCTATATAACCTCCACCCATCTATATTAGAAGTGTTAGAAGTTTCTTGGTCACGTCGAGTTCTATAGCCATTTCATTAAGGATTTCTCCATGATTGCATACTTTTTGTACAAACTCCTTTAAAAGGAGTTGAAGTTTGAATTTGACATTGTTGCTTAAAAGATGTACACTATCTCAAGGAGCTTTTTATGTCAGCTCATATCATAGTATCCCGGATTGGTCCATTCCTTTTGAAGTAATGCGTGATATGAGTGGTGTTTCTTTAGGTTAAATGTTGGACAAAAGAAAAAAAAACTATTCCATACAATCTACAATACAAGAAAATCATTGAATGATTCCTAACGCAATTACATGGTTATGGAACAAGATTTTTTCATGATGGTATATGCTTTGAAAAATTCCAGGACTAATTGTTGTGTATGAAAGTGGTCGTCCACACGGACCATGCAACCCATAGATATCTCTTGTTGAAGAAGATGATAGAACCTCAATTTATTAGGTAGATATTTCTCCTGCAATAATTTTATTTTGAAGTGAATGATCAAAAAGGTTGTGAAAATAAAGTAGTCAACCACCTCTCTTTCCTTGAATCCAATAATGAGAAGTTGGGTGAGATTAATTGATGTTCGTGGTGAAGCTGTAATTGATGTTCCAATTACTAATTTTATTTTCTAAGGGGAAATTAACTCTTTTATCCTTATCCCAATTCATAAAAACACGATACTAAATGTTTGTTAGGGCATTATTTGCCTACTTTTATCACATTTGTCTCAAGAACAAACCCTAAAATCCCCAAGATCATCAAATTCTTTTCCTTTCCCTCCAAGAAAACCAAGAAATCAACTTCCGCAATCAATGAATCTTCAAGAAGCTCAAAGATTTATATTCTACTCTCAAGCTTAAGGATTTCTACGTATGTGTGATGTTCATCCATGGTTTTTCTTCATTAATGGATCCCAAAAACCCTCTTTTAATGATTAGATTATGATATTTTTCATGTTTATCTTGAATTACCTTCATAAAGCACATATGAATTTTGATTATGTATTATGTTTACAAGTTTTTTGATGGAATATGACCTTTACATATTTAATTATGGTATTTTTATGTTAAATCCATAACTCATTGTTTAGTACTGTAATTGTGTTATTATCACAGGATTTATCCATTTCCATTTTTAAGTTCATGACTTCCATGTGTTTGATGAAAGGCCAAAGTGATGGATTTTTAAAAATAATTCCCCATTATGGTTTCAAAGCTTTCATGTGTCCTTATTGTTATTCCAATATAGTGCTAGGGGTTATGAATACCCAACATTTTGTTGTTTACATAGTTTTTGTATTTTCAGAACGGTTTCAGATAAACCATAAGCATTATCATTTAGTCAGTTATTAAGATCAGCTGTTTGGTTCAGTGAAGATTAGTTCAGTCCAGTAATTAGTGTCTTCTAGTTAAGGGTAAGATTTAGCACCCAGTGAACATAGGGATGGCGTCTCCCCCGTCAATTAGGCATGAGGCACTTGTCTCCCCCGTCATTTAGGCATGAGACGTTAGTAGCAGTCCCTAAGTTCCAGACCTGTACCACCACTGTGCACTTTGAGGAGTACTCCGACAGTTAGGCATGACAACCTAATCTATTTAGACATCAAATTAGTGTATCCACATAGAAAATGTAGGTACCCATGGTATGATACTGACACCCCTCTAACTAAAGTTACAGGTTGGACACCAACAATATATTAGGGGCATATCGGTTATAGCTAGCTCCTACAGTCACATTTCAGTATTCAGTACAGAATTTAGTTAAGGTTTTCTTGACAATATAATATAGTTTATTAGTCATTCGGTTACCAGATTTATTATTTCAGTTTACAGACCACTTCTGTATCTGGTTATATGTTTGTTCCTGCATTCTCAGATTTTAGAACTTTCACGTATGTTATGTATCAGTCATTATCTAATGTTATTTAGTCAGTCAGTATTTCATGCACATGAACCTATAGATTTCAAACTAACCTATTCTCATATACAGGTACATTTAATGTATTGACTGAATACTATCTCCGCGCCATGATATTTTTATCATAGGTTTGGATACACAGTTTCTTGATCGTGCTTTGATATGTTTAGTACTTCAGCAGCATCAGCAGTGGTGAGTCCTTATCTTTCGAGGACCAGTTTTTTTCATTTAGTATTTCAATATTTCTCTATTTTTATTGGTTTGGAGTTAGTTGGGCATTTGTCCTACTAACTCCCTAGTCAGTCAGATAGAGGCTTTTTAGACATTCAGACAGTTAGTTAGTTTATCTGTTGTTTTATCTGTCTTTTTAGGATATTTTTAGAGTCTTAGATTTAGAATTTATCAGTATTTTAGTATTTTGAAACCTTATAGCTTTACTTAGTTGTTTCTATATATGTTCATTGTCAGTTCACTTACTGTTCCCAGTAGGTACTAGCTCATGGGTTAGCTTGTCATCACTTATGACTGTAAGCATCATTGTCATAAATAGGGGGTAGACTCAGATCATAACAGAACATGGTATCAGATCCTAACATTTTATAGTGTCCTAGAGAGTCAAAAAAGGCATGTTGTGTATAGTCTTGTGCATAGGTGTGAAGCACACCACACTTATGGAGAAGAGGCTATAAGAAATTTTTTGAATAGTTTCCCTTATTTCAGTATTCATGTCTTCTGACTGAGCATAAGATCTAGTTAAACTCTTTATTCTATGACAGAAAATGCCTCCCAGAAAGAATAATGGATGAAGAAATGGAAATGAACCTCCGCCTATTCAGGAAGATCCCCTGAATGAGCATGTCTCTCATTTTGTATTGAGAATTGCATTCACTACCTTATCTCCCTTAGTAGAATGTCAAAATAATCAGCAGGCTACCACCCCAACCAATTATGTCACCAACACAGCTGCAACTAGGATTTGGGATATTAAACAAAAAACACCCTCCTTTGTTGTCTGGATCTAAGTTTGAGGAGGATCCATAGGAATTTCTTGGTATAGGGTAGAAAGTGACTAATATTATGGGTGTCACCTCAAGTTAGAGTGCAAATTTGGCTACTTAACAGCTGTAGGATGTAGCCCATATATGGTATAAGTAGTGAAAGGATGATAGGTATGCTGAGGTAGGGGTTGTAGTGTGGGAGGAGATTATGACAACCTTCTTAGATAGGTTCTTTCCCTTAGAGTTGAGGGAAGCTAAGGTGCTGGAGTTTATTAATTTGAAGTATGGTAATATAAATGTGAAGGAGTATTCGCTTAAATTTACTTAGTTGGCGAGGTATGCTCCTTCAGTGGTGGCTGATAATAGATCTAGAATGAGTAAGTTTGTCTCTGGTGTAGCTGATAGTGTGGTCAAAGAGTGTAGGAGTACTATGTTATTTAGAAGATAGATATATCTAGGCTTATGGTCCATGCTCAACAGATTGTGGAGTAGAAGCTTAAGGAGAAAGAGAAAGAAAATAAAAGGGCCAGAATTGGTAGCTTTAATTTTTTCTAAGCCTAGGTCAGAAGGGGGTAGTAGTTCTCAGTTCCATTAAAATTTTACATCCCTAGCTCTATCTTCTTCTTCTGCTCCAATGCTAAAGTTTTGGAATGATAATTAAGATAGAGTCCAGGCTCTAAGTACTAAGGTAGTGTGATAACGATCGTACTAATATGGTTTGCAAGAATTGTGGTAGGAATCATCAAGATGTGTGTAGAGCTGGTAGTGATGTGTGTTTTGGGTATGGCAGACCAGACCACAAGATAAGAGAGTGTCCTATAAGAATATGGAAGGGTAGGAATAATCGCCAATAGGGTCAGACTAACTCTTCAGAGGCACCAGCAGGTCATTTGACTCAGTAGGGCGCTACTTCCTGTTCCACCATTAAACAGCGTCATAATGGGCTTCATGCACTTTAGTCCCGACAGGATTAGGAAAGTTCTCTTGATGTTGTTACTGGTACATTACAGGGTTTTAACCTTCATCTTAATGCTTTGTTAGACCCAGGAGCTTCACTCTTCTTTGTAACCCCCTATATAGCTGTCAATTTCAGTGTCAGTACCAAATCTTTAGTAGAACCCTTTTAAGTATCTACCCCAGTAGGTGTCTCTATTCTAACCAGGCAGGTATGTATGAATTATCCAGTCACAATTTCTAAGAAATTCACCTTCATTGATCTTGTAGAGTAAGAGATAACTAATTTTGATGTCATTCTTAGCATGGATTTGCTCCACTCATGCTATGCCTCAGTCGATTGCAGATATAGAGTCATTCAGTTTTATTTTCCCAATGAACTAGTTATTCAATGAAAGGGTAGTACTTTAGTGCTTAGGGGTCAGATTATTTCATACCTTAAGGCAAGAAAAATGATTTATAAGGGTTGTTTTTACCATCTTGTTCAAGTAAAAGAATCTACTTTTTTGTAATACCCCGGAAAATTTTTCATCAAAATTTTGTGCGTAAACATATTGGGTCCTATCTTTTAGAATGATTTATAATTTTTTGTGTGGAATATCCTAGAGTTAGACCCTCCATTGAGAATAGCATCGAATAAGCTTTCCAACGATATTTGGATCATCCAAAACGGACACCCGAGCCATGAGTTACTAACATTCCAATCGAACGGTGAATAGTGATGAACAGTAAAACGTGCAGGAAAAAGTACTGAGGCCAGACGTATTTTTTCTCCAACTTTAAATGATGATAACTCTTTGTACATAATGATCTGGGTGAGCTACCATATATCAATGGAAAACTCTGCGAGTCCTCTTTCCAATAAAATTTGTTTCATCCAATTTGGATATTGGAGAAAAAAATATGGTCGATCTACTGCATTCTACCAAAATAGTTCCCCATGGATAGATTTGGGTTTTATTTATTTCTTAGGGGCATTTTCGTCTTTCACCACACTTTTAAACCTCTATAAATACCCAATTCAGCTGAGAACGTGTATTATTTTTCTCTCATTTCTCTTATATGTATATATATATATATCAAGTTCGGGTTAGGGTTTTGAATTGGGGGAAATTAATTGGAGGCTTTGATTCGAGAATTCTATCCGTCAATCTCTTCTGGCTACGGAGTCTAAGGTATGCAAATGTTTATCTATGGACTCCTTTTGTCCATAAAGTCCACGAATCCCTTTTTGAAAGTTCAAGTTATGTATATATATATATATATACATATATTATCTAGACCTTGATGATGTATATATATATATATATATATGTTTATTGATATTTTATGGTTAAGATATATATATGAGGATTATGTATGTTACTTGATATATATATATATGATGATTATGCATGTTGGTTGATATCTATATATATGTGTGGTGATGGTGTATGGTTGATACATGCATGTGATGATTATGTGTGTTGGATGCGATATATGGGGTGGCGGAAAACATGAGAACTGGACGAATTCACCAATGCCTAAAAGTACATGTAAGGTGTTTGTGGAATTTTCTAAGAGGCTATAAATTTACATTCTTAGGATATAATAAGTTCTAAAGACTAGACTACTTTCTATTTATACGTTCAACATGAACTCCATGTTATTGTCTAAAATTGAGGATGTTGTGTGGAAGGCTTATGATATGATTGTAAGTGCGGACGAGGGATCTAGTTGGTGGAATTAAGATGAATGATGGTGTTGTAGCACATGTAATTGTTCATACTGGCCTATGCCCTAAATGGTGCAAGCAAGGTAAATGATGGATCGTATGACCCCTTGTGATCGAAGTGATGAGTTCATACCATACTTGAATGCTACGTGTTTACTATGGAGCTTAAGGGAAATTATAAGGCCATTAGGCCACGCTAAGTGTGAAATGTCTAATTATTGGTCGAATTACATATATCAAGATCTTAAAGGAAAGAACCTTGAGAAGTAAACCATGATGTGTTGAATGTATGTTATTTATGTGTATCCTAATTGGATGAACTATATTATGTTGTATTCTTCATTAGCCATATGCATCCTTGTTGAATGATCAATGATGTAATGGCATGAGATCCCAATAGTTGTATATGAATATGAATGCATGGTGAATGATAGCCTGTGGGCATATGAGTATGCGTTGTTGTATACTACGTATTACTTATGTTATTAATGGTTGGGGATACGTATGCCTGAAATAGTCTGCTGGTCTAGAGCTGAGTCAGTTCCGCAATAATCTTAGTTATGCTACGATCGATGAATTTCCGATGATTTGAGAACTTAAAAGGAATTCCGTGAGAACTTAGTATGTGGGGTTTTGAACAACAATATTTTTTCAATCTTGTGCCCAAAGAATTGATTTTATCAATGGAATTTCATGATTTTGTAAAGTGGGTAAATACGCAAGATGTTTTAATGGCGAATTCTGAGGTTATGAAAATATAAATTGTTTAACCTTTGATGTACATGATATTATTTTTTTGTGGATTCTTGATATAAGATCCATGATTTGAGTAACATTACGACATATAAAATATTACTATTATTTAAATATCTTAAATGCTTTTCAAAAGTTATTGTCATGATTTGAATATTGAAATGAAAGAATGATCATTTGAGAATATTCATTTACATTCGCAGATTCGGGATAATTTATATTGATTTTAAGCTCGCAGAGACGAAATGCTTTTGTTATTGATACCATGTTGAAGTTGAGGAAAATTAAAATATATTGAGCTAAAGTGTGTTGAGTTAGGAATCTACAAATTGATATGATTTGATAAATTAGAAAGAGACTTAATTTGGTATTTATGATAGACCCTTGTGATGTTGTGGTGGATTTCCGAACGCATTTTGAACTAATCGGGGAGTATTACATAGCACCGAGAGAGAAATTTGGTATTTCCCCAATCCTATGTGCCATCGTAGGGTTGTTGACGATGATATTATTGGCCAGAGTGCCGAATTATGATTATGAAACATTTAAGGTTGTACTCCCTAGCAAAGAGTATGACGCTCCCGCCTATGGGGGTTTCAAACGTTGGTATTTCACTTAGCTCATGTGGGGTTGTCGGTTATAGGAAACTCCCCTATCTATAAGAGTATGTTTCTTAAACTATTGATTCGCTCCGAGTCTTGAGTTGATGAGTTTCATTGTCTATGATGAGTCATGAGAATTTATGATGAATATTGATGATTTTATGATGATTTATGGGATTTTACTTATGTTTTCCTATCTATAATATTATGAGAAGTATGGATAATGAAATTCAAGCCATGTGAGTCTTCATTTTTCGTACGCATTTTTTACGAAATCAAAGATATTATTCAAATTATTGCGTGCACCCCCTCATATTCAGTTGCTCATAAGGAGTCATGGTGAGTTATGTAACTACTTCCCATGGTTTTTTTGTCAGTATAAATCTTCAGAAGTCAGGGGTGTGAGTGTATTCAATTGATCAGTGTTGGTATTCTGCGATTCAGTAATGCAGTACCCCAGTACAGTAGTGAGTTCCGAGGATAGTAAAGAGGTATCCGAGCATTCATATATGTGTACTCGTTCGTTGTGAACTATGCATTCATATATGTGTACTCCTTCGTTATTCTCATGATTTTTCTATTGATTAAGTGTTCATGCATAAGCCCTTGCATTTAGCCTTCCCTGCTTGCATATTCAGTACATCTTAGTACTTACGCATTCGCGCTATGGTGTTCTTTTATTTTGGGGCACCATAGGTTCAGAGGAGTGAAACTTAGAGCATCTCAGAAGTCACTTGTATTGTAGCAGTGGGTGCAACTGTGAGTCCTCATAATCCGGGGATGTTGTTATTACAGTATTTGATTTTAGTAGACTGAGTTAGTTGGGGAATTATCCCTTCAACTCCACAGTTAAGGCAGTGTAGAGGATTTTCAAACAGATGTATTAGTGTGTGGTGTAAGGTATTGTATGTTTCAAGATGTTTGAACCTTATGGAAAGTGTTAGCGAATTTTTGCATGTATTTTATTATATTATGCAGCGAACAGGTACAGATATCAGAAAAAGAGTTAGCTTGTGCTCCTTCGGGATCATAAGCACCGTGAGGTGTTCTAGTTCTCCGGAATTAGGGCATTACAAAATTGGTATCAAAGCCTAAGGTTCAACAGTGTCCTAGGAATTCTTAAAATCAGTATCTAGTAGAGTCTTGTAAAAGAGTGTGTTGCGCACCACATTCATGTACGGGAGGCTATGGGATGTTTAGAAGAGTTTTTGTTCATTCATGATCCAGATCTTGCTATAGCAAGATTTTCCAAGAGAGTTATGTAGACTCTTATAATGATCTACTTATGTCAGATTTACCTTTCTCTTAAGGTAACAGAAGTAGTGAATCCAAAGTCTTTTAGATAGAACTTTCTCTGACGGTCCCCGCAGATAGTTTCGGGATAGTGTTCTCTAAAGTGAGCAGAGTATGCCTTATGGGGTTAGCTTTTTATATGGTGAATGAATAGGCTTGAAATTATATATGTAAGAATCTAAGTGTTGAAGTTGGGAATTATATGTGTTGATTGATAGAGATATAGCTGTGATTCTCATGGTGTGGAGAAGTATAAGTTTAAGAGATGTGATATTTGAAGGCTAGAATGAGAATAGTATGTTTATTAATGATTTATGGATATTCATGTTATGTTTTAGAAGCTAAGATTGAATCTTTGAAGAATGTAAGTTTGTGGACTCCAAACTAAGTATTAAGATATGAATGTGGTATTAGTAGCCTATGAAGAAATCGAATCAGATAATGTGTTTAGTGAGATAGGTAGGTATTGAGCCAGAACTAACAGAACTTGCCGACCCAAAATGACCACCACATGCATACTGACCAAAAATTGAACCGTTTGAAAATCGACCACTGCCCTTACTAGTGTGATCTCTAGCACTAGATTGACCACTGTCAGTAATCTAAAGAGCTTCGAGCATAGGTCAACAAGGTTGATCCTGAGGCTAGTTGGATGGACGTAGAGGATACCCCACATGAGAACTGCCACCTCTGAATCAGGAACTACTAAGTTCCCACTAAATCTTCCCTGTAACCTAGGACCCCCATCATGACCCTAATAACTCTCACAATGCATCTCCTCCATCATCCTAGCTTGATCCAAAACTTCATAAAAGGACCTACCCACAACTACCAGAGTCTTAGTAGCAATACCAATGGGAAGTCTAAACCCTCTTACAATGCAATAAAATTTCTCATACTCAAAGTTTAAAATGAAAGTCCCATGCATGGACAACTCATGAAAATGGGACTCATACTCCAAAACTATCATGGAGCCATACTCAAATCTAGAAAATAGAACCCTTAAATGATCTCTATGGATGCGAGGCTTATACTTCTCCAAGAATATCTCAGAAAAGTAAGTCCTAGACAAAGGATAAGACCCAGATGGCCTAGAATACATATAAACTTTCCACTAATGATGAGCAAACTAATATAACTATAATATAGGTTAATCCAAACCATAAGTCTCAATAAGGCCCTAACCACGAAGCCTATCCTAGCAAGAAATGAGCAACTCATATGAATCCTCTCTAGAAACACCAAAAAATCTCCACGGACCTAATTTTAATAATTTTCCCAATATTTTTTTCTTTTTAAAAGATATAGTAGTCTAAGAAATTAACCATTGGACAACTATCAATGTAGAAGAAACCTCAACCATAGGAGTCAAATCTATAGTAAGCACGTATGCCTTATCACCACTTTAGTCTGTAGACTGTGTACCATAAAGCATCACACCAGTATCAGTACTCAACAACTAAACCAATCCATCTTTACTGACCGATGAAGAAATAAACCCTGTGTACCTTGGACTGGCGCATAGTACACCACTAGTTATAGTGAAAGAATCTCTGGCTTAGGTACGGGAATAGATTATAGGAAAACAACCTATACTAGACCTTAGAAGGGTATATATCACAATGTTTTTCACAACCTCTAGGTCATCAGAGAATAGAAAATGGATCCTTAGGCTCGATCTTGAGACCCTTATCTCATGTAACGGTATCACATGTCCCAACCATCTTTAAAAGAGCATAGTTAAGAGAATACACTACAATCCAACTCAGAATCTTAGCACAAAATGAGTGAAAGAATTGATGAACTCATAAGAGTGTTCCATAACCACTCGATAAGAAGAAATAAACACCAATGTTTTGATCTACAAGACTCTACTAAACACTTGCTTTTGTACCAATACTACCGGTGAAACCTAGGCTCTGATACCAATTTTTCATGACCCAATTTATGCATCATGATTACATTAATGAGCTATAGAAATTTACCACTTTCGATGATTAACATTACTAAAATATGCAAGTTTCTTAGGTTGTTTTGTGAGATATGATGTATTTTTGAGATGTTTTGCAGGAAATTAGGTTTTGGAAGATAAGATCTTGAAAAGGATAAATAATAGGGTTCTTGGATACTGACTCAATCATTTATGGGCGTTTTTAGCACTTACTGGATGTACATGACCAAAGCATGTGATGAAAGTTAAAGATTTGAAGCTCCATTGGAAGTATTGGACGTCCTAGCACGTACCTATGTCTACATATGGACCAAATATAGCACATGTGGTCTATATGAGACTAAAGTAAGTATTGTATGTGCAGATCCAATGGATGAAAAAGCTAAAAATAAACTTTTAACACTTACATATATAAACATGTGGATCGCATGTGGTACATGTGGACTGCATGTGTGTAAGGTAAGTGCCAAAAGTCAAAAATAATGAGAGAAGAAGTTGTAGGAATATTTGGGCTCACTTGTAGATGTCTATATGCACCCAACCTTAGGCTTCATATGGCACATGCTCCTAAGGCCAGGCCATATATAGACATAGACAAGTGGCCACCTACAATTTATTTGTCATCTTACGTTCGAGCTTCTAATTTAGGGTTCCTCATGTCTTATAAATACCCCTTATGTGTTTTTTAGTAGAAGTTACACACACCTGATACTTACAAATATATTTTGATTTAAGATTCAATTTTGGTCTTGGAACTCCCTTGTATTGATGTTGATGGATTAATTTGGTTTAATTGTTAGATTTTTAGTTGTGATTACTATGATTTTCTTTTCTTTCAATTATGAATATTTTTTATTCTGTCTTAAATATGATTGGCTAAAAACCATAATATAGTGTTGTGGAAACCCTGGCGAATTGATGAAGTAGGGGTAGTGCTATTTTTATTCTGAATCGATACCCATGCATGCATTGTATTGTCTTTACTTTAATAGATATCTTAGTGGTGGAAAATGTTAGGATCACACCTACATTATTGATACTTAGTCCAAAATAGGAGTTTGACTGGGAAAAGATAACTACAACATCAACATAAAGTTTAACTATCGATCCACGCTAGTAGGTACTATCTAAGTAAGATGGTTAGCTGTCATCAAATAACTAGAAACTCACAAGGTAATAGTTAACTAAGATCAAGATAAGGATTAGTAAGGAAACATCAAGAGACTGTATTGGTAAAGGGTGAAATCCATAAGGTCGTCTAAAATACTGTTGATGACATAAAACTTACAAGATTCTACACGCAAGGTATCCGTTTGGTTCAATATAGCACGATAAGCCTATGGAGTTGAGAAGCCAGGTGGAAGACAATTCTAGTATTCACCTATGACTGATTAAAACCAAAGTTTATATTAGCTACTTTTTTGATATTGAAACTCACATCCTATTATTTACTGTTCTAGTTTTTCCCACTGATAACAATATCCGAGAGACTTTTTTTAATGTAATCACTTGGGACTCGAACTCAACCTTTTTTGGATACTATATTCTGTAGAGATCACATAAGCTTTAGAGTAAAGGTGTAGCTTGGGAATTAAGAAATTTTGGCATCGTTGTTGGGGAATATGCTATTAATTTTTGAATTAGGGTTGTTGCAATTTATGGGTATTCTTTTTTTCTTAGTTGGGTATATGCCAGTATATAAATAGCACACTTAGTAGATGTAATGCCAGACTCCCATTGAATTTGAATCCATAGAGAATCCTACAAACACCTAGCAAAATGACTAAACTGAAAAAGATGATATTCCTGAAGGGGTTCGTGGGAATGTACCTGCCCCTCCTCCCAAGGGAGTTTAGGATATTGTTTATCAAAAAAATGGGGTGCTTTTAGCTCAAGCCTCTAATTAGAAGAGGGTAACATAAGAAGCTTAACAGATATCTTGGGAGGTAGAGCTAGCTAAGCAGAGACAAGAAGTAGGCCATCGAGCAACACCTAGTGGAAATCCGAACAAAGTTAGAGGAGGTCATCCCCAAGTGATACCAACATATCAGTATGTGCGAACATACATAGATGCTAAAGAGGATCTACAGTATGTCAAGTAGATAGATACTGGATCCATTAACCCTCTTATTTTACCCACAAGAATTAAATTTACATAATAAGCATAACAATCCTTCTCCTAAATTTGAAAAGTGTATTTGAGGGTTTTTCTATAGATAAAGAAAATATACACCTTGAAAATTTCATTGTTATCTATGGTTCGTATACAAATCAAGGGTTAAATCAGGAGGCACCTAGACTAAGGTTATTCCCATTCTCAAATACTAGAGAAGCAACTTTATGGCTAGGGGAACAACCAAGGGGATGTATCACAACATGGAATGAGTTACATAGGTTATTCTTGAACTATTTCTTTCCTCCATCTAGGATGTTTCATCTTAAGGATAAGAATTAAAATTTCAGGCAGTTGCAATAAAAAAATATATACAAAGATTAGTTTAGGTTCAAGAATAAGCTAAGCATGGTGCCCAACCATCGGATTTCATGAATAATCCTATTAGAGAAATTGTACAAAGCCTTGACCATCAATTCAAGATCCAAGAAAGGCATTATCTCTAGAAGAGATTTTATGATACTACACTTGGAGGTTGCTTCAAAGATGCTAGATCAAATCTCACTTTCTAACCGAAGGTGGAAAAGTCAAGAGCCTGAGAGGGGATCTGGTACTTATGTTATTGGTGCCTCCTGCAACCAGAATGTAGTTGATGATACAATAATGCAAGAGATTGCTCTGCTATGGACTGATCTTAGTTTACTGGCAAAGTAGTTTACAGCAGCAAGTTCGGAGAAAGTGAATGAAGTAGTAGTCAAACCAATTCACTCTATAGGAAGTGAGGTAAGAATCATTCGGGTGAGTATAGAGATAGAAGTGATATGTGTTTTTGGTGTGGCAAGCTAGGCCAAAGCTAGGTGTATGGAAGGGTAGGAATGATCGTCATTAGGGTCAGACAAACTTTTCAACAACACCTGTAGATCACCCGACTTAGAAATATGCCACTTCTAGTGTTACCAGTGGGAAACACTAAAATAGATTATATGCCCTCCAGACTCGTAAGTATCAGGAAAATTCTCCTAATATGGTTACGAATACATTGCAAATTTGTCATCTATATTTTATTTCTTGTTGTACCCCATAGCTTCACTTTCTTTTGTGACTCCTCATATAGATATTATCTTCGGTGTCAGTCCCAAAATGTTAGTAGATACATTCTCAATGTCTACCTTAATGTGTATGTCAATTATATCCAGATGGGTATATAAAAATTTCTCTGTGATAGTGTCTTAGAAAGTTACTTTAGTTGATCTTGTAAAGTTAGACATGACTAATTTTGATGTCATTCTCAACATGAATTGGCTCCACTCATGTTATTCCTCAATTGACAGTAGAAAAATGATTGGTCAATTCCAGTTTCTTAATAAACCAATTATCGAATAGAGGGGTAGTACTTCAGTGCTTAAGGGTTAGTTTATTTTATATCTTAAGGAAAAAAATTATATGTGAGGGGTATGTTTACAATCTCATCCAAGTCAAGCGCTCAAATTCTAAAACATTAAGTCTTGATGCAGTTCTTGTAGTAAATGAATCCTAGATTTGTTTCCTGAAGATCATCCTAGAGTTTCTCTCGAAAGGGAAATCAATATCAAAAAGATCTTCTTCTAGACATCAAACCGATCTTTATTCCATCTTAGAGGGTTTCATCAGCCTAGAATTTCTCCATGGGGTTCTCTAGTCCTTTTCGTGCCTAAAAAAGATAGTTCTCTCTAATGTGCATCGCCTATCGTCAGTTGAATAAAGTCACAATCAAGAATAAGCATCCTTTTCTCTAAATTGATGAGTTGTTCCACTAACTTCAAGGTGCAAGTTATTTTTCGAATATTGACCTAAGATCTTGCTATCATCATCTTAGAGTCAGAGATTATGACATTTCAAAGACAATCTTTAGGACTCGATATGATCACTTTGAATTCTTGGTTATCTCTTTTGGACTAAATAATGCCCCAGAAATTTTCATAGATTTGATGAATAGGGTGTTTAAATAGTACTTGGGTATATTCTACGTAATTTTCATTGATGACATCCATGTCTATTCCCGTAGTAAGAATGATCATGTAGATATCTAAGTGTTATTTTGTAGAACCTTAGAAACCATTAGTTATTTTTGAAGTTCAGTAAGTACAAATTATTGTTGATATTAGTAGCTTTATTTAGTCATATAGTTTCTAGTGATTGCATTCGAGTTGACCCTCAAAATACTGAAGCAGTGAGAAACTAGCCTAGAACCATCTCTCCTTCAGATATAAGGAGTTTCTTAGGCTTAACTAGCTGTTAAAGATACATTATTGAAGTGTTTTCTTCTATTTCTTCTCCCATGTCTTATTTAACCAAGAGGAAAGTTAAATTTCAATGCTTAGAGTCCTACGAGAAGTGTTTTCAAGATTTGAAGACTAGACTCACGTTTACCCCAGTGTTCATTCTGCTAGATGGCTCGTATGGATTTGTTGTGTACTTTAATGCTTTTAGAGTTAGGCTTAGCTATGTATTAATAAAGATATGTAAGGTCATATCCCATTCCTTTAGATAGCATAAACCTCGTAAGAATAATTACCCAACCCATGATCTTGAGTTGGCAACTATAGTTTTTTGCTTAAAGATTTTGAGGCATTATCTTTATGGGGCTTATGTTGATGTGTTCATGGATCACAAGAGTTTCCAATATGTGTTAACATAGAAAGATCAGAATCTTCTTTAGAGAAGGTGGCTTAAATTGTTTAAAGATTATGATATGATGGCATTATATCATCTAGGCAAGGCCAATGTAGTAGCAGATTCCCTTAACATATTATCTATGGGTAGAGTTTCTTACTTTAAGTAAGATAAGATGGATTTAGTCCATGAGGTTCATCAACTTGGTAAATGATATATTCGGTTGGTTGATTCAGCTGAAGGTAGCATATGGGTTCAGAATGGTTCAAAATATTCATTGGTGTCTAAGTGAAAGAAGAGCAAGATAGGGATCCTAGTTTAGTCAACTTAAAGAAGGTGGTTAGAGATTAGAAGGCAGACATTTTCTCCAAAGGGGAGATATTTTACTTCATTGTCAGGGCAGATTATATATTTCATGTGTTGGTAGTTTGAGATAGCAAATTTTAGCAGAAGCGCATGTTTGCTATTCTATTCACCAAGAGCCACTAAGATGTACCATAATTTGTGAGAAATCTCTTCATGGAGTGGTATGAAGAAAAATATTGCAGTGTTTGTGGCAAAGTATTAAAACAATCAGTGGGTTAAGGTTGAGCACCAAAGTAGTCGTGGTACAGTATAGGTGTTAAGCATCTCCACTTAGAAGTGAGGAGAGGATGAACATTGATTTTATGATAGAGTTTCCTCCCATGCATTATTACCATGATTCGATATGGATCATCATAGATTGGATGACCAAAATAGACCATTTCTTGATAGTTCATTCTTTGTATTCTACTAAGGATTATACAAGACTCTATCTTAAAGAGTTGGTTAAGTTGCATGGGATTCAATTCTCTATAATTTTGGATAGGGATAGTTAGTTTACCTCTCTTTTTTAGAATGCATTTCAGAAGGGTCTTGGTACCCAAATTTATCTTAGTACATTTTTTTATCCTCATAAAGATGGTCAAGAAGAGAGGATCATTCAAACATTAGAGGATATGATGAGAGCCTGTGTTATTGACTTTAAGGTTAGTTAGGATAACCACACACCTTTTATTGAGATTGCCTATAACAATAGTTGTTACTCCAGTATACAGATGGCTCCGTTTGATGCTCTCTATGGGAGGAGATATAGATCTCATATTAGTTGGTTTTATGTAGGTGACACAACTTTTATAGGGACAGATTCAGTGCTTGATTTGATGGAGAAATTTTAGTTAATTCTAGAGAGGCTAAAAATAGCTTAGAGTCTTCAAAGATCTTATGTCAAATTAAAGATGAGATCTTGAGTTTGATGTTGGAAAACTTGTGTATTTAAAAATATCACCCCCAGAAAAGGGTGAAGAGATTTTAGAAGAAGGTAAAGCTCAATCCCTTCTATGTTGGCCTATATAGGATTGTAAGCCACTTTGGGAATGTAGCTTATGAGCTAGAGTTGCCTATAGACTTAGCGTCAGTGCATCCATCGACTCATGTCTCCTTACTAAAGAAGGGTAGTGGTGATTCAGCTTCAGTTGTGCCTTTAGATTCAGTGTTCTTATGAAGAGATTCCAGTTGAGATCATTGATCATTAGATTCGTAGGTCAAGGAACAAAGTTGTCCCCTTGGTGTAAGTTTTATGGTGAAATTAGTTTATTGAGAAAGCTACGTATGAAGCAAAAGCAAATATGAGAGCCAAGTACCCTCATCTTTTCTACATGAATTAAGATTCCACTTGAGGTAACAATTTTTTGTAAATCGACTCCTTCCGGATTTTTGTTTCACCCATGTAACCATTATCATGTAATTTCACACATTCAAAAAATTAGTTTAGTCCATGTATTATTTCTCAGAATTGGATGTTTAATCATGTTTTAATTAATGAATATTTTGTATACGACCTCAATTTTCTTAGTATCTTAGCTTAACCAATCTTATTCAAGGACAAAAGTTCCCAGGGGGTAGATATTGTAATAACCCATCTTTAAAAACCACTTGTTTATCATGTGAATCATTCCTTGAGTCATACGCGTAACATACAATTTGTACATTAAACCCATAACTAAGACAACGCAAGACTGGTGACGTTCTATTTAGGGTATGACTCAACCTCTTAAAGTCATTAAGAAGCATATAATTCGTATAAAGTGAGTCGTACCTAAGTTGATGTGAGGTGAGGTGTGATTCTGTCCAAGTTACGAGTAGAGGATACTAGTCATATGAAGATTGTATGAGTCATAAGGTCCATACATATGTTGACTAGTGTATACTTTCTTAGATTTAGTCCAACTTACCAGTCAATATGCCCAGTCGTACCCTCACCATACGAGTCCTATGGTCGACTCGTATGGACTGGCAACAAATTCTATAATGTTCAGTTAAAGGGCCATTTAGTCTTTTTCCCTTCGTATAACTTCAACCCATGTCCTATAACCCTCATAGAGGATTATTTTAACCCAAATCTCTCACTTAAAATGTTAATCTACTCTCCTATGCTCAAGAATAATAACTATGGTTTCTTCTTCAAATTCATCTTTCAAACCACAAGTTCAAGTCTAATTCAACATGTCAAGCAATTTAATGTATGTGGGGTATTTAATAGTAGGTTCCTTCAACCCGTTTAGCCCAAAAACCCTATATTAGTTTTAAAGATTGAATTCTATCCTCTTTGATGTAATTATCCCTGAAAATTATAAAGTTAATCTATGAAGTTCTTTGTAAATCAAATTCTAGCCATGCCAGCCTGTGTTCCCATGTTATTTAAGTTATTTTATGTTTCGATTTCCAATCTTCCATGCGTTAACCCCTTGATTTTATGATAAGTCATTCATTTATGAGTTAAGCTATGTAAATATGTTGTCTTCCCATATTTAACACATTTCAATTTTCAAATTCATGTATTTCAGTCATTATTGAAATTTACTATCTTTGGGTCTCTAAATTATGACTTTTTTTCATGGATTAAATGTTGTCATATTTTATTAATCATTCAGTGCAAGCGAGTTATGAACACCCGATACCTATGTGACCTTATATAATTTATGTTTTCATGTAATAAGTTAGTCACACTATGGTTTGATTACCCTATTCGAAACATTATGTTCATGCTGAGCACTTGCAAGTAGAATACAATGTCGCGTTAAACAACTAATAACGCCAGTGTTATTAAGTTGGATGTAACACTTGAACACAAGGATAATGACTCCCCCAAAGTAACACTTGAAAGCATGAATAATGACTCCTCTGTCAGTAGAGTTATAGGTTGTTAGTTGAAATCCCTATATTCCAGACCTACAACCCTGCCGTAGATTATGAGGGGTCCCCATCAGTAGAGGCATGACACCACCATCCTTCAAGATATCAACCTTTTAGATCCACATTGTTAGTTATGTGTTGGTACCCCTAAAAAGGTATTATCACCCTTCCAACTAGGGTTACAAGTTGGACCCCAATAGCTTAGATTTGGGTATGTCAGTTTTAGTTACCTCCTACAATCTAAGTGTAGTTTTGAAAATAGATTAGTTCAGGTTTGCATGAGCAATTGTACAAAATTTTGATGTTTATTTTTATAGATTTCAGTTATTCAGATAATAGATTATTTCGGTGTATGTTTATCCTTACCCATGCATTCTCAGTTTTACATGTTCAACTGTCTTATACATTTCTGTTAGTCTTTATTTCACGTACCATCACATTAAAAGTATTGATCGCATACTCTTCTTTTGCATTATGTTATATTATTACATCGGTTTAAATTCTCTATTTCTCAACCGTGCTTAGTTAGTCCAGCATTATCCAGCGACAATATTGGTGAATCCTCTTCTATCATCGACATGATATATTAGATTATTATTTTTGTGTCTATTCATGTTCAGTAAATTAGGGTTAGTTGGGGGTCTGTCCCATCAACTCCTCATGGTTTCTAGAGGCTTTCAAATAGTTAGACAGTCTGTTAGTTTTCAGTTTTGTCTCAGTCTTTCCAGACAGATAGATGTTCCTTTAGTTTCATTCTATTCGGCTATTTTAGATATGTTGAATTATATTTTAGTGTTTGTGATTATAGCATCTTATCAGTTTATCTTCTACACATATATTTCTAGTATTTTAGTATATAGTGCTCACAACAGGTACTAGATCATGGGTTAGCTTGTGGTCACTTATAGCCTTAAGCACCATTATTGCAGCTTGAGGGTATCCTCGAGTTGTGACAACTGTGGACCCCTCAATACCTGCTGCAGAAATGCCAATATATGATGAAGCTGTTGTTGACAAGACACATGTTATTAAGTAGAAAAGGTAATAGGTGGTGATCATAAAGTTGGTAATGACAAGTGTATGGTTCGGGCTATTGATCAGGAAATGAGAAAGATTCCAAGACCACCCCCACCTTTCCCTCAAAGATGGAAGAAGAAGAGAGAGAAGGTAATTGTTGAGATCTTGAAAGAGGTGATCTTAAATATACCTTTTCTTGAAATGTTGGACCTGGATATGCAAGGTTTATATAGAAATTGTTTACAAAGAAAGGAGATACGATTCAGGATGTTGATGTCTTGCAACACTATATTGCAGTAACTACTACGTCTCTGTCCCAGAAAAAGGTTGACCCTGTAGCATTCTCTATACCATGCACTATTGGGTCATATCAATTTGCCAGAGCTTTATGTGACTTAGGAGCCAACATAAAATTTATGTTGCTGGATGTGTTCAAGCATTTGGGCTGGAACTCTCCTGAATCGATTGCAAAGCAACTATTGATAGCTGACTGCACAGTGAAGAAACTTGTGGGCATTCCATTTGATTTGATTGAGGGAGTTGATAACTTCATATTTTTGGATGACTTTGTCATTTGAGACAGTGACATTTACACTAAGATGCCCATCATATTGAGTATACCATTCATGACCACAAGGAGAGCGATGGTTGACATGGAAAAGGGAGAGGTAAAGTTCAAAGTCAATGGTGAGGAGGCCATATTCAACATCCAAAAATCAATGAAGCAACTAACCGACATAAAGGTGGTGTCAGTTATTGACTGTTTTGATAACCCAGGAGGGTACTCTTATGATTATATTGATAAATTTTGAGTAAGCAAGGCCCCCATTTCGTGCCGCGACATTAAATCAAGTGTTGCACGGGAGGAAAAATCCATGGGGTTTTTGGTAAATTCTGAGTAACCAACATTGCCACATCATACTATTCATCTTTTGTTTGTTTTTATATTTTAGGTTTATATCTTATAGATATACTCAAAATACATTAGGATTGATACATACATAAAATTCCAGGTAAGGTAACAGTGTGACCAAACCATCAAGGTGACAAGTCCCACACAAACCATTTAAGGTAAGCAATAATAAAAAACCAAGAATTTTAAATTTTAAGGATAAGAATGAAAAGTTCTGTACTGTCGCATATAATCATTTTTTAAAAATTGTTATCTCAAATGACAGAATCATAAGTAAATGTGAAAACATCAAAATTCCAAGTCCAAAATGAAGGAAAGTGGGTCAAAAATTTAAGCCCACATGAGCCTTTCACATGCGGGCCGTATGTGGCACATGCGTCCCATGGCTGGCCGCATGTGGTTACTGCAAGGGCGGCACGTGTGGTTCAAAATTTTGATTAAAATTTTGGACCCACGAATGCTTATTTAAGACCTAATTTAGTCCCCTTCACTATTTAAACACATTTTGCCTCATTCTAACTCATTCAAATCCTTAAAACATCAATTTTATCTTTAAATCCAAACTTCCCTCCCAAATTATAAAATAATCCCACACCTAAAGAAAGGCTAAATTGAAACATATTTGAGGTGCCAAGTTGTCCTAACACACTTAAAACAAGTAAAAATTTAGGTTTTGCTTGATTTCTTCATTGTTCACTTTCGGATTATCATAAAAAGGATAACTTTCTCAACGCCTAATTGTTATATATTGATTTATATATTGAATAAACAAGTTGATATGTGTACTTCAATGGAAGATATATATTATTTGTCATGCTTATATGTGGGATCCTTGAAGTAGCCTAAAATCTTAATGCAAGGCTTTATTTTGAATTAAATTCTAAGGTTAGGCGCTAAATAGAAGTTGAGCTTGAGCAAATAGAGTAGTAGAAAAGGTTCGGCATGTTAATTTGCATTGAAAAACATGATTCTTAATATATGAGTGCACATTTGGCTTATTGGGGCTTCAAATAAGTTATAGTGGTGTGAAAATTGAGGAAAAATTATAACTTTTTGAATTTTGAGTTTTTCATCAAACTTTGCAATACCTCATTTTTGTTGAAACTAACAACAAGTTTTTTAATCACACATGCCACCAAAATATGCTAAGAAAAAGGCCAATACATCGAGGAGACGTGATGAGACCCCAAGGCCCAGTGGTTTAGAAGAGGAGTATCCGATTGCATGACTTAGAGAAGCTGCAGGCAGCATGGCATGCAAAGTAAATAGAGGCTAAGTATGCTAGGCAAGTGAGACTATTATATTAGGCACATTGGGATGGATGCTTCTTGAGCACTCACAATAGGGCAGATGAACAATATTTACTTGACATAGATCTCAGGCTGAGGTAGTTCAGATTATCTAGACTAACTATGTAGTGGCAACCAAACCGAGGATAAAGTCAGCATAGAGATAAGCTCTACATTATCCTCTACTGAGTGGTGATGAGTATGAGTATGATCCAGATTCTAAGCTAGTTCCATAGGGTGTAGCTCAGGACCCCTATACTGAGGAGGGGTCTTAGGATATATCCAAGATTGCAAATCAGGTAGAGTCATTAGTGGTTCCTCAGTCTGAGAAGGGTATAGAAGTGCATGTACATTAGTTAGACATACCCCAATTTTAGATATTACAGAGCAGACTCCCCATGAGATGCCCGTTCTAGATGAGGAGTCACCAACATAGCAGGGACAGAGTTCTGCACCCATACATGCCTCAGAGGCATTTCTTAACAGAAAAAATATAAGGTCGTGCGTGGAGGGATTCAAATCATATTTAATATTAAATGTCGTATATCAGAGTCTGACAGGCCCAAGAGGTTTTTTAGGAGCGCAACATTGATCATCTGGACTGAGTAGAGCACCAGTTGTGGTCTTTCTTTTGTCATTATCAGTTAGAGTGCATGACAAAACTACTCTATTCTTACATCTAAGCTATGGTACAAGAGTTTTATGAGGTCATATCATGCCATAGTAGTTCTTCTAATGCATAGACTACCAGGCCTAATGAGATACATAGAGTAGCAACAGCTTGATCAGACCCTTCTGAGAGGGGTCAGGGTTGATCTTTTACCAAATACTATTTATTAGGTCATTTTTGGTCTAGACTATATCACTCTTGTATCAACAATAGAGTGTGAGTAAAGAGTGAGTGTCGCACATAATAGACATATTATAAGGGAGGCTTAGCATAAATGAGAGGGTTGAGAAGTCTAGGTAGTTAGCTAGCTATATTGAGCTTTTAGGTGATGAGACACAATGGATTAATGGATAGGTGTGATAAAGAAGGGTTCATTGACTTTTAATTCCTTGTTTTGGTGGTTTCTCATCCGATATCAACTGTTTCCTACTGCTTCAGATAGTGTATTAAGTTGGGAGGGAGCCACCCTGATTTCTAGTATAATGGCAGGGTATGCTTTTAAATTTGAAGCCATCTTCTGTCATGAGATTCCTGATATATTTTTTAAGGAGGCGACTACTTTTCTATTTGCTTGCCTGATGTAGAAATTATGTGACGATGTCGATGAACCAAATATATTGGGAGTCGATGAGGAAGTACTTGTGATAGCCATCTTACAGACAAAGAGTTTGATGAATCTGACATGCCCACTCCTTTGCAGGAGATCTAGCAAGCTTGTTGTATTACCTTAGACCCAGATTAAGAGAACATCAATTTCTATAGAGCCTTGTCATTTACATAGTAAAAAATATTGGATTTAGTATTGATCTTGAGATAGGGGATCAGAGAGAGTCCCCAAATTTTATTACTCAGGGCAAGGGGAAACCAACTATTTCTTCATCAACCTTGGCTTCGACCTTAGAGCCAATTGTCATATCTTCAGATGCTACTCGCCCATCCACTACAGCTCCTTCTACAAGTATGATTATGGTATCTACAAAATTTCTTATAGGGCTTAGTAGATCATCAGAGGGACAGTAATGCTTGGTTATGGGTTATTGAGTCCATGATGTCTACTCTATATGGGCAGATTTGATAAGTGGTCTGGTTTAAATTTGATACTGAAGAGGCTAGATAGAAGTCCACACAAAGTAATGCCATATCTGAGCTATGTGTTGATTTATAGGTACATCTTGATGATTTTGATAGATATGTTACAACTATATTTACAAAGTTAGAGACACCAGATCTAGCCAATATGAGGGAGGTGATGGATATATTATTAGTAGAGGTACAGTCTCTCATAGAGAGCCATATGGTATCCACTCCTTCTGTCATACCCCCAGTTGTCAAACTATCACCTCGACATATGCCCAAAATGTTTTATTTCTTCATAGAGGACGACAAAGAGGTCCCATTAGTTAGGGCCAAGAAAGGGCATATACGAGTCCTACAGGACCCAAATATGCCATATGACTAGGTCCTAAAAAGGGAAAACATGCATCAATAGAGTTCACAATTATTGAGAGGTAGAAGTATGCTGAGATAGTAGTGAGTGCATCTTCTTGTAGTGTACCACCACAACCAGCACCACCGCCAGCTGATAATGCATTAGGGATGGTGCATAGTTTTTAGTTGGGGTTAGAGTATACCATAGTTGTAGTGGGTTATCGTTGTGGTGTTTTTTTTCCTATCGGCTATTGTATGGTTGTAATCCCGACATGTTTAGGTTAAAATTTGTGTTGCACTGTGTGTTGTTTTGTATTGTGATGTGTTTTTATCTAATTAGGAGATTTTTAAGTATAGGCCAGTTGTCATGTTTTTTATTGATTTTTGTGAATATACCTTTCCAAAATTCTTGAACTACGTGAATGTATATATATGTTAACATTGTGGATTTTGTTAGATAATCACTTGATAACAGTTACATGAATTGAATATGTAGTAGCTTGTAATATTGACTCTATGCCAAGTTTTGTAACATTCTACTTAGTTCCCTTTATTCGTTAAATTCATAACTTACCTGGTTAGTCTTTCCTAGGATGTAGGATAGTCTGTTAGGAAAGGATTATAGGTCATTTTTTATTTTAGTCCACTTTTACCCAATATGGCCTTCCCAATGTGAAATAGTATCCCTTGATCCCTATTTTTAGCCTTATAGCCTTTTTTCTTATTTCACATTTCACTTTCCGATTTGTGTTGCAATAACCTATTCTGGTTTGGTCTTTCTTAGGCATTGTGCATCTCAACTTAGGCAAATTACCTAAGTTAGTAGGGGATATCATATGGGTGTGATGTAAAGTGGGTGGTAGAATGTCAAATTAGAGAACAAGTTAGTAGAGCTAGGTATGGTGCAAAGGAAAAGAATTTTAAAAAGAAAGAGTAAAAGACCACACCCAACTTGAATGTGCAGTGAAGAATAAAAAGGAAGAAATAAGGGTGGAATAAAAAGAAAGATGGTTAATGAATAGACCCCAAAGTTAGTGTAGTTCCAAGGAGTCTTAGTCATTTAATATGTCCATATGTACCATACCACTACCCCAATCCTACATTACAAGCCGAGAAAGGTCCTATAGTGATCTTAACATGACTCTCTAAAAACTAAGGTAAACAAAATAAGGCCAAGTTTATGATATTTTATGCACATTACTTGAAACTTTTCTACGTATGAGTCTCTTGTGTGCCCTGCATTGAAATGCATTATTTCATATGAATGAGTGAGACTTCTTATTGTAAGAGAACAAGAGTAATAGTGCTTGTTGTTTACTTATTTTTTGTAGTGTAAATTGTCAATATTATAACGACCTAAAATCACCTCCCGAGGCGTCACATGGTGCCTAGGACTATAAGTAGCCCCAAGCTAACCCAAAGAGCCGGTTCCTACTAATAAGCCTTAATTCAAGGAAAAAATTTGAATTCAAACACTAGCACATCTATGTTCATAGAAGGGAATAAAGGAAATAAGGGGTACTCAGTCCAAAGGTTCATAATAAAGAAATCCCAACAACACTACAATCTGCCAAATAGTCTTATAAAGCCCCTACAAATCCATAATCTAGCAATTCGATGGGACAATCCTCTAACTGACTTGGGACGAACTACAGGTAACAACATAGTCTTTCAGTCCCTGGAATATCTGAAAATAGGTCCTTGAAACAAGAGGAGTCACCTCTGTATGAAAGGTATGCAAGGTACTCGGAGATCACGGGCGAGGCTGGGAATGAGCACCTGAACCTACATTATGAGAAAATGTAGCACATAGACATATATGTGGATCAGTACTTCGGAATGTACTGAGTATGAGGGGGTGAATGTATGTATATAAAACAGCATCAATTTTCTTCATTCAAATCATGTATCCAATATGAGATAACTCACATGGCTTGAGTAAGTATGAAATATAAAGTTTATAAATAATATAAGATGAGGTATATTACACAAATCTCATAAGTCATCATTCTTCAACCTCAAAACCGGAAATCTTCTCTTATTCTCAATACCCAAGGCAAAAAGGGCTTTAGACAGTACCATCAACTCATGCATATGGGATGGTGAGTAAAAAAAATTTTAATGGTTAAGATTTTATATCTCTTCAAACTTGAATACTAGAAATACGACCTCATGAGACTTTAAAACATACATAGAGGCATATCATGCAAGTTAAGAAAATATCTCATTTCAAGCTTTAGGAGAAATCATCCATTTCAAGGCAAAATGCTCTAGTTTAATGAAAATAATTCATAGGAGGGAAAAAATACCTTAGTTTGCAAAGGAGTAGCTGATTTCAAGTTTAAAAGGGCAAGGGAGGTTCTTGGAACTGACATAAGCTATGCGAGTTACATGGAGTCCAATGTTTTATCCTCCTAAGAAAGAGACCCTACGTTGGGGAGGAGCGTCTTACTCTTGCCATGGAGTATAACCTAGGTCTAGTGATCACTAAACGAAACTTGGCATCGGGCCCAAACATAATCATCATAAACTCGGCCTTAGGCTCAACCTATGGTGGCACGTAGTTTTAGGGTAAGAAATCATAGTAACTTACCCGCTCGGTGTTAAATACTACTCCTTTTAGATTATCTGCACTCATCTCATAAAAATCCATTTTTAGAATAATCTCATGGTTCACCACGAACCCAATAATCAAATAGATAATCTCATATAGTGAAGTAAATTTCAAAGCTCAAGGACCCTTAGGTCAATTCATTTCTCAATCATCTTGAAATACTGAAATCATGGGTTCTTATAGCACAAGAGTTCATAAATTCACAAGTATCAAATAGGACTTACTAACACATAGTTCAATATCAAGTTAAAGCTCATCAAAAGCATAATATATAGAATATAGTTCATAAATCATATGGAAATCTGAGAATTTCAGTAAGTTATCTCAAAGTCTTAATTTAGTCATGCTTCAATATCTCAAGCATTGCAAATATTAACTTCTCATGGATTAAAATCACGGGGTTTATACCCAGCTGTAGTTTCTCAAGTAAACATGCAAAAGTCGTGCCGTTTGACTCTTATTTCATGGGGAATATCAAGATAATGCATTCAATAGTAATAGGTGAAAACCCCCAATTCAAATTCATGTATAACCTCATAGATTTTAGGAAAATCATGATGTAAATAAGCCTTTTGGGCACAAGGGTAAAAGGATTACCCTTGTTCAAAACCCAACATACTTTAGATTAGGAGATTAAATGAACATGTTTCCTATAACCTTCCTCTTCTTACTATTGGGAGAGGGTTCTTGAAATCATTGAACTTGGGAGATTCAGTTTTGAACTCACTAGCACGATCTTTGGTGAGTTCTTAGATTTCTTGGGGAAGAATTCTTGCTTTTATATAATTTGGAGAAAAAAACCCTATCCCTTAAGTGTTAGAGATGTGAAAATGAGGCAAGCTGGTTCATCTAGAATATATATAAGGTTTTAAAGGAGCAGAAAGGACCGAAATACCCTTTTTGAAAAATGAGTTAAAAATTATTGATCGGGGTTTGCGATGGTCGAAATAATGGTACGTCGGATGTTTGACGGTCCGCCCGATCGTTCTTCTCTCTAGGGCCTAAAATAGAACACAATGACTTAATTCAATGGTTAGAATGATGGTCCATCAAAATTTTAATGGTCCACTAAATCGTCCGTCGCACTAGGGTCAGGATGACGCCATACTGCCTCCGTTTGACGGTCACCGCGATGGTCCGTCAAATTTTTAGTGGTTCATAATTTTGGTCATCACATAATGGTTAGAAAAAGGAGTCTCTGCCTTGTTTTGATAGGAAGATCGATGGTCCATCGAAGACTTGATGGTCCGTTGGATCGACCGTCAAACCTGGGCGATTCTGACAATTCTTAAAAAAATGACCATAACTTCTCACCCCGATACCGAATTTTGACAAAATTGGTATCGTTTGAAAGATAACTCAATTTCACATACCATAGGAAGTCATTTTTATGAAAATTACACAAGTTTAAAAACTAATCAACTTGGGAGTCCTTTCTAAATCTATTAGGTCCGGAATTACACTTCATTCAACATGTATCAAAGGTTCAAACTACGAGGGAACTTTATGGGGTATTACAAATATATGCATGGTTATTTGTTGATAATTTAATGTCATACCTTGATCCTATTGTGTCATATTGTTTTGCCTTATGTTTAAACACAGCTTGTTTTTAAAAATTTGAGATACGAAGGAGGTGTTGTGATTTGAGCTTAAAGTGTTGATTGACAGCGTTGAATAACTTAGATTCTCCTAGTTAAGAATTGTGTTTTGTTTTATTGTGTTTTTCTTCCTTAGGAAGTACAAACATTCTATGTTAAGGGTGTTGATATGCTATAGATATATAGTGAAAAATATGAAAAATTGAGTTTTTGGCTACTAACTCGATCATTTGTGGGCATTTTAAGCACTTACCAAATGTACATGATCAAAGTATGTGTTGGAAGTTAAAGATTTTAAGCTTGGTTAAAAGTATTAGAAGGCCTAGCACATACCAATGTCTACATGTGGACCTTATATAGCACATGTGGTCTTTCTATGACTAAGGTGAGTACCAGAAGTGAAGATCCAGAGGGAGAATAATCTAAAACGAAATTCTAGGACCTACCTATGTCAACATGCGGACCGTATGTGGTATATGTGGACATTATGTTTGTAAGATAAGTATCAGAATTCTAAAATCCAGAGAGCAAAAGCTGCAAGAATTTTTTTTGGCACTTGTAGGTGTATACATGCTCCCATCCTCAGGTTGCATGTGTCACATGTGCCCAAGGCCAGGTCGAATGTGCATATAGACAAGTGGCCACCGACCTTTTTTTTGTCCTTTTTCATTTGAGCTTTGATTTAGGGTTTCCTCATATACTATAAATATGCCATATATGGTTTTCAATATAAATTATACACTCTTGATAATTACCAACATATTTTGATTATGATATTTGATTTTGGTCTTGGAATTCTCTATTATTGATTTTAGTTGTTTAATTTAGTTAAAGTTTTGGGTTTTCAGTTATGGTTATTGTGATTTCATCTTATGATTTAAATCATGAATTTTGTTTATTATGTCATAATAATGAGAGGCTAAAAACCCTTAGATAGGGTTGTGAAAACCTTGGCCGATTAACGAGGTAGGGGTTGTTCTAAACCAATACCCATGCATGCATTGTATTATCTTCAATTTAAGAGTTATCTTAGCGGTTGAAAACATTAGGATCCAACCTTGATTATTGATAATTAATTCAAAGTAGGAGTGGTGACAAGGAAAAGATAACTACAATAGTAATTTAAAGTTTAAATATCTAATCATGCTACTAAGTATTATCAAAATAAGATGGTTAGTTATCATCTAATAACTAGAAAATCTAAAGGTAATAGTTAATGGGGATTGAGATAAGGGTTAGTTAAGCAACTTCCTGAGACTCAAAAGGTAAATGGTGAAATCCATCAGCTCATCCAAAAGACTGTTGATTGTACATAACCTATCAGATTCTACAGGCAAGGTATCGGGTTAGTTCAATACAGTACAATAAGACTACGGAGTTGAGAATCCATGGGGAACAAAATCCTAGCATTCATCTACGACTGATTATAATCGAAGTTGATATTAGCTACTAGTTCGATAGTGCTACTCAAATTCCTTATTTAATTTTCAAGTTTTTCCATTGACTACAACATATAAGAGCTATAATTCCACATATTCCCTTGGGATTTGACCCCAAACTTTGTTGGATTACGAGATTTGACAACAACAATATAACTTTCAAAGTGAAGGTATAGCCTTCGCGTTACTAGGAACCTACCAATTCCCATCAGTAGGTAATATAATAGCATAAACTGGAGCTAATACAATGGGTTAATCTAGAAATAAAGGGCCAACATATGTGAAAATTCAAGAATATCAATTGTTAACATAAGGGTTCTGTATAAAATAAACAGTAAAATAAGATTACAATCTCCAAACCTTGTAGAGTTGGTAAAAGATCATCTAATAGCATTAATACAACTACAAGTCTAGAATAGCAATGCATCTATCTCTAATACTAAATACTGCATACAAGAGATATAGGGGAATTTGGTAACTAGAACTCCAAGAGTTCACCCTATCTCCAAAAATCAATCACCATATAAACTACGAACAACGGTGGCAGCTAATACTCGAATCTACTGTAAAAAGGAACTAAAGTATAGTATGAATGTAAAAAAGTAGGAACTCAGTAGGCATCATCATCCAACTAAGCTAAGTCATGATATAAGATTGACAAACTATAAGATAATCATAACTAAGTTAAGGTACAAAATCAAATCTGAATTATTTCAATCATTACTGCATATAATATATGATAATATTGGAATAACAATATTAAATAAGGCATCAATGCTTACCAATATCACCATAAATAAGAAATAAGCAATTCTGAATGATAGCATATCACAAATATCAACACAATCATTTACAAGTACAAAGTTTGCTCCAATATGCGAATTGCTGCAAAAAGTAAATAACTCATCACGGCTTCCCATACCACCGGAGAGAGCACCTAAGAGAAACAAAAAGGAATTAAGTCTACAATATTTCAAAACTTCCTCATTATGACATAGCTTTCCATAATTTTCATCAATTGGCCAATTGCCATCATTCATATTTATCATCAATAATCGTAGTTGAATAACACATATAACATTATATTCATAACTATAACCATATCAGCATTAAAGCATCTACATCAGTAATGCATCCGATTCACCCATTATTAGCTAGCCTACACTTATCTTCATAATAAAATGGCCATCACCATTAATATCAAATAATTCCACTAATACTATTTATCACTAATTTTTAATTATCCATTAGTCACTATTAACCACTTAAGCAAAATCCATGACTAAGCATCTTTCAAACTTAAATCAACAACTATACAACTTTATACCATAATAAATTGAATACTTTAACTGACATATCTAATGTCACATAATACCCAACTACATAAGAGTGTAATTAAACATATAGTTTGCATACATAGGGATAACTGAGATCGAACTGGTAGATGTACATATAGGCACATCAATAATCATACTCCTATCTTACCGGGTATTTTTATATCACCATAGAATCCTTCGGCCTTGCAGAGTATCATCATATCATCATAGTATCCTCCGACCTTCTCAAGTATCATTATCTCATCATAGTATCCTCTGGCCATGATGGGCATCATCATATAATTATAGTATCATTCGGCCTTGTCGGGTATAATCATATCATCATAGTATCCTCCAGCCTTGATGGGTATCATAATATCATCATTGTATCCTTCGACATTGTTAGGTATTAATAAAACATCACAATATCCTCCAACCTTGATGGGAATCAACATAATTATGGTGCCCTCCATCATTGTCGGGTATCAATATATCATTACTATATGTAAACTAATATAATTAATAAAGGAAATCCCTAAGAGGGATAATGAAAAGAGCAAGCCCAACGAGGGCTAAAGTAAATAAACATACAGGAGAAATAAGGAAAAGCATACCTCGATAATCCATTATTCATAAAAAATGTCACCTTATTAATAGACATATGTTTATATAACATGAATGTTATAATCTATCATCGGGTTTTTCCCAGGAACATGTGTCTTCAACACTAACATCTTCCTCTATCCCATACAAAAATGATGGGATATAGATAGGTATAATAAGTTGTAAAAGCATTGGCGTAAGTAATCATATAAAGAAGTATCATGAGTCAAAGCATAATCTATAGAATATCTTTCAATATAGTGCAAAAGTATGCGTTCTATCCCTATTAAAATCAATGTCTCTAATATCAAAAATAAGGAAGATTTCTAATATGATTTATTAGCGTAATTATTATCATGATCATTCCATGGGTAATAGAAGAGTTAAAGGCCCAAAACAATCCTAATCAATGTCTTAATCAATGATATAGACATGGCTTAATCAACATTTTAATCAAGGATTCTTCATTACATAATCAATAACTTACCTGTGCAGACCATGAGCATAACCATAGGCGATATCATAAACAATGACCCATTTGTAGCATATTCATTATCCTATCTTTTTCCTAGACATAATTTATCAATAGTATGAGCAATAGCTAAATGATGATATAATCTATAGTATATTCATAGTATGGTCAATAACATCATTAATGGAATAGGCTATATTATAGTCAAGAGCTCATTCAATAGAATAATCACTAGCCGAAACAGTAGTCAACCACAATAACATAATTAATAGCTCGACATTAGCTTTAGCCAATAAAACATACAATGGCATTGTCACTTGGGCATTACTCTCAACTTTATTCCTTATAACAAATAAGTACTAAGAGTCATCAATATTGCATTCAAAGGGCACACTTGAGTCAATTACTAAGTGTATGGATCTAAGATAACTAATAAGATGTCTTGCATTAAGATGGGTCATTTATCCCACTACTAAATCCCTAAAATGCATTCTAAGTCAATTTCTACCCAGACTAGTCTAAGAAATCTAAATCAACTCTTCGATCTATAGAAAGCCACCATACTACCTAAGGTATGTATTCTACTTGAGCACTTTTACCAAGTCCAATGGAAATAGGGCAACCTTATCTATTATAAGAACTAAGGCAATCTTACTCCAAGTATGAGCAGCTAGAGCTTTTCTCCTAATATTCAGTATTCTAAGGTATTATCATGCTCAACGTGAGTAGTGCAGTCTATTCAACCTAAGATAAAGGGGAAAACAAGTCAAGCTTTTCCACTCTATGATTCACATAGCCTAAATGGTCTAACTATCCCAAGTCTTGTATCTCATCAATCCAACTCTTTAAACCCATCCTAATCTAATAAGATAACACAATTATACTATGAAGTAACTCAAGATAATAAGGAATAAACCTAGCCTATCTCAAATATAATGAAAGTTCACGAACCTCTAAACCTTCACTTTTCCCCTCAAAGAAGTTTCTTAAAGGTTTCAAGCTATCAAAAATACAATCTATACATAATTACCAAAATATCGATACCTATATCGCACCATTGCTCTTCAAGTCAAAATACGACATAAAAACCCCATGTTGGTCCCAGTTCTGGAAAAATATATTTTTTAGGTCAACCCAAAGTTCCTACACCATCAAGGAATCATAACTCTCATGAAATAAGTTAAAACTTATTTTATTTGGATTAAACTCAAGACCTCAGTTTTTGTTTAAGAATTCAAGAAATTCAATTGTAAAATGGAAGTACTCTTACCATATATATGATGTTAATCATAAAAATATGTGCTAATAAAGCTTCTGTGTTGCACCCATGTCTTAATTTAAAGTTGAAACACCTTTTTAGGTTTCCTTGGTCTCCTAGATAAGTGGACATGTCCAAAGATATCACTAAGAAGGCCTTTAAATAACTAATTCAGACACTCAGGTATGGAAATCGCCATTCGAACATGGAGATAGTGTAAGGGTAATTATGGCCCCTCTTATAGAGATCGCCATCGAGCGATCACGATGAAATTGTATGCGATCGTGCACTTCTCAACACCAGTAACTTAGGAAATTTCCAAGTTTTTTCAAGTATGCCATGGGATTCATTCATAATCCAATATAAGAAAATGTACTATGTAACCATATCAATTTTGACCTTCCAGACACATTGCCAAAGTTGTATTTTTAATTCGAGATTATTTTTATGAAATATGGGCCCACACATAAATTCTTGATTATCTAACTTTCTAACCAATAGGATGAAATAAGTTTGGGTGCATTGGGACCCTGTAATATCCTGGGTTTTGACCCTTACAAAATTTCTTAGAAATCTAGTTTTTGGACCTAATAAGACTCATAGGTATAAGTCATATGCTAGGGTATGAATTGTATGGTCCTATCATATGATAACCAATGTTAGTTGGTGGGATGGTGTTGATTACTAGAATGGTCATGACTCCGGGGTTTGAGTCTTAAAGCTTTGTATGAGTCATATCAGTGAATTATATGGTGTCCAGTGGTTGATCCTCCTTGAAATTTATTCTGCCAGGGATACAGATCATGGGCATAGATTGTATATTGAGATTACAACTTGGTTGGATGTGTCATATACTGGTCAGTGTTTGATCCAAAGGTTATGTTTTGGGTACAACTCATGCAAATCAATCATAAGGAAGTGTACGACTCATAAGAGGGTTAGTCGTATCCCTATGATGGGTTTTTAAAGGATTTATGTGGGGATATTCTTGACATTTCCCTACTTACCCTAATTAAGACCCACGACTTTAAAAAACATAGGAGGTCATTTACACTATTATTCTATTTATTTACATTTAGAAACTATTTCTAAACATCTAATAATTCTCTTAAGAAATTTTATGGCAAGGAAGATAGGGTTACAACTAAGGGATTGCATTGGTCATTTCTTTCCATCAATTCTCAACTAGAAGGCATGATTGTCTTCCCTCATTATAATTTTAACTAATGGCATGGTTTATATGATTTATTTAATGGTTTTACTATTTCATGATTTTTATTTTTCAACTATTATTGGGGGTTTTTATATTAAATGCTTTGTTATGGGTTCCTATGGCTTTAACTATTCTTTTATATGTATTAATGGTGGTTTTGGACAATTGTATTGCATGGTAATGGTTTAATGGTTTTTAGAAGTGGTTTTGGTTATATATTTCCCCTAAGGTGTTTGATAAAATACTTATAAAGATATTTCATTTCATTGACTTCTTGTAATGGAACTCTTGTATGTTTTAAACTTGGTAAAAGATTTATGCATGGTATAAATAGTTTGAAAGGGTTAAATGGTTATGATTGTAGAGAGCATGGAATTCTCCCTATTAGATTTAATATGGTATATGAAAAGGGCACCTATGGTCCCCTTAACCTTAGTGATTTGGCTATGGATATTACTTACAAGTAACGGGATGGTGTGCCGATACCTCTAATATTATCATTGGTTAATAAATTGTAAATGAATTGTTTGGACTGTGTTTTAATTTGGAATTAATGGCAAGGTGTGTAGCTAAGATGTGAAAAAAGCGGTCCCAGGGGGACCGAAATTGGAAACTTATATTTGCCGATATGAGAGGTCCTTGATGAATACGTATGAGTGTCATATTTTATATTAGAGGGATGTACTATTCATCCCATGAGATATTTCCCAATCATACAGCTACATACACTAGGACCCTTTCAGCAGGGTGAGCTAAACCTATATCGCCCATGGGTGGTTAGGATAGAAAACCTACACAACACAAGAAAAGGTTTTAAGTGCATGCTAAACTCGGACCCTTTTCCTGGAACTTATATATGTATGGTTGTAAGAATTATGGATAGTTTATCTTTGTGTTATGAATGGCACTATTTATCCTTATCCTAAGATTCATGATAGGGGTCATTTCCTAGCCCCATATAATAGCCGGTTATACCTATGTTATGTAAGAACCAATCATTCTACTCCTATTTAGCATGCGGATTTCGTATTAGTATTTGGACTGGAGTGTCGAGCTTTTATCTTTCGGAAGGTATCATTTCATTTCATGGTTTATCTTTACATTTTCTTTTATTTAGGATATTGTCTTAGGCTATGGTTGGGGGAATATCCTAATCATATTTGTTTACTCTTTTTGATAGAGTCTTTGTGGTACTTATGGGGTTTGGTATGGGCAGGATCACAATTAGTGTCAGCCTTGGCATTGGAATTAGCCAGTGGGCTGACAATATTGGACAATTTTATTGGTTATTCCATACTATTACATTTTAGGATTGATTTTCACACTTTAATTTGGTATTCCCTTTGGTTTATGGTCTATGGTTTTGTTGGTACGATAGGACAGTTGGAATCGGTTGGGTCGTTCATGCTTGTGACCTAGGACAGTTGGAATCAGTTGGGTCATTCATGCTTGTGACCCTATCTCATAGTGTTAATGAGAATAATAATGCTATCTTGTTATATGTTCAAAATTCAGCTCATCTAAGGCTGGACATAGGTGGTTGGGTTAGGTAAGAAGGGGCGGTTCCCGATCCATGTTGGACTTGGGATGCCCTTTGATGTATGAGTAGATTCTAAAATATTTGAGGCTTTTAACTAAGAATAATTTCAAAGTCTTAAGCAACTTTTTTCATTTTTTATTGTTTTCTCTGTGATATTTCTGTAAAATTAAAGATGCAAGAGAACCAGCAATAATAGAAGTAAAAGAGTTGAATTTGGAGCAAAATAAGAAGGGAAGTATAGTTGACGACTTGTCGAATAAGTTGCCAACTCCCAGATAATTTATCAGACTTAGTGTCAGCTTTAGACAGAGAATGAGATTCAGCTAGAAGTAGTGACGACAACTTTTGTTAGGCCGTCAAAGTTGTGATAAGCCGTCAGGCTCATCGTCAGGCT
This sequence comes from Capsicum annuum, assembly GCF_002878395.1. Classification (NCBI taxonomy): domain Eukaryota; kingdom Viridiplantae; phylum Streptophyta; class Magnoliopsida; order Solanales; family Solanaceae; genus Capsicum; species Capsicum annuum. The sequence goes on from NC_061117.1 coordinate 135,059,488, forward strand.
TGGGCAGTGCTTGAGAAATTAAGGTGAAGATGTGACGACGACTGTGATAAGTCATCGGGTGTTTGATAAGCCATCAAGAATGTCATCATACATAAGTAGAAGGCAAAAATTTAAATTATTTCTGACTACATGTTTTGATAAGCTATCAAAACTCTGATAAGCCATCAGACATGTCGCAACCTAAATGAAAAATTCTGAATTATTAATTTCGGATTTTTCTTAAGTTATGGATATAAATAGAAGCTTCTAAGGTTTAATTAGAGAGGCTGATCATATCGGGGGGTAGAAAACTTATTCCAAGGGAGTTCACCTCTCTTTGGGGGCTCTAAACATAGAATTCAATTTTCAACTCTTTCATTTGGTTGTGGGAATTTTCTCTTCAACTTGGAAGAGAATCAACTACATACTTTATCTTTTGTAAGTTTAATCACTTTGAATGATGAATATAATTGTTTCTATCTCTTTATTTCTCATGTGTAAGTAAAACCCACAACTAGGGTTATGGGATCTATGATTATTCCTCTATGGATTTAATATTTTGTTAGGGTTCGAGTGATTGTGGGAACATCTTTATAATTATTTTGTATTAATTATTTTTTGTTGGTTGCAAACAATTGGCCTTGCGTACTATAGATTTTCTTGAGATAAGAAATCAACCCTAGTAAGAAGTGAAATATCAGTGAGGATTTGGGAAGGTTAAGTTCTCATCTAATGATTAATGTTGTAACAAGATTGATCAACTCGAGATAAAATCAGTATGAATAGAATGCTTTCCTAAGTTTTAGAGAATTAGGGAGTTCAACATCTAGGTAGGTTGAGAAACATTTAGATAGACTGTTGAAACGGATAATTTGGTGTTTTCCATAAGTCATGATATTCCAATACTACAACTATTATTCAATAGAGGATTACGAATCATAGAGATCACAAATCTAGTTTCTCTATATCATTGATTTGAAATACTGCAGTTTAAGATTTGAGTTCTAAGGTGAATTAAAGTGTTAATAACTTTTGTTCAATCATTAGAAACGCCATTTTTCTTTTTATGCCAGTTTTTTGAATTTAACTTTTAGCTTTAGTTTCAAACTAGTTTAATCACCCCTCACATTTTTTCCTGTGAATTCGACCTCGACTCCAAAGTGGGGTAAATATATTGATAGCGACCGCCTTACACTAAATTGACGTGTAAGTTGAGCGTTATCAAAAATAGCGTCGTTGCCGGGGAATAATGTGGCGTATTGAGTTGGTTTGGAAATTTAGCCTACTTTCTTGAATTCAAACTTGTAAATATTTGTTTGTATTTTTCTTTTATTTCTTGTGTTTGGTAGATTTTTCTTTTTGTTTACTTATTACTATGGCATCATGAAATGAACATTAGCTTGGTGGTTGGAAATCTTATTTTGTTGATCCACGTCCATATCGTGATGGACCTCACTTTTTTCAAGATTGTAGATATGCTCCCCGGAGAGAGATGTGTGCATTATCTCCATCCTACCAGGAGTATGATTGTTCTTTATGTGGTGGTAAAGATGGGCATTGGAGTGATTGGCCAAATTTCCCTTCTCCTAATTGCACTAATCCAAATTCGAGTTCTTCTAATGAGTTTGATAGGTCTTATGGTCAAGAAAAGGAAGAACGAAGAACTGGAAAGAGTGGCATTGAAGCTATGCTTCAACGACTATTGGATCTCTAGAAAGAAATGTATGATATCGTATGTGATATGTGTAAAGACATAAAGCCAATTATTCATAAGGAGATGGATATAGAGGGCAATCATTCAAAGAATTCTTCTATATTATGTTTAGATGATATCTTCTCTGTGGAATCATTTAAAATAATGGAAAAGTGTGAAGATGAAGAGCAAGAACTCTATATTGATGTTGAGCAAACCTCAATGATTTCCCAACAAACTAAACCAACCATGAGAGATAATGTCAAGATTGAGGACATGGTGCTAGAGGCAAAAGAAGAAACAAAAAAAATCTCTAATAAAGACTCTAGCCCAATTGGAAGTCAAGATGTCGAGAAGGTGAATAAAAGTAAGTGTGTAGTAGAGTGTAAATTTTGAAAAAGGATTGAATGGGCCTCATTCAAAGCACTTTTCTACATTATGTTTAGATGATATCTTATCTGTGGAATCATTTAAAATAGTAGAATAGCGTGAAAATGAGGAACAAGAATCCTATATTCATGATTTTATATTAGACAAGCAACATAAAAGCACGCCTCACTTTAAGGCCGAGTGGTTTACTACACTCAATCTATTACTCGACTTCTTAATTTTTGAACCACCCTCGTATGATTGAGTCAAGAAGATGGACTCTAAGTTGGGGGTGAAATTCATATCCTCAAGGTGGAGAAAAAAGCTGAGTTGGGTCATGCTGCAACACTAAATTAGGTATTTCTTAGGAGGCAACCCAAGGTATTTTGTTGTTTGTATTCGTATTCTGCGATAAACATCAGATCATCACAACCATGGTGCCACAGGTATGTTTCTAACTCTCTTGTTTTGGTTTGACGCATTAGGGATATTGCATGATTTTAAGTTGAGGGTGGGGCTACTTGTGGGTGTTGATGTCCTCTTGGGGTTTTTGTTTCCGTTCCTCTTTTCCCTGGAGTCTTGTTCCTAGTAGATCCGGCATGTATAGGCGTATTGTGATTTGTTGTATAATGTTATAGCTGACTAGGATAAATACAAGTAGCTTAGGCAGTTAACATGTTTATGTTGATTTTTGAACACCTCTCCAATGGTCTATTTTATTATAACTATGTGATATGCATTTATGTGTGACCATTGTGCATCTTGTTATGGAATTAGTACTAGTGACATGATAACCATTGCTAAAAAATTTCATGAACCGAATAGGTAGTAGCTTGTGATGTACCTTTATGCTGTGTGTGTGAGAGATACTACCTAGTTCCCATTGTGTGTTAAATCCAGAACTTGCCCGATTGGTCTTGCCTTAGTTGTAGGATAGCGATTACGAAAGGATCATAGGTCGCTTATTTATATTATTCCACTTTTAGCCTAAATGACCTTCTATACGTAAATAGTATCCCTTGATCCTGATTTTGAGCCTGAATTCCTATTCTTTTTATTATACCTATCACCTTCCCATTTGTATCACAATGAACCTATTTTATCCCTGGTCCTCCTTAGATATTGTGCACTTTGACTTAGGAAAATAGCCTAAGTTGGCGGTGGCTATCATAGGGGTACGTGATGTAAAGTGAGTATGAATAAGGGTAATAAAAAAATATATGAAAGACTGGGTATGTAGAAAAACAATGAGAAAAGAAAATTTGTAAAAAAGAGAAAATAAATGAATAAAAACTGCACCAAGCTTGAATGTGCTTTAATCAAGAAAGGGAGAAATAAAGTAAAGGTTGATAGATGAGACCCCAAAAATATTGTAGAGCCAAGGAGGATTAGTCACTTTAAATATCCTTGCGTATCATACCAGCCCCAAGCCTACATTACAAGCTGAAGAAAAGTCCTATAGTGAACCTAGCTTAACTGTTTGAAAGCCTCGGTGATGAAAATAAGTGCAAGCTTATGGTATTTCACATACATTGATTGGAGCTTCTTTCGGAGAGTGATTACCTCTTGACCGTCCAATAATTGACATACTTTATTAAATATATGAGAGAATAGGGACTTCTTTGTTGTAAGGGCACATTGGTTGCATTGTTAGATACTTACATTTTTGGGTAGTGTAACTTGTATATATGCATGGTTATTATTGTTGATTTGATGTCATATCATAATTTGCTTGTGTCACATTGTAGATCTTTATTAATATACACAGTTGGTCTTAAAGTTATTGAAAATGGAGAGGGTAATGTGTTTTGAACTAAAATTGATGATCAACTGTCATAAGTATCTTGCGTGTCTCTTTGTTAAGCATCGTAGTGTGGTGTCATGTAGTTTCTTGAGGACAAGAAATTGTTTTAAGTTGAGGGTGTTGATGATTGAAGAGATGCTAACACATTTAAGGCTTTTAACTGAGAATAATTGTAAAGTCATAAGCATCTTTTGTCATTTAAAGATACATCATAAAACCCTAGAAACGGGGCTTGCACAATAGATTATGTAGATCCACTTTCGATTGAATGGCTTCCTTTTCCGGTGGGTTAATCCAACCGGAGAACACATCTGAGTAGATAAAATACAACCTTTGAAATATGTAGAAGTTCTTAAGCCAAAGCTTTTAGGTCAGGAATATGCAAAAGTGTCACCAAAGCCAATTATAATGCAGCATGGAGAACCATCCATAACATAGAAAGCTTCTAAAGTGAAAAGTTTAATAATTCAGGAAAACTTACAACATGCAATCATTGGTAAGTTCTTTTATGGAAGACCTAATTTTAATGATCTTAGAAAATTGATACCTTAACAATGTGCAATCAAGGGTGAGCGTACAATTGGTGTTTTAGATATAAGGCATATATTGATTCGGTTGAATCAATTGGAAGATTATGTGCAATTACTATCTTCTTCGCTATTATATCAAAGAAAAAGATTGGTATTGGAAAATGAGAACCCTTAAATGGGATCCATGGTTTGAACCGGATGTAGAAATAACCATTGGTGTAGCACGGATCTCTTTTTCGGATCTACCCCCAAACATCTTTGCCAAGGAAGCTATATTTTCCATTGCTTCAGCTGTGCGAAAACCTCTTGTGGTGGATATGGCTACAAGGAATCATATAAGGACAAGTTGTGCAAGGGTCAAGTTTGAGGTTGACTTAGTTGCTAAAGTACCACACAAAATCAAGATTAATGAAGAAGATGATATTACAGGGAGCATCAAGTCAAAGTGGATTAAAATACAGTATGATCATAAACCAAAGTACTGTAAAGAATATGGTCTACAAGGACATGATGAAGAAACTTATTGGGATATTCATCCAGAACTTTTCGATAAGAAGCAAGCAAAAAATGGTAATCAATAGAGCAATGGAGATGGTGTGCAACAAATTTAGAATGATGGAATGAGTATACATCTTGAGAGGGAAACCAATCCTTGGAAACTAAGGAAGAACAGATATAGAAAGGATAAATTTGGTCACATTTTAGGAGAACTGAATGAGTCAGAAGAGGCTATACAAACATCAAATGCTTTTTATGCATTGAAGCCATAAGGCAAAGTGCCAGAATAAGTAGAGGATACCACTATAAAGGAAATAGATTCTGCAAAGAAGAAGGAAAACACCAAAGATTAGGTTAATAAAACTTTTGGGAAAGCGGATGATGCAACAATAAATGAGAAAGTAGTAGATTATCAGGATTAACAACAATAACAAATAGAAAACAAAAGGATGGATCAGATCGAGATACAAATACCAGGTGCTGAGTCTGAATCTATGTAAGATAAATAAGGAGGGGGTCCATTTGAATAAAGAGAAATGGTGATTGTGCAGCAACATAACTGTCAAGAGCTTATTCTAGAGAATATTATGCCAATCTCTATGGAAGTCAGTAACATGATGGAATCAGTCAATACCAACGATATGATTTAGATAAGGAGGATTTAGTTGATAATTTGGAAAATGTAATACAGGAAGGGGACTTATCTCCAAGTCAAGCTAAGTAACTGAGAAAGAAGCATAGTAGAAAGAATAAGAAAAACAAGGAATCTAGTAACAGTACAATGCAAACAAGGAGTCAAACAGCAGATTTAGTTTCTAAATGAATGTCTTAATCTGGAACATAAGGGCTATTAACACTTAAAAGGATTTTACTAGATTAATAACAATGCATAAAAGGTTTCACTTTGATTTCATTGGTCTAATGGAACCTTTTTATGAGAGGAAGAGTATTGAGGAGTTTAAAAGAAGACTGGGAATGGAATATGCTGCAGTAAATGTGTCAGGAAAGATATGGGATTTCTTTTTGATAAACTTGGAGGTGAACATAATTAGTTATGAGGAGTAGCAACTTACACTATGGTTACAAAATCAGTAGGAAGGAGTGGTAATGCTTGTCACTTTACTCTATACAAAATGTAATCAATTGGAAAGAACTTTATTGTGGAATTCACTGGAAAATATGAGTGATAATATCAATGAGCCATTGATTATAGGAGGTGATTTTAATGTGATTAGACATGCTGATGAGAAACTTGGTGTCTTACCAATTACTTTTGAGGAAACAGCAGACTTTAACAACTACATAAGTAACTATAATTTACAAAAAGTTCAATTTAAGTGAAGCAAGTTCAGATGAGGGAATGAAAGAGTTAAAGATGAATGAAATTTTAAAAAATTGGATACAGTATTGGTGAATGATAAAATTCAAGATATCTTTCCAATATTGAATATAGAAAACTTACCTAAAAGTGGTTCTGATCATGCTCCCATGCTACTTTACTAAAATACTTTTCAGGAGCAGATAATAAAACCATTTACGTTTCTAAATTTCTGGCTTAAGGATAAATATTGCAAGGAAGTTATTCAGCAGATCGGAAAGAGGTAGCTAATGGTAATCCATTCATGGTCTTTCATCAAAAACTCAAGAGAACCAAAGTTGCATTGACTATATGGAGTAAGCAACCTTTTGGCAATATTTTCCAAGAGATAGCTACTCTGGAGGAAGTTATCAAGATTAAGGAGAAACAGTTTGAAGATAATCCATCAGGAGAGAATAGAGCTTATTTATTCAAGATTCAGGTAGAATTAACTATGCAATTGAAAAAATAGAATACTGGAAGCAAGAAGCTTGTTTTCAGTGGTTCAAAGAGGGTGAGAACAATACTAAATTCTTTCATGCCATTGTGAAGGGTAGAAGATCAAGATTAAACATCAACAGAATATAGAATGAGGAAGGGGAATTGCTAGATAACAAAGAAGAAATTGCTAAAGCTGCAGTAATGTTTTGAAAGAATCAGTTTCATAAATAGAAAGATTGTCATAATTTTGATATGTTGGATTCTTTAAATACTGTTGCTACAGAAGAGATGAATAATGATATTATAAAGGTTCCAACAAAAATTTACTGCGATAGGGTTAAATATAATAGTGTTGGAGGTTCTAATGGTACAACTAGTGCTTTTTGTGAGGAAGCATGGGAAATAATAGCAATGATCTTCATAGAATAGTGATAGCCTTTTTAGTGGGTATGAATTGCCAAGGTTCATTACACATACTAATGTAGTGCTGCTGCCAAAGAAGTTTAATGTTACCACCTTTTCTGATTTAAGACCTATATCACTTAGTAATTTTGTGAATAAGATCTTTTAAAGAATTATTCATGAACGACTTAAGTGTATTTTGCCTGAAATAGTATTAGAGAAGCAAGTTGGATTTGTTCATGGAAGAAGTATAGCTAAAAATATTTTGATTGTGCAAGAAATAGTTGCTAAGATCAGGGAAAGAGGGACACCACAAAATATGATTATGAAACTGGACATGATGAAAGCTTATAATAGAGTGGAATGGCTTTTTTTGACAAAGGTACTCAGGAGGATAGGTTTTGTGAACAGTTGATTGATATTGTGTTCAGACTATTGGAAAATAATTTGTATTCACTATTAATTTATAGACATCCTAAAGGTTTCTTTAAATCTTCTAGGGTATTGAATCAAGGGGGTCCCTTATTTCCCACTTTGTTTATTATAGCAGCAAAGGTATTGTCAAGAAGCCTGAAGGAATTATTAAAACAGAAGAATTTCAAATTGTTTGGAATGCCTAGGGGAAATGATTTGTTAGCCGATTCAAACACACTTGAAGCTTTTAACTCTGAATAATTATGAAGTCTTAAGAAAATTTCATTGTTTTTGATTACTTTTAGTGTGTTAATATAGACATATGTGATCGGGGAGAAAACCAAAGGAAAGAAGAATAAATTGGATGACATCTGATACAAATAAGCTGAAGGTAGCTGACGCTAATTCTGAAGCATTGTCATACATAGGACAGGCCATCAAAGTTTTTGTCAAGCTTAGATAGAACCTGAAGAGTTGAGAGGAAATATGATGGTAATATAGAAGGGTTGTCAAATATGGGACATGGCATCAAAATCACCACCAACTAGAGACAGAGAATGCTGATTTCCAGTGAAGATTTGATGACAGTTTTCATATGCCATCCGGATTTTGACAAGCTGTTAGGATTGCCTTTTGAAGAGGCAGAAGATAAAAATTCACTGGAACCTTTGACGACATCTCGTACAGGTCGTCAGGAATTTGACACGCCGTGAAAAACATCATCATCTAAACCAAAGAGAAAAATGAAACTTTCATTTTATTTCCTTATTTAGGATTTACTATTTAAAGACTTGTTTTGTGGTTTTATAGAAGGGGATTCATTGTTAGCTATCAGACATTAACCTAGGGAAGAGAGGAACGTCACATTGCTCTCTTACATCAATTATTTGTCTTGTTTTTATCAACTATTTTTGGGTTTCTACCTGGTGATTAAATCAAAGAAACTACTTGTTGTTTTCCATCTAATAGTAAGTTATCCTTATCATTATGAATTCAACTTGGGAGTTCGTTCATCAAATCATGAGCGGCTAATTCTATTAGCCGGGCTTGCGGGATCTATTGATTAGGGTTTGATATGATACTAGGTGATTAAAGAATACAAAGAGTAGTAGAACATCTTGAAATTTTGTTGTTTGAAATGAAATCTAGTGTTTGCAAACATTAGATTATACCTTTAGTTTTATTTTTTTCTAACGGAGAAATAGACTAGGGGACATGAATTATCAACAAAGACTTGGAAGCTACCAACATTCTATTTAATGATTAATGTCGTAACTAGATTAATCTACCTGAGATAACATCCTATTGGAAATAGATAAGTTATCTAAGTTTGAGAGAATTAGATAATAAATTGTCTGGTGAGGTTGAGAAATAAGTTAGATAGTATAATCGTTAGGGATATTCTGCTGTTATACTCATTCTGAGAATCTCTAGTATTACCTAGTATCTGTCAATTCTTAAAACCCTTGGTGAACATTGCTTTAGTTTCCCATTTATATTGATTACAAATGCTGAAGTATTGAAAGTGATATTTAAAATACTGTGAACTTAAAGCCACAACTTTCAAAAACAGTAAACTACCAGTAAAGTCTTTCGTAAACAAATCAAAGTTCAAATCCTATTCCCTGTGTGATTCGACCCAAACCTAGTTGGGTTTTTTATTAACAATGATCACTTACACCCATTCAAGTGTGTAATTTGAGCGTTATCAAAAATGGCACCATTGCCGGAGAATGCGGTTGTAGACTAAAAGTCTGTGCGTAAAAAATTACCGATAGTTAAGTTTCCTTAATTTACGTTTATTTATTGTTTTTGTTTATTGCAGGTACTGTGTTGTTTATGCCAAATACAAAAAGTTTTAGAGAACCACTATTACCAATCAATCTAGAACCTCAACTGATAGGTAGAATGGCTGAACAATAGAAAGCAGAAAGACTAGCTACTATGGCCATGGATCAGGTGAACGTGCAAAATTTGGGTCAACAATCACGTCACCAGAACCATGATGATGAAGACTTTGGTGATGAAAAACAGTTGAATCCTCAAAAACCAAAGTGAGCTAAGCAAGTTGCTGCACCAGTGCAGCGAGACATCAACAAAAATTGTCCAGGTCGAGGGAGATATGGGCAATAGCCTATGTAATATAAGGCTGATGAAGATGATGAAAGAATGGACGGAGATGGTGCAATAGGTACTATCATTCCTCCACCGTTGGCACCAAGAGAAAAATTCAGCATAACAAGTACGATGATCCAACACTTGAATCTGAAGGGGTTATTTGGAGGCTTACTCAGAGATGATCCAAACATGAACTTGGTGAACTTCATCACTATCTGCAAATCTTTTGACAATCCTAGAGGAAGCCAAAATGCGATCAGGTTGAGATTATTTTCTTTGTCTCTATTTGGAGAGGCAACAATGTGGTTGAATAAGTTAGAGCCCAATTCTATAATCAACTAGAGACAGCTGAAAGATGCGTTCCTAGAACGGTTTTTTCCACCCTCAAGAAGAGTACAATTGAGGGATAAAACTAGTAACTTTAGACAGCTTCCGGCTGAAGCACTGCATGAGACATGGGAAAGATTTAAGAAGAAGCTTGCACAATGTCTGAACCACAATCTGATAGACTTGCACTTGATGGAGACTTTATATAGAGGCTTCAACTCTGTGACAAGTCCTATTGTTGACAATGCTACAGGTGGTTCATTTATTGACCTCTCTTTTCTAGATGCTGCTGACATGCTGAATAGAATGACTAAGTAGAGTCGAGCTTGGAACACTAGGAACTTTGTGATGACTAGCCTGACTATTTCTAGTAGTATTACGACGAAGCAATGTAGAAGGGATAGGAGCAAGATAAAGACATGGCTCATTTAAAGACGCAGATGGACTTGCTGGCCAAGAACTTTCTATTCGGCAAGACTGAAATGGTAAAAGTTATGGAATCTCAAGGTACTACTTCTACAGGTGTAGATGTGAAGGCAAACTATATGAGTAATCAGGGGGGTTTCTGAGGCAATAGTCAAAGGAACCAAAGTCGGACTTTCTATGACAAGCCTGATTGTAAAGATTGGGAGCAGGGACATTGGCGAAACAATAATGACATGAGTGGTTTGTATGTTCCTCCTGGAAGTCGGGATACTACAATTACTAGTTTTGGCAACTTGACCATGGAGGACATGATGGAAAAGCTATTGAAGGGAGTTGAAGTAACCAACTTGGGGGTAACTAATATGAAAAGCAAATATTCTACCCTCAGTTAGTTGGTTAGCTCACACTCTGCTTCTATTAAGCAATTTGAACAACAGATAAGCCAACTTTTGGCTACATTGAACCAGAGAAAAGCTGGAATTTTACCTAGTGATACGGTTTAGAACCCGCGGACTAATGGCTTTTTTTTAGCGATTACCACCTGGAGTGGTAAGATTTTACCTGGCCCTTTTATGGGAAAAGCTGTGGAAAATGAGGTATATATTGATGAACCAGAAGGAAGAAATCTAGTAGAGTCCAAGAAACGGGATGGGTTAGTTGATATTTTGGAAAAAAAAGTCGAAGAGAAAGGGGAAGTGGTATTAGAAGAAATGCCAAGACCACCACCTCCGCTTCCTCAAAGATTGAAGAAGAAAGCAGATAACGAAAAATTTAGCAAGTTCATGGCAATAATGAAACAACTGCCAGTGAATGTGCCATTGATGGAGGTACTTGAGCAAATGCCAAACTATGCTAAATTTATTAAGGAATTGTTGACAAAGAAACAGAAGGTAAGCTGTGAGCCGGTGCACAAAATCCACCACTATAGTGTTGTTTCTTCATAATCCTTAGTGCAGAAAAAGCCTGATCATGGAAAATTTACCACAATGATGCATCTTGTGATGGCAGACAGATCGATGAAACTACCAGTTGGTATATTGCATGATGTGCCGGTAAAGGCAGATGGCTTTAATCTACCGACATATTTTATGATATTGGATTGTGAGGTTGATTTTGAGGTACCCGTCATCTTGGGTATACCACTACTAGCCACGGGATGAGTATTGGTTAATATGGATCTCAATGAGCTAAAGTTCAGGTTTGGAAAAAGATAGGCCAGATTGAAAATGCATCCTCCTATGAAGCAGTTGGAAGAAATAAATATCTCTTTAGTTGTCGATGTATTCTAGGAATATGGTAATAAGGTAGTGATGCGGTATCTTGACGAAGATTGAGTGGCCAAGATAACCTTGTCGTGCCACGACATTAAATCATGCGCTGTTTAGGAGGCAACCCAATGTTTTAATTTTACTGCACTAGGTTTTTAATTTTTGTAGCTAAGAGTGTACAAAGGAGTTGAACTGGTTGCAGTCATCCTGAGAAAGTCGACGCTAATTTTGATGGGCTGTCACAAGCATTACAAGCCATGAGAAATGACATCAAGACAATCAAACTAAAAAATCCTTCTGTAAAGGCTGACAGGAATTTTAAAGCTCTGTTCGATTTTTGATGGGCCGTCAAAAATGCCATCAAATGAGTCAGCTCCAGCTTCAAATTTTTGGGCTAACCCAACCCAGCAACAGCTATTCACATTCCTGCGTATATTAGATAGTTTACTTCTAGTTTTAGTTTTCTTTCCTTAAAGAATTATTTCCCTTCCTTTTTCAAACTTAATTCCTTCTAAGGTAAAATCTTATAACTTTTCTTGTTCAATCTTGAGATTTAAGTCAAGAAATCTTCTTCCTCTCTCATCTCATCCTTTTCTCACTCACAAGTCTAGGTACTTAAAGATTTATCAACTAAGTGTCGATATTAGGAAGCAGCTAAAGAGAGTGTACCTCGACAACTTATCAACAAGCACTCTAATTATGAAGACGAGGAGCCTTTGCTCAGGTGCAAAAGAAAGAGGACTATTCCAATGGCTGCACCTCTACCTAAGAATATTGAGGTGAAGGATACTGATGATACTGAGGTGACAACCTCATCTGATCAAGCTTTTGAGGAACAAGGATCAGAACATACTGAGCAGGGGTCTGAGGACAGTGAAAAAGAAGCTGAAACTGAAGATTCTGAGAGGCCTGCAACTAAAGAAACTGAGTCTGAATCACCATCTTCAGAGCAAAAAGTTGATAAGGATTCTCCAGTACAGGGAACTTTTGTGAAATGCAAAAACCCCGATATTAGGAATAATGCAAGATGGCAAATCCCTGGGGATGCAATGATCTACTTGGATAGACTTCGTAGAACAGATCGACGAAATTCCAGAAGGCCAATTCTAGAGGAGAAAAATATTATCACTACAGGGTTGATCAGATACACGGAGGTGATAAAAAAACTCAAGGAGAATGGCCTGGAGTGGACTACTAGTGGAATTGGTGTTTACTGTCCTTCTTTTGTCAGGGAGTTCTATGCAAACTACCAGGCTACGGTGGAAAATATGTGAAAAGGATGGGATAGAACTTCCGATAAGCCTCTTCTGACCAAAGTTGTAGTACATGGAGTAAGGGTGAATTTATCAGATGCCACCATAAATAGATTTCTTAATGTGACAACATTTGGCCCACGATCCACCTCACCTATATTCTATGCCCGGTTCAGCGTAATTGGCTAGCGAGTTTCATAAAATATTGAGAGCCAGAGTGGTTGGATAAACCGACTGAAAAGATTACCAAAGCATCTCTGAATTCTAAAGAAAGATTTTGGTGAGTTTTAGTGCGGATTCATCTAATTCCCACTGAGGGAGACAATGTATTAGAGGATGATTGAGGAATATTAGTTCCAAGATTGATAGACAGGACTCCCATGGATTTCCAAGATATCATAGCGGAGGAGATCAAGATTCGGCTCACAAGACCTGATGCTGCATATCCATTCCCATGTTGGATTACTAGGTTTTGTAAAGTAGCTAATGTACCTGTGATTTTTGGTATTGATGATGAGAAACATGCCAAGAAGACTCACCACCCTGTTAGCAAAACTGAAATTCTACCGGGCGTGTGACTTGATCGAGATGCAGATGGTGCAGCAAATCCTCCAGTCACTGAGACTATTCCAGCACCAGATATAGGGGTGCAAAGCTCCAAAGCTGGACCATCACCACCAGCACATTCAGTTCAGGCAGAGTCAGTGCCTCCAAGTGAGCCGACTGCTTCAGTTCCTCCAGCAGCAACAGGCTTAGCATTTCAGCCGATTTATATCAGGAAAGTAGCTAGACAAGTGAATTGGTGCAAGGTGCAACTTCAGGCCTTCACCAAACAATTTGTTGCTGCTGTAGACAAAATAGTAAAACATGCACTCAAAGCTGCACTAGAACCTTTCATGACCTTGCCCGCATGGGTAGCAAATCTAGAGAATAGGTTTGATGCTCGGAAGAGAGAGATGACAGACACTGATCTTGCCACTTTTAGGGTTCCATTAGAAAAAGTGAAGGTTGAGGTTGGAATGTTGTAGTAGCACCAAATTATGGTGCCAATAAAGAAGAACAAAAGGAAAAAGAAAGGTAAGAACAAAATAGATGAGTCTGATGGTGAAGAAGAGAGAAAGGCTGAAAAAAAAGCAAACAAGAAGGCAAAGAAGGAAGACTCGTAAAGGGAAAGACTAGAGTCTCTGGCTCACACAAAAAAATGAGAAGCAGCCATAAGAGCTAGGGTTGTAGGTGCTTAATAAAGCCAAGCTCCAGCCACTGCAAAGGTAGATACCACTAGTGGGGAGAAGAGAACTAATGATGCGATAGAAGGGTAGGAGACCCTGGATCCATAGGCTTGACTATCTTCAGGTACATCCTAACCCTTGGTACATTTTTTATTTTAAGTTGAGGGTATAGGAAAACTGTTGTATAACATGTTCTGTAGTTGATCAGGAGTAATGCAATTTCTTGAGGCAGTTAGCTTATTTTGTGACATTTTGAGTACTCTGCAATGGTTTATATACTGTGAACTGTGTAAATTACATCTGGGGTGACCACTTTGTATCTGTTTGTGGTAATAGTATGGCAAATAAGTAACCTATAGAAAACAAATGCATGAAAATGATAAGTAGTGATGAACTATATACTTGTGTGCTATGTAAATGTAAGGTCTTACTCAGTTCCCATTGTGCGTTGAATCTAGAACTTTCCTAGTTAGTCATACCATAGTCATAGGATAAGCGTTAGAAAGGATCATTGGATGTTTTTCATGTTAACCCAATTTAGCTTAAATGACCATCCAAATGTGAATAGTATCCTTTGATCCCTGTTTGAGCCTGTATAGTCCAGTACTTTCTTGTACACCTTTAACCTTCCCATCACATCACAATGAACCAGCTTTGGCCCTGTCCTCGTCGGACACTATACACCTTGACTTAGGCAAATAGCCTAACTTGAGGGTGGCTACTATAGGGGTGTGATGATAGGCGAAATTACGCGCCTATATCAATATATTTTGCCCATA
>NC_061117.1:135074474-135078281 GCF_002878395.1 Capsicum annuum
TGTTATTGTTCATCTTGTTCTTCATCTTTTTATCTTGATACTCTCTTTGTTAGTTTGTGGTGGCTGTTTTGGTGTCAAATACACCATTGTTATCTCGTATTATTGTTGTTGTAGTGAATCCGAGAGTGGTCTCCAAAAAGGTCCTCGGATCCTTAAGATTAATGGACTGATTTGGAGTGTGTTTTTGTGCTTCCGTTGTCTTTTTCGTATCACCTTAAGATTTGAAAGTGATCTTCTCAATTTCATGGTATTTGACATGGTG
The DNA here is from genome assembly GCF_002878395.1 of Capsicum annuum. Classification (NCBI taxonomy): domain Eukaryota; kingdom Viridiplantae; phylum Streptophyta; class Magnoliopsida; order Solanales; family Solanaceae; genus Capsicum; species Capsicum annuum. Next base: position 135,074,737 of record NC_061117.1, read on the forward strand.
TATATATGATGAGAGGGAGTTTCTTGCTATAACTACATTCTTGCTTTAAAAAGGGAAAGAATTGGATGTGATTGATTAAATTAACATGACCACCACATGTTTTGAATCTTGCAAAAAGATAATAAATGCCTAAGTTTTCTTGAGATTTCAAAGTTTATGAAATTTTGGGTGGTCTTGTGCATGTTTTGAATATGATGGGTTGTGAATTTGATATGATATTGACTTGCAAGTCAGGGTATGACTATAACCGGTGATGACATGCCCTTAATAGAAAAAGTATGGATTGTTTTGAAAGCGTGAAACATGATTTTGAATAATTAAAAATTTGGGCTTAAGAGAGCTAATTGGTTACCCGAAAAAGGTGTTTGAGTGTAAGGGCTCATTGTTGGAAATCGTAGTTGCCGATACGGGTATTATCTCAAAAGGGGGATAATGTGGACGTTATGTAAAGGTGATGCCACGATATACTTATAAGGGGGTATACCATCTTATTAAAAACTTTAATTCTTGCGAAACACTTAGATTGGAGGCTTGGCCGCCGAGTCAATGACGAATTTCATATAGCCCATGAAAGATTGTAGGGTGTACTGATTAGCTCAGAAGAATAACAAAGAGTGAGTCAAGGTATTCAGGAACTGCTTTGAAATTATTAAATATGCCCATGTATTCTTATTTATATAATGTTCACTGTTATTACGATATGCTCTTATCTATTTTGCATAAAAACATGTTATTTTGAGTTGTTTCACATACCAGTACATTTGTATTGACTCCTTATATTTCAGGATTCTGAGACACAGTCTTGGGATCCCGTTAAGCACTAAATTGACTTGTCAGAAGTTGTAGTTGGTGAGCCTTCTCTATTCCGGAAGGCCTGATTTTCAGATTTTATTATTTCTTTCTTCTTTATGGTCTGCTGGGGCCTTGTCCCAGTTTTGTCTCAGACGTATGATGGTTATTGTAATGTTAGAGATTTCGCAGACGGTTGTCACGTGTGTAGAATATTCAGAATTTTCCTTTTAAATTGTTCAAGTTTATGAGATTGACCATGGTTCCGTCATGTATTGTTTTCCATAAATTTTCTTATACTATATGAATATTGTGCATGATTACTAGATTTAGAAGAGTGCGCGGGTCTTCAGGGTTCGGGATGCTCGTTACGGCCAGGGCCCCGGTTCGGATCGTCACAGAATCTGTTGTATTTATAAAATTACGAATTCAGACTTACTATTTGTTGCAATTTAATAGTTTTTCTTACACATAAATTTATACTTTCGTTGAAAGTATTGAGTTCGGATGAATTCAACGTCGTAATTACTATATGTGTTTATATTGTATGGTATAAAGAACTTGACATCTATAATTGAAGACATTATTGAGCAACAAAATCACATGAAAAATACTCAATGAATAACGTTGCAATGAGTTCAACTTTTAAGATTATTAGCATTGGACGTGTTGTGTTTTAAAATTATGAGACTTAATATTTATTGCAAGTTTTGTAGTTTTCTCACGCATAAATTTATGCTTTTATTAAAAGTACATGAGTTCATATGAATTCATTGTTGCAACGTTATGATTATTATATGTGTTTATTTTGTATGGTGAAAAGATTTATTTTTTTCACTATAAATTATGTTAACTTGCAATAACAAGTAATTCTACACATATATAATAACCCGTAACATTCATCAAGTGCCAACAAACAGGCCTTGCTCTTTCACGTCACTGCTTACGTGACGTTGTCCCTGCTTTTAAAATTGAAATCCAATTTGATACAATTCGGTTGTCAACGGGAGAAATAATAAAATTAAATTAAACTAAACTAAATAGAGGGAGAATCAGCCTCAGTTTCTTGGAAAGGCACATGGATAGTTGACGCTCTAGGACATACGTCTATATTTTGGGGACTCGAAAGGGAAAATAAATAATCTGCTGCCATCAATCGTATGGGCTAAGGAGGTTGTCGAATTCATTGGTGAAAATTAAATGGCAGAGCAAATCAATTCAGCAGCCGGCGATACCACAGGTTCCGGAGCGAAACGTTGGTCATTTTGGCCCTCTATTCTTCGTTGGATACCTACATCTACTGACCGCATCATAGCTTCCGAAAAGCGCCTTCTTTCTCTTGTTAGGACTCCTTATACTCAAGAACAGGTCAACATTGGGACTGGTCCACCAGGTTCAAAAGTAAGATGGTTTCGATCGGTGAGCAATGAACCGAGATCTATCAATACTGTTACTTTTGACAGCAAAGAGGGTTCTCCTACTCTTGTTATGGTCCATGGATATGGTGCCTCTCAAGGTTTCTTCTTTCTGAATTTTGATGCCCTTGCAAAACATTTCAAAGTAATTGCTATTGATCAGCTTGGCTGGGGTGGATCAAGCAGGCCCGACTTCACATGCAGAAGTACTGAAGAGACTGAGGATTGGTTTATCGATTCCCTTGAGGAGTGGCGCAAAGCCAAAAATCTTAGCAGCTTTATTTTGCTTGGGCATTCTTTTGGAGGATATGTCGCTGCAAAATATGCTCTCAAGCATCCCGAGCATGTTCAGCAGTTGATTCTGGTAGGACCAGCTGGATTTTCATCTGAGACTGAACATATGTCCGAGCGGATGACCCAGTTCAGAGCAACTTGGAAGGGAGCTGTCTTGAATCAGCTGTGGGAGTCTAATTTTACCCCAATGAAACTTATCAGAGGCTTAGGCCCATGGGGTCCAAACCTTGTCCGTAGATACACAAATGCTAGATTTACTGATTTGACTGAGGAGTCGTCTGGACTACTCTCAGATTATATATATCACACTTTGGCAGCAAAACCTAGTGGGGAGCTATGCTTAAAATATATATTTTCCTTTGGAGCTTTTGCCAAGAGTCCTCTTTTATACAGAGCACCAGATTGGAAGGTGCCAACAGCTTTCATATATGGACACCAAGATTGGATGAATTATCGAGGAGCGCAACAAGCAAGAAAGAATATGAAGGTTCCATGTGAAATCATTAGGGTCCCTCAGGCTGGTCACTTTGTATTTATGGAGAACACATCGGCATTCCATTCTGCTGTACTCTATGCTTGCCGTAGATTTATCTCACCACAGAAGGACAGTGACTCACTCCCTGAAGGCTTGGTATCAGTCTGAAGGAGATACATTACCGTGATGTTTTCCTTGTATGTGATATAGGTAGATAAGTGTACTATAGATAGCATTGATTTAATGTTCTCTCAAATGTGTTTACTGGTCTGAACGACGTATCCTTACAATTTCTCAGACATAAAATCAATATTGAGGAAGTCATGAATGGGCAGCATTCTGTTCGACTGGCCATTCACTCCTTGTAGGAAGTCAATGCTAAGATAGCTCAATGATCTATGTATGAAATTACATTTCTGTTCTTATTCTTGCTATATATATGAATGTGAGTGAAGCACACAGGAGACGGTTGTCATGTGTGCTTCCTCATAGGGCTATTTCAGTCATTTCCATGCTTCAGAACAGAGATATTATTGTTGGGTAAAAGATAGCAGCTTGGTATGTATTTTCTA
>NC_061117.1:135078381-135275898 GCF_002878395.1 Capsicum annuum
CACTATCAGTGGCTTCACGAGGAGAAAAAGATCAAAATCATCGATGAGAGGTACATTGGAGTCATAAACATTGATCTTTCCCTCCTCGAGTAGTATCTCAATATCTCGATAATGCATGTCGTTCACGCTAATGACTGCAAGAATTCTTTTTGCCTCGGTCCAGCTCTTGCTGTGTGGATTTGACCTCTCCCCTCCAACATATTTTATCATTTTTTATCAGCCAAGACCAACATAGGAACTAGGAAATCAAGTCCTACGCCAAGGGGTAATGCCTCCTCATTGAGTTGATCGTACCTATCCTTGAGCTTCTTGCAGAAGTCGAGGTCCATTATTCTATCGGCAGCATCATAAACTTCTCGGTAGGTTAATTGTCTTTTCCTTATGAGGCAAAGAATTATGTCAACATGTTGTGAGATAAGAAGTCAATTTTTAAATAGGTTAGTAATTGTAAAGATACAACGGATGATCCATCTGTTGCATAGAGTTCTCTGAATCAATAATCCAACGCAACTTATGCAACAGATGGATAATAAGTTGCAATAGAACCACTACCAGTTGCACCAATATACCCAGCTATTGCAACAGATGTGAAATCTGTTGTGTAGCTTCTTCTTCATGGGGTAGATTAGAAGGGATAGGTTCGGAAAAGTAAACTTGCCTTATCCTCATACGGCAAATGCATATCAGTCATAGTCTGAAAGTCTTGAGGGGGAAAGAGAGGCCTGGGGTAATCTGGTGCGTCTGGCTTAGCATTCTTGGCCTGTCGCAGATCACTCTTCTCTTTGGCACCAAGTTCTGTATATATTTCTACCTTCTTGACTGGCCTTGAACTTTAATAGATTTTGGAGAGGGAGGAATTGCAATTTCTTTTGATTTTCGACCAGAGAGTACGCCTCTAATTGGTTTTCTCTTTCTCCTAACCAATACTGTAGGAGTGTGTGGCTCCCTCACCTTCTTTCATGGTATGACACACCTCTTGGATTTGAATTCCTCAATAGCTTTAGAGATAGCCTTTACTTTTTAAAGAGTTTGTCCTGACTGTCTTGCACTCTTCGCATTTGTAATGAGAACACGAGGGTGAAGAGGGGTGAGAAGAACCTGTGTAAGGGCAAAAAGTGGTGTTTTCAAATATATTTATTCTTTTTTGAGCATCAACATGCTCATCATCACTAGTGGTAGCAACATCAGCATTCCTGCCACCAACACCAACAAATCCACCAGAAGAAGCACCCGGATCTACCTTAGTAAAAGGTTGTTCATGCAGAGCCTCAATAATAGGTTGACCTTGCCTAACTGCTCTTCTTATGGCTATTGCTCCAGCCAATTCCTTCTTTATTAACTCCACTGTTGGGTCTACTATAGTATCAACATGACCTAGAGTAATATAAAAAGTCATCACCGACTCCTCCTCAATAGGCACGATCCATGGATGCAAAACCTATGAAAAAAAATAGATGCATTTAAATCATATAATATAATAATTTTCACAGTTGGGCTACATTTTAAAAAAAACCATCTGTTGCATAGTTTGCAGTATATGGTTAAAATCCATTTGAGTCTGGTTCAGAGAAATAGAGCAACACATGGATAATCTGATGCAAAATATCAATTATCTGTTGCAATAGTTGCATAAGACGAGTAATCTGACATGCAACAAATGATCTATACGTCGCAACAGATGAATAATATGTTATCAGATTACACAATTATTGCATAATTTGCAGTAGATGGTTAATCTGTTAGGAGTCGAGTTTAGATAACCAAAGCAATAGATGGGTAATCTGATGCAAGATATACCCTATCGCAACAGATGTCCCATCTGGTGCATCAGATATAACATCTGTTGCACCAGATATAACATATGTTCAATATCTTTCTTTGAGTAAAATTATTTTACTTGAAGAAGACGTACTACATCATCCAAAGGGTTAAAGAGATCAACCACCTTAATATTGGTGTTTCTCTTTGTAGCCAACCACCTAAACATCCTTGGATGAGAAACCTCATCTGGGTAATCCATTAACTGCTTTCGGAGGAGAGGAATGGCTTCAAATGCTTAAGCCTAAAAAATATAAACAAAAAGCAAGCAAAAAAAAGTCATAATAACTATATTCAATAAAAATTAATGGATGAGTAAAATTAGTGATTAATTTTACCATGAAATCCCAAGGAAAGCCGTATAATATGGTCGTCCCTGAGGATAGCTTTGTTAGTAAATATTGGACAGTCAAGTAGAAGCTGTCATATCCCTAAGGATAATTGTTGAATTTATCAAAATCATCAGCACGCGCCAACAAATCATCTTCTATGATCTTGTTGCTGTCTCTTGCCAATATAACCGAATAGGCAAACTAAACTAAGCACAATTGCTCCCTGTACTGCTCTGGTATGGTTTTATCCTCGAGATCTGTCAACAAATCTGATGCTTTGTAGCCACGCTGAGAAATGTCAAATGACCCATCTATTTTTTCCTTGCATTTTCTTGCCTTGGATCTTTTGCGGGGTGGTGGTCCTTCTGGATGATGGCATCTCAAACCCGTCACTATGGCAAACTCTTGTAATTCAAAACAAACAGGCATGCCATAGTAGTTGATCCAGATTTCATCCATATTTTTTTGCCCCCTCCTCTGGATCTTTATCATCCCCACGTACTTGTTCCTGCGCTTGAGAAAACTATATACCATTGTCATAAGGAAACAAATACAGGCAGAAGGGTCCTCTGGAAGCTCAAGAAAGCGTCCAAAGTAGCTCTTCTTAAAAAGTCTGCCTATGTTTTCGTTCTTCATAATTTTCATAAAATGTTCAAAAATTTTCCCATCTAACATTTAAGTACAATTTGACCAGTTAGTTGTTTTTCTTCTGGGTCATTTATTGGCATCGTAATGTGAAACCTATCAATACAAAAAGTTTTGCCAGGATCATGCTGGGATGTCGATATTAATTCACGCCCCATTGGTGATCCATTACATCATGTTGGTAATCATCCTCTTTCTCTTTCCTACTCTCTAATTCGTCCTCTTTCTCACTTTTATTTTCTTCATCACCATCTACAGACCCTTTTCCATCTCTCTCAATATTGTTTTCACGTCTCTCTTTAGCTTCACTTTTTCCTGACTGAGATTATTTAGGAAGCTCCTCCGAATCCCTCTGTACTGTAGCCTTTTTTTAGGTGGCCAGGCGTTGATTCACTTTCTCTTTCTTTTCTTTTGGGAGACATATTTTACCTACAAACAAAGAAAAACAAAAATTACATTACTATTGATGTATGCATAAATTTTAAAAAATACATTACAAATACCACGAATACCGGCACACCAATAGCCACCACCACAAACACCATCAACTAATGCCAACAAACAAAAACCACTAATACCGACACCACCGACAGCCACCACAAACACCACCAACTAATGCCACCACCAGTGCCACCACGATGATGACCACCACCACCACCACCACCACCATAAACACCATCCAACAATACCACGATAGTCAACGGAATACAGCGACGGAAACTAGGGATTTCTCGAGTTCTTCCTCCAATTTTATTGTCAAAACTTAAAATTGTAAACCCATTCTCGAAGATAATACAACTAAAAGTTTTATTTTTAATTATTAACTTAAAAGCCCTTACTTTTTAGAAAAAATAACAAATATAGAGCTCTTCTCGAACTCTGTTTCCTACGAAGAAAAAAAGCAATTGATACAAGCTAGAATAAAGTTTAAAAGTAACACCTATGTGGTCGGAAATAAGAAGAAAAGTGATCTGTTGTGGAGGGTTGAGCAAATTTGTTGCGTATTTGTTATCTGTACTGTATTGTTGAGTGAGAATAAGAGATAAAGAGTGAGATCTCAAGATTTAAAATGATGAAACATTTTGTATGGGTTGATTTGTATTTTGAAAAAGAATGACAACTTTTGAAAATATTAATTTGGTTCGAATTGATCTTACTTATGTTTAAAAAATCATAAAATATATGCATAATTTCTAACTCTCTCATCATGACATAGCCAAAGGGGTAATTCCATTGAAATTATATAAAAACAATTGAAGTTGTAGTTGACCGAGTACTCTAGTTGACCCTATGAAAACTCACCCCTGGTCCTAGATTAATCAATTTACGTACTATTAGTCTAACATATGAACTCAATTGAAATTGTAAAAAACAAATGTTCAACATGTTGCATCACATTTCTCTTATGTTGTAAATTATCAATCAGATTAGGTAACAACAGATTATGAACCTGTTGTAAATTATCAAATAGATTAAGTGATCTGTTGTGATAGATTACCCATCTGTTTTAAATTATCAAATGGATTGTTATATGTCACAACAGATTACCCATATGTTCTAAATTATCAAATTAGCGCCGCCATCTGTTGTGGCTGACCCTATGAGAACTTACCCCTAGTCCTAGATTAATCGATAGTTGACCCTATGAGAACTCACCCCTAGTCTTAGATTATTCAATTAAGGTATTAGTACCCTAGTCCTAGATTAATCAATTAAGGTATTAGTACCCTAGTCCTAGATTAATCAATTAAGGTATTAGTATAACAAATGAGGTAGTAAGAATCGGCTCGGCTCAGAGTGATTGATCGACGACTCTGGTTGGGAGAAATGAGGTACCATCTCATCATGTAATTGCCAAAAGACTCAATTGAAGTTGTAGTTGACCCTATGAGAACTCACATTCAATTAAGGTATTAGTCTAACATATGAAATCAATTGAAATATATATAAGCAAATGTTCAACCTGTTGTAAAAGATGTCTTTTTTGTTGGATCAAATCAAACAGATTAGGTAATCTGTTGCAACATATTATGCATCTATTGTAAACTATCAAACAGATTACATTATTTATTGTGATAGATCACAAATCTGTTGTAAACTATTAAATATATTAAGTCATCTATTGCGACAGATTACCTATCTATTGTAAATTATCAAATGGTTTAAGTCAATGTCGCAATAGATTACCCATCTGTTGTAAATAATCAAATAGGGGTTGTCATCTATTGTAGTTGACATTATGAGAACTCACACCTAGTCCTATATTAATCAATTAAGGTATTAGTTGAACATATGAGGGAGTAAGAATCGGTTCAGCTTAAAGTGATCGATCGACGACTCTTGTCGGGAGAAACGCAGTATCGTCTCATCATGTAATTGCCAAAAAACTCAATTAAAGTTGTAGTTGATCCTATGAGAACTCACTCCTAGTCCCAGATTATTCAATTAAGGTATTAGTTAAACATATGTGATAGTAACAATTGGTTTGGCTCAGAGTGATCGATCGATGACTCTTGTCGGGAGGAACGCAATACCGTCTCATCATGCAATTGGTAAAAGACTCTATTGAAGTTGTAGTTGACCCTTTAAGCTCATTCATTCATCCCTATTTCCACCTATATCGATGTAGGTACTATTATTAATCTTAACATTAAATTAATGAGAACTCATTTCAACTCAAAATGATCGATCAACGACTTGGGTAGGGATAAACACAATACTAATACCATGCAAATACGTTGACTCAATTGGATTTGTAGTTGACCCTGTGAGCTCATTCATTCATCCCTCATTCCACCTAGATCGATGTAGGTACTATTATTAATTATAACATTAAGTTAATGAAGAGCTCATTCTTTCATCCCTAGTTCCACCTAAATTAATTGCAATGAAATCTGTTACAACAAACGACTGAGCTATTGGAGAATATCAAACAGATAATAATATCTGTTGCAACAGATGACATATCTGATTTAATTATCAAATAGACATTTGCATCTATTATGACAGATGACTGAGCTGTTGAAAATTTTCAAACAGATATTGATATCTATTGTAACAGATGACATTTCTGATTTAGTTATCAAATGAACATTTCATCTATTATCACAGATGACTGAGCTGTTGGGATTTTTTCAAATAGATATTTATATCTGTTGCAACAGACGATAAATCTGCTTGAAAATCTTTTTTTTTCTTTTAATTTTAAAGCAAGCTTCTGTCCGAGTAGATAAAGTAGTAGTACTACTAAAGGCGGTAAAAAATATTTCTTGGATAACTCAAAAATCTCATTGAGTAGTCTTGTCTTGTCTTTTCAATGTCACCCATTTTCTTCCTTGTGCCCTTAATTATTAGTGAATATTAATTAATAAATATTGAAACCCTTAACACTTCTTTCATTTCATATTATATTATAGTTGACCCCTATTGACATGACACACCCATTAAGAAAATATTAATTAGGGATTTATTTTACTACCAAATTAGCCTTATTAATTATGCTTTGAAAATATAAATTTGAATAAATAGACTTTGTTTAGTTATTTAATATTAAGGGTAGTACATCTAAAAATTAGAATTATCTAATCTTTTCTTCAGCCCTAAATTTATTTTCTTCGTCTCTCATCTTTTTTCTTTCTATCCTCTTTACGGTTATCACAACCTTTTTTTCTCTCCTCTTTCTCATAATTTTTTTTGGATCTAAACCGATCCATATTCATATCTTAGATGGTTAAACGCACGATAAAAAAACTCATTGGCATTTCTTTTGATGTGATTGAGAAAGTGGACAACTTTATTTTTTGTCTAACTTTGTCATTCTGGACTGTGAGGTTGACACCGAGATGCCTATTATATTATGGAGACTGTTTATGGCTTTAAGTAGAGCGATGGTTGACATAGAGAAAGGAGAGATAAAATTCAGAGTCAACGGTGAGGAAGCCACATTCAACATCCAAAAATCAATGAGGTAGCCTACCTCATGAGAGTGGTGTCGATGATTGATTATATTGATAACCCTAGAGTTTACTCTTATAGGTATCTTAATGAATTCTGAGTAATTAAGATACCCACATTATGCTGTAATGTTACGTTAAGCGTTGCATGGGAGGAAACCCATGTATTTGTTGGTGAAGTTTGATTAACCAATACAGTCATGTCGTACTGCAATGTTAAATCAAATGCTGGGTGGGAGGCAACCCACTATTTTAGTGTTTATTTTTTGTTGTTTTTATTTTTGTAGGTTTTAGCTTATGAACTTGCCCAAAATATGGTATGAATAATACATTCATCGATTTGCAAGTAAGGGTACTATGTGACCAATCCATCAAGGTCATATGTCCCACACGGACTAGGTAAGTTGAGTAATAAGTTGCAAAGTTGATATTTTGAGAATAAGAATGGAAAGTTGTAGACTTTGGCTCCTATTCATACTTTTTAGAACTGTAACTTTAAATTTTGGGACCATTAGTAGATGGAAAAATATTAAAAACAAAAGTCTAAAGTGTAGGAAAGTGGGCCAAAACTTTTGGCCATACACTTGCCCTGCACCTACTGGCCGAAGGTGGCAGGTGTAAGTGGTGCCGTGGCTAGGTCAAAAGTGGGCCCAAATTCTAATTAAAATCTTGGGCCCACCAGCACATATATGACCTAAAACAACCCTCATCCTTATTCAAACATCTTTAACCTTATTTTAACTCATTCAAATCCTCAAAACTTTACTTTTCTCTTTGAATTCAAACTTCTCTCTTAAAATATAAACTAACCCCACACTTAAGTAAAGGCCAAATTGACACTTGTTTGAGACACCAACATGTCCCAATACAATAAAAAACAAGTTCCAACTTTTATTTTCTCGAGTTCTTCATTGTTCACTTTCGGTTCATCATAAAAAAGGTTACTTTCTTGGCTCCAAAGGATTATGTATTGATTTACTTATTGTATAAACAAGTTGATGTGTGTATTACCATGAAAAATATATAGATTCCATCATGCTTGTATGTAGGTTCCTTGAAGTAGCCTAAAATCATAATGTAGGGCCTTGTTTTGAATTGAATTCGAAGATTTGGCCCTAACTAGAAGTTGAACTTGACAAAGTAGAGTAATACCACAAGTTGAGCATGTTGAGTTTGCATTGAAAATCATGATTCTTGACATATCTGTGTACATTAGTCTAGTTAGGATTTCAAATAAGTTATAGGGGTGAAAATTAAGGAAAAATTCAAATTTTTTAAATTTTGAGTTTTTCTTCAACTTTTTCTATCCCTCATTTTTGTTGGAAACTAATGACTTGTTTTTAAGGTAAATTTGACACCCAAACCTATGAAGAATAAGAAGGTCGATACCTTGAGGAGATGAGCAGAGTCACCTGAGCCTAGTGGTTCAGTGGAGAAATACCCGAGGCAGCGACGTAGAGATACTACAGTTGGGGTGACACAAAGAGTTACTAGAGGGAAGATGCACTAGGCTACTTAGACAGTTGTATCCCGTCCATGGATGAAGTCAGCACAGATATCACCCCCATACACTCTCTTCGATTAGATAATGATGATGATAAGGAGGAGGAGGAAGAAAATAGAAATATTTAGTCTACTCCATATATTACAGCTCAGGACCCCCAGTCTGAGTAAGGTAACAAGATTCATCTGAGGATTCTAAGTAAGAGGAGCCATCAGCAGTACCCCAGTCAGATGAGGGTACCGCCACACAAGTACAACAGTTAGATATACCCTAGTCTGTGAAGGGTACAGAGCAGGATTCCTACGATGCATTAGTACAGTAGGGGCAGAGCCGTGCACCCATACATGCCTCGGAGGTACCTCTTGATAAGGAAAATATAAGGTGATGTATAGAGGATATTCGTGACATATTTGATATAACATTCATATCTCAGACACTGGCAGGCCAAAGAGGCTTATTTATGATGAGCGTTGGATTGATCTATCTAGACTAATTCAAGTACCACAATTACGGGATGCACTCAATAGTTACTAGTTAGGTAGATGACAAGACCACTTATTTATTACATACCAACCATGGTACATGAGGTTTACACTTCATATCAAGCTATAGTCGAGCTTTTCATACACAGATTTCTAGGATCAATGAGACATATGGAGTAGCCACAGCTTGATCATACACGTGTAAGAGGGGTCAGAGTTGATCTTTAATCAGAGACTATCTATTAGGTTGTCTTTGGTCCAATTATATCACTCCTACATCTATAGTTGAGAGTAACTACAGATTGAGAGTCACACGTAATCGATACATTATGCAAGAGACTGAGCACAGATGAGACAAGGCTGAGGTGGCTAGGTAGATGGCCAGCTATACTCACCTTTGGGTGAGTTTACCCCATGGAATAAGGGTCAAGGTGTGATTAAGAAGGGCTTGTTGACATTTCAGGCCAATTTTGGTAGTTGTTGATCAGATATTGACTGTTCCCCACTACTTCAAATAATTTATTAACTTAGAAGAGAGTAATACTGATTGCTAGTATAATGGCCGGATATGCTATTGATTTTGTAGCTATCCTCCAGTATGAGATACATGATAAATTATATAAGGAGACAGCTAATCTTCCATTCCCATGTATGATTCAGAGACTATTCGATGAGGATGATGTATCTAAGATACCGAGCATAGATAAGAAACTACTGGCTACAGCTACTGTGTAGATAGAGAGTATGAAAAGTCTGGCACACCCAGGGCTTCCTAGGAGATCTACAAAGCCAGCAACAATACCTAGGGCCTAGACTAAGGGCGGAACAATTTCCACTGAGCCTGGTGATGTACATAGAGATGAGTAGGTATTGGTATTAATATAGAGATAGGGGAGTAGAGGGAGGATCAAAATTCAAGTACGCAGGGTAAGGGCACACCAACCACTTCTTTATCAGCCTCGACTTCGACCTCAGAGCCAGTTGGTTAATCTTCAGAGCCTACTCGTCCATCTACTACAACTCTTGCTACAGGTATGATTACTATATCTGGAGAGTTCTTGTAGAGCCTAGTGGAAAACTAGAGGGTCAGTGATGCTCGATTGAGGGTTGTTGAGACCGAGATGACTATCTTATATGAGCAGATAAAATCTGGGGTTCGAATGAGATTCAAGCAGGCAGAGGCTAAATAGGAGGTCGCACAAAGAGTTGCACTATCGAAGCTGTATGCTGACTTCTAGATACATTTTTATGAGTTTAAGAGATAGGTTACAACCTAATTTATAGAGTCAGATGCGACGGATCTAACCCAAATAAAGAAGAATTTTGATATATTATGAGCAGAGGTACGCTCTCTTATAGAGAGTGGAGTAGTAACCATTCCCTCAGCTATACCCCTAGTGGTCTAGATATAACCTCCATACATACTAAGATAATTTTATTTCTTTGCGAAGAATGATGAGAAGTTCCTAATAGTTGGGGCCAAGAGAGGTCACATTGGAGACTTACAAGATCCTAATATGCTATATGACCAGGTCGTTAAAAGCACCAGATATGATTTGATGGAGAATACAGTTGTTGACAGGTAGTGGCGTATAGATCTAGCAGTGGGTGTATCATCTAGTAGTGCACCGCTATCACTGCCATCGCCGCCAACTGATATACCCCTATCTGGGGATGATTAGGACAGAACGCTTAGCACATCCTAGGTATGTTCTCACTTTCCTTTTTTTTGTATTATTTTAGCACATTAAGGACAGAGTGTAATTTTTTAGTTGGGGATGGGATGTACCATAGCCACCGCGGGATTTTATTGTCGTGATTCTTTTCCTGTCGACAGCAGTATAGTTGCAGAACCGACATGTATAGGATAATTTATATCATAATTTTTTATTTTGTATTGTGATATATTTTGTGTAATTAGGAGATTTTTGAGTATTTAGGACAATAGTCATGTTTTTATTGATTTTTAATACCCCTCCAATTTTTTTGTTTTAGAACTGTGTGAATGTATAGATGCATGAACTTTGTTGATCTTATTATGGCATTAGAATTAGGGGCATGATAATCACTTGCTGACAATTGCATGAAGCGGATAAGTAGTAGCTTGTAATACTGACTCTGTGCTATGTGTGTGTGAGATTCTACTTTGTTTCCTTTTTGTGTTGAATTTAGAACTTGCCTGGATAGTCTTGCCTAGGTTGAAGGTAGTCGATTAGGAAAGGATCATAGGCTGTTGTTGATTTTAGTCTACTTTTAGCCTAAATGACTTTTCATGTGTGAAATAGTAACCCTTGATCTCTCTTTGGAGCCTTATTGCCTATTTTTCTTATTTTACCAATTTACCTTTCCATTTATATTACAATGAACCTATTTTAGCTCTAGTCATTTATATTATAATAAACCTGTTTTGGCTCTGGTCCACCTTGGACATTGTGCACCTCAACTCAGGTAAAATGCCTAAGTTGAGGGTGGCTATCATAGGGGTACGTAGTGTAAAGTGGGTATATAAAAGGGTAAAATAAGAGAAAAAGTCAGTAGGGCTAAATGTGGAAGAAAAGAAAAAAGAAAAAGAAATAGAAAAAGAAAAAGAGAAGAAAAATTGTGAAAAAAGTGAAAAAGAAAGAATTAAAGACACATCCAACCTGCAGGTGGAACAATGAATAAAAAGGGAGAAATAAGGGTGGAATAAAGAAAAATTATCTAATCAATGAGACTCCAAGGTTAGTGTAGTGCCAAGGAGTCTTAATCACTTGATATGTCCATATGTACTATACAGCTCCCAAGCCTACATTACAAGTCGAGAAAAGTCCTACAGTGACCCTAACTTGACTGTCTGAAAACTAAAGTAAAAAAAAAGCTCAAGCCTATGGTATTTGATGCACACTAGTTGGAACTTCTCTTCTAAGCGTGAGTGTTTCTTGACTATCCCTGTATTGACATGCATGATTTTATATGAGTGAGTGGGACATCTTTGTTGTGAGGGCACAAGAGTCATATTGCTAACTGCTTACTTGTTTTAGGTAGTATAACTTATACATATGAGTGGTTATCTATTAATAATGCAATACTATACCTTGATCCCATTGTGTCACATTGTTATACTTCCTATTCATACGCATTGAATTTTTAAAAATGAGATTGAAAGGGGTTGTGTTTTGAGCTTGAATTATTGATTGACTGCCTTGAATAGCTTAGATTCTCCTAGCTAGGCAACGTTTTTATTTTTTTGTGTTTTTTTGCCTGAGGACATGCAAACGTTCTAAGTTGAAGGTGTTGATATGCTATAGGCATATAGCTTCAATGCTTACAATAAGGAAAATATGCAAGTTTCTGAGGTTGTTTTGTCAGATATGATGTGTTTTGGGTATGTTTTGCAAGAAATCTTATTTTTTATGCTAAGTTCATGAAAAGATGCTTTGGCTACTTATTAGAGAAAATATGGATGTTTGGGATACTTTCCATCTTGTTCGTGATCAAAGCATGTTCGTGACTTGAAGAAGAGTTTAAAATATGACTCTCGACACTTACTAAGTCAACATGTGGACCGCAAGTAGTACAGGTGGACCATATGTGGGCAAAGTAAGTGCCAGAAGTCCAAAATCGCAAGAGCTGACCTATAGGATTTTTGGTCCTGGCACTTGCGGTCGCTACTTGCGCACACCTTGCCGGCCACAAGTGCTACGTACGCTAAGAGTCAGGGCGCAAGTAAAGAACATAAGTGGCCACCGATCTTATTTTCTCCTATTTCATTTGGGCTTTGATTTTAGGATTTCCTCATGTACTATAAATACCCTTTATGTATTTTTAGTAGGAATTACGAACTTTTGATATTTACAAACATATTTTATTTCCAAGATTAGATTTTGATCTTGGGATTTCCTTGTATTAACTTCAATTGATTAATTTAGTTATAGTTGTGGGTTTTCTACTTCTTATTATTGTGATTTCATCTATGCATTCAATCATGAATGTTGTTGATTTCTTCACAAGCATGAGCAGCTAAAAACCTACAGCTAGGGTTGTGGAAACTGTAGCATATTGACGAAGTAGGGGAAGTGATATTGTTGTTCTGAACCAATACCCATGTATGTATTGCTTTATCTTCAATATAATAGTTTTCTTAATAGATACATAAGTTAGGATCCCACCTAGATTATTGCCACTTACTCCAAAAGAGTAGTGGTGACTAGGAAAAGGTAAAGACAACAGTAATTTGTAATTTAGTTGTCGATCCATGCTACTAGGTATTATCTACATAAGATGGTTAGATTTCATCTAATAACTAGAGACTCAAAAGATATTAATTACTAGTATCAAGATAAGGGTTAGTAAGGCGTCATCCTAAGACTCAAAAGGTAAAGGGTGAAATCCTTCTACTCATCTAGAAAACTTTTGAAGTTACATAACATATCGGTTCTGTATGCAAGGTATTGGGTTGGTTTAAAAAAGCACACTAGCATACAGAGTTGAGAAAACAAGGGTAACATAATCCTAATGTTCACTTACAACTGATTACAATCGAACTTGATATTCGCTACTAGCCTGATATTGATACACAGAATCTCCTATTTACTTTTCCAGTTCTGCCCGTTGATTATAACAACTGAGATCCATGAATCCACGTATTCCTTTGGGATCTGGACCCAACCTTTGTTGGATTACTAAATCTGGAAACGACCGTATCATGTTCTGAAAGGAGGTGTAGCTTGGACGTCACCAGACACCTACACTGATCAACTACCTAGTGGTGTTGTGAAGAAAAAAACTACCCGTCTTAAGTAATATTGCTCTAGCTTCGGCTCTTTCATTGGTAGCTTACAAACCTACACTGTTCACTCTGAGTTAATATATAATCAGTGATACAACTATACTGAAAGCATTTTCATGTCCATATAAGCCAATAACTGATGGAAAAAGATACTGATGCATCGTACTAGAAAACCATCAAAGATATACCAGTCTTCATATTTGACTTTAGTTTGAAATGAAAGGAGAAAGCTATTTCACAAGTGCAGAAAAGAAAGCCATTCGAAGGTTATAACATCACAGGCGTAGATCCATTTAATATAGCATCAGCATTTTAGGAATGGATAATTGAGAAACTTTTCAAGCAACATGCAAATAAATAAGTTCTTACTACGACATTGTAAAATAAAAATAATAATGTTATCTTATAGCATCTGTTTTCTCTTTTTTGTAGGAAAGATAAGGATGGCCACTACAAAGTTAAGTGTTCAAGTATTGAATTTCATCTACTTAATTTATTATTGAATTTTTGAAGTTGAAGAATTGGTTTTATCTTATGTACCAACCCAACAAGTGCTAGAATGATGAGGTATTATTAAACTTTTATTTTTATTTTTTAGATTAATTATCATATAATGTAATAAGAAAACAAGATTAATTATAATTATTTGTAATTATATAGTTGTAGAGAACTATCAGATGTTCCACAAATCTGTCTAAGTTAAGATTATAACCTGTATCTTTAAACACATTACGGTAATTTCAGTTCTGAATATATTTTTTCTGAATCATGTGGATGTCATTTTATACTATTTACAGAAGAAGGAAAGAAATTAAATAAATTCAAGATACAAATACACAATATTTGATTATTTTTTCAAGAACTATATTTACAATGTATATAGAAATTATCATCAATCTAAAAATAAGAAGGCTCTCACTACTCAAGAGTCAATTCAACATTGTAGTGTTGTTGTTCAAATTGAGAAGTTCATAATTAACATAATCACAGGATTTAGTTTGTCATCTGGTATTTCTTGGCATCTGTTAGATGAGGTATACATCTCGATAATTGCAGAAGGGGATTTCATTGGATTCTAGCAGTAATTATTTTGAAGGAGTGGCAGATACATATTTATGATTCCATGTTATCAGTAAGAAACAAAGATTAGTATAATGAGGTCTAAAATTTGGCAATAATGTTGCCTACTTACCCCCAACATAATAACTTTCTTGAACAAAGGGTTTCAATATATTGATTATCGCTTGAATCGTATCATGAGAAGACTGAAAAGGACCCATTTGAAGTGGAGTATATATTTGGAATTGCAAAACACATAGAGGTAGCCTGTAAGTATATTTTTTGATTTTATGATTATTTTATTAGGATTCAATAATAAGTAACTATATTGTTTCAGAAAATAATAAAACTGCAGAGATTGTGAATTTTTTGTAGTTGTGTTCATCGAGTTTTTAAGTGATGGATTAGACGTACCATGTTTTGGTATTATTGTCGAATACTATCATTTGAAATATGCAACTTTGCTATGAAAGTATGGAATGCATAAGGCAGAGAACAACTACTTTAATGATAATGAAGACTCATCGAACCCTAAATCCACCCTCATAAGATCTGTTCCAAAAGATGTAATTAGTCTTGAATAGTTTTAGTTGTGTTTATTTTGATTAAATTTTTCTTTTTCCAAAAAAGTAAAACTGTCAACTAATGTGGTGACATGGTCGTCTGGAGAAGTTTCTTAATTAATCGTTGTGGATGGTATTTTATGTTTAAAAATTTAAAGCATTACATTTTATTTGAATTATATGTTAGTTTAACAAGTATTTCTGTTGAAGCACTCATGTTGAGTATTTGATGTTTTATTTTTAAGAATTATTCCATGTATTTTATATATTAATTATCTATAATCACTATTCTAATTTGAAGTGTGTTGTTTAAACTGTTGTACATGTATACCTTTTTTAGAATCTATAATAGAGTTGTATGTGCAATTGCCAGCTAATCTACCTAATACTGAACTATATTTGTAAGAGAAACTAATTTAAACAACACACAACTATATGAGATACATTTTATAAACAAGAGATACATGTCTAATTATACATAATTCTAAACTGCATATCTAAGAGATACAAATTAAAATAATTTCCCATTATATAAGATACATATTAATAAAAAAAATACATATAGTAAAATATAAGAGATACATACTATTACATTCAACAATTTATAAAAGATACACGTTTACAAAAAGAGATACAAGTTTATATTGCAAAAGATACAAATATGTTATAGGTTTCAGTCGGAATTAAAAATATTTTCAAGGAGATACAACCAGCTCATTTAACATCAATAATTTTATGAAATAAGAAAAACTCATAGATGATTTTAATAAGTTTACAGAACAAGAATTAATTGACTAGTTAAATGAGAATATTTTAAAAACTCATCTCAAGTTTTCACTGTCCAATAAAATTATACAAAATACTAAATATTTTTTCAGAACTAAAAATTGAATTATTTGACGAGTCTATATAACTAGTGCAATGTTCTTACGATATTATTACATATAAAGTTAATGATATTACTTATAAAGTTAATAAAGTATCATTTTAATCTAAGATGACTTAAGGTATTTTACTGAAATGTAAATTGCATAAATAAGAAAAATCATATTCCAGCAAACATTATTCATCCAAAGATCCAAAAGTAACAATAATTTCATAACTGTTTTGTCAAATGTCGAATAATTAAAATACAGAAAAAAATGTTAATAAGACTTATTTTGATGAAGACCAAAATCTCACTTTTTTATTGGAAAGAAATTACAAGTATGTCTGTTGTGACCTTCATAACCACATCTCCCGCAATCATTACTGTTTGATATAAGAGTTTCACTTGCTTTCTTGAGTCTTCCTTTCTTTGGCCTTCCTGGTGATCTTTTATATTTTGGTGGTAACACTAATTTGTCTTAAATTTTCTATGGCACAATTCAATCTTTCTTATTTGGCATTGAAAACCTCAAAATTTCATGTGTCTTCACCAAATTTTTTGAATGGTAATACTCAGAGTAATAAGGCTCATATCTATTACATGCTTGTTTTTTAGAACTGCTATTGCGTGTTGACATGTTATCTCGTCCAACTGAAATCTTCCACAACTGCAAGTTCTCTTATCTAGACATACAATGTATTTTCTTCGTCATCATAAATAGAGTACATATATGACGACGAAGCACTAACGTAAAGGAAAATAAATAATTTATTAACATGATGTTATATATATCTTCATATTTTTGTATCTTTTGATAACATATTATAGTTTTATGTATCTCTAATAAATAGAGGAAATAGAAATCAATTTTAATGTAAGATATACTTTGATAAAAGTGTAATGTAATATCAAAATAGCAATAAATAAGTTGACTAACAAAAGTAAACAAATAACTAACTTTTAGCCGTGAAGATTTCAAAGTATTAAGGTGAAAAATGCCTTCAAATCTTTTACCCAATGATGTATTTGTATAGGATGCTCTCTCTTTATTTTGTAATTTCACTTTTCAAATAATTTATTTGACTGTCCCAGAAAGTCTAACATAGGCAAATCACATGCTTCAACCAGTTTTTCATTTATACACTCAACTATATTTGAAGTCATCATTCTACCTTAGTTAACTGGTGCATACACTCGTGCCCACTTTTCAAATTCAACATCCTCAAGATACGACTTTACTCTATGATCCATCTTGCTAACTTGATTCATAAAAAAATTAAAATCTTCTTTTCTGTAAGCCTTTGCCATTGCATAAAAAATTTTGTTAAGTCTATCTTTGCTCTTTATGAAGTTTGTGCATACATTCTTCAATAGATGCCAAACGCATGTAAGATGCGACACATTGAGATTAATAATGCTAACAATATTCATTATGCTTTCGTTATGATAAGATATAACACACATATTTTCACGCTTCCCAAAAGTACATTTAACTGCTAAAAAAATTAACTCCAAAAATTATCATTTTCTGACTCAACGACACCATACGCGATTGACAATATACTTCCTAAAATTCAAATACAAACTATTTTTTTTGTTTCTAAATTTAAATTCAATTGAAAAAATCAACATAAATAGATAAGTATAAATTTATAATTTGACAGTGAGCTTAAATATCTTATATAAAGTACCTGCACTATCAAGAGTGCTAGCCGAGATAAATGTTTCTTGATATGCTCCTCCCAAATGTGCACCATCAACTATGACTACTAGCCTGCAATATTGAAATTCTATTATTAATGGTTGTAATTCTATGAACAGATACATAAACTTGTTATCTTCAAATTTGTGCATTTTAATATGTGATCCAGAATACACTGAATTAAGCATATATATGTATCTAGTTATTTGATGGTAATTATCCGCAGGTTTTCCCCTTAGCATCTCAACTGCACGTTCTTTTTCCCTTCATGATTTCTGATAATTAATGTCGACACCAAAAACAACTTTAATATCTTCAATTATGTCAGTTGGTGTGTGTTTGCTCTTATGATTGACTAGTTTCGAAGAAGTAAAACCACTAACAAACACAGTCGTTGCTTGAACTTGTGTGAACATTCTCTTTCAAAGGGCATTTGTGAAAATCTTGAAACATCCTTACTTTAAAGAGTTTCAAACCTTTCCGACAAGAGGCCTTAAAAGTTCAACTACAATCCATTGAAAAATATTTTAGTACATAGCTGCAAACAAACAAAAATAAAATACTTTAGATCAACATAAATATATTAAAATGTATCATTAAATAATGCACTACAGCAAATTCTATATGACTTTTAAACTTTTTTAATCTGCGAACTTCAACAACAACAACAATATAAAATATCTTTTAACAAAATTAAATTATATATCCAAATACATAGCCAAACAATTATATATCTCTTACTACTAACATTATTAAAACATGTATCTTCAGATAAGTCTTAACATGAGATACATCAGATACATATATCATAACATGTAATAGTTTAACATAACATTAGCTCAAATACTTTCAATATTTTAAGGTGACAATGTAACACTAGAGATACATAATGACATAACATGAAACACAAAATAATTTCTAATAATTGTAACATCAGATACATACATTTGTTTGTCGGACTTTTTGCTTTAAAATTGAAAGAATGATTAATTGCATACTTTGTCATTACAGAAATTAGTGTTTTTTTGTCTCTGTAGATTTGACCTACCTTAACATTTGAATTCTTGCAATCTGAAACTATTTTGTTCAACTTAACGTCGATCAAATTCAAATGATCCAAAATATCTGAATTAACAAGAGTTAATGATAGACTTTCCACATCAGTGGTCTCTACACACATAACCGCCTCAGTTTCACACCCAAACAACATATTTCTTTCATTTTTACCGATTGTTGTGATGCATAGTGGATACATTCCATAACCTTGCATACTTTTTTTAACCTCAATATATAATTACACCCCCAAATGAAGTTGAATTTCCTTCAACAACGTATCCATCTTCAATTTTTTCCCTACTTTCATCAATTTCAAGTTCTGCTGTAATGACAGAAATTAATTTTTCGTATGTAATATTTTTGCTTACTACAATGTCATTACACTTATATCCCTCATACTTGACATCAGTAATCCAAACATTGAAATAATGTAATAACACCAAAATATTCATTTTGATTAGTTGATAAAAAAAATCGCAGAAAAAAAATGAAGAAGAAGAAGAATGAATAAGCTAACTGAATATGGAGAATAATCTTTCAAAATATTTCATTATTAACAAATTGCCGTTTTTAGGGGATATATTGCTGTTAATTAAAAGATTTGAAGAGTTAATTACTCATTAAATCCATAATTTATCATTACTATCTTTAATTTTTAGGATTTAGTTGTTTATTAAAATGTATCATCAAACTCGTATCTCTTTTGACAATATGTATTTGAAAATAAAAAAATTAGAATTTTATAAAATTTAAAAAAAAAAATTGAGGTAAGTTATAAATATGGATAAACTAGTCAAAATTTATGTAAATTTTACTTAATTATATATGTAAATGAACATCCACAATACTATACCTTGCTACATATTATAAGTAATATTAGTAAGTTTTGGTGGTTCGAAATTTTTGGCCCAAAAGTAAGTACTTCACTCGTCTGAGAGTTAAGCGGGCAGACACAAATAGCTTTCATAGTAGGTGATTTTACTTTTTTGTCCCCTTAAGAAAAGTTTTACGTAACTAGCATTTCTTCATTGTTTATATATGGAATAAGTACCTAGTTGCCCCTCTGTATATATCTCAAATATTTTTAAAACAACTCTTTATGCTTATTTATCTTTCAACTTCTATTTTTTTCTTTTTTTTTATTTTACTTTATTTTTATTTTTTATTTCTCTTTATTTAAAAAAAAAAATCTTAACCTTTACTTTTTTTCCTTTTATCCTTTCAACTTATATATTTTTTTCTCAATCTTTATTTTTTTAATCTTCTTTTTTTCTTTTTTTAAATGTTTTCTCAACTTTTATTTTTTTATTTTTGTCTCAACCTTTATTTTTTTTCTTTTCTCCTGTCAACTTCTATCTCCTTTTTTTTTTCTCTTTTACTCTTTTGATTTTTATTTTTTTTATAAAATATTTTTTAATATTTTTTTATTTTTCCTCAATTTGTATTATTTTTCTTTTCGTTGATCCTCACAAACTACAAGTTACACCCATGGGCAAGAATTGGAACTACTTCATTGTGTTTTGATTTATGAGATGTTCTATAAATTTTTCCTTAGAGGCAAGAATTAGCCCAAGGACTTTCAAGCAACAAGTTACGTCCTATGGACAAGAGTTGACACTATCACATTGTGTTTTTAGTTATGAGATGTTCTATAAATCTTCCCTTAAAGGCAAGACTTAGCCCAATGTCTTTCAAACAATAAATTATACCCCATGGACAAGAGTTGACACTACCGCATTGTGTCTTGATTTGAGATGCTCTATAACTCTTGCCTTAGAGGCAAAACTTAGCTAAGGAATTTTAAACAATAAATTACGTCCCACAGGCAAGAGTTGACACTACCACATTATATTTTAATTTACAAGATGCTCTATAACTCTTGCCTCTAAGGCATGACTTATCTCAAGGACTTACAAACACCAAGTTATGCTGCATGGGCAGAGGCTGACACTAACAATGTCTTGATTTATGAGATGCTCTATAACTCTTGTCTCAGAGGCAAGACCTAGCCCAAGGACTTACAAACACCAAGCTAAGCCCCATGGACCAGAGTTGACATTACCGTATTGTGTCTTAATTAGTGAGACATTTTATAACTCTTACCTTAGATACTCTATAACTCTTATCTTAGAGGAAAGACTTTGCTAAAAAATTTTCAAATAACAAGTTTTGCGCCACGATGCAAGACTTGACACTACCACATTGTGTCATGATTTATGAGATGTTTTATAATCTTTGCCTTATAGGAAAGACTTATTCTAAAGGACTTTCAAATAATGAGTCACACCCTTAAATTTATGGTGCCAAAGAAAGAAAATCTTCTTTGAGGATTATCTAACATTTTGTTCATTAACAAAATATAATAGAAGTAGAGAAAAAAGAAAAAAGAGAAGGAAAAAAGTAAAAATAAAGAAAAAAAATAAAGGTTAAAAAATATGGGAATAAAAACTAAAAAATGAAAAAAAAAAACAAAAGTGAGAAAAAAGTGAGAACAACAAAACAGAAATAAAGTTTGAGAAAAACAAAAAAAATAAAAATATGAGAACAGATATAAACAAAAGATAAAAAAAAAAATAAAGATTAAGACAAATAAATTTTAAAAAAAATACTACTCAAGAAAAAAAGATAAATGAGAAGAAAAAAAGAAAAGAAAAACTAAAAATTAAGAAAAAATTAAAAAGAAAAAAAAATAGAAGAAGAAATAAAATAGTAGTTGATAGACAAATGACCATGAAAAGTATAAAAATATTTGAGATGTAGAAGAACAAAAATATATTTATACTATAGATAAAAAAGAAGAAAGACTAGTCTTTAAACACTTTTCTCATGAAAGAAAAAAATGAAAAGACACCAAATATGGGGCCATCTCATATAATTTCTTGCTCTCTGTTCTAAAAAGTGATGTTTTAGCATTTTTGTTTTGTTCCTAAAAAAATTGTGTTTTAGAAAATCAAGAAAATGTCAATGATGTTTTTCAAATTTTATCATTCTTCAATTATTACATAACCAAGAAGCTATTAAAAAAACTACATTATTTTCATTGAATTTATTAAGGGTAAGTTAGTAAAAAAAAAAGTTTTATTTTTTAAGAATGAGTTGTTTCTTAAGGGATATGTTCATGCTCAAAACATCACTTATTTAGGAACAAACATCACTTATTTAGGAACAAAGAGAGTAGCATATATGTGCCAATATCCTTTATTATCAATTTTAGTTTGCATTATTTCTGTTTCAACTTGAAATAGAGATTTTGGAGTTGAAAAACTAATTTGAAGATTATTTCAAATGAAATACAATAATTACTCTCAGAACTTCAAATCTTTTTCAAAATAAAATTCATTTCATGCACATTTCAAAGGTAGGTTTTTGGATGGTGCCATTACGATGGATTGATGGTATGAATAGTTTAGAATCACCAATAGAAAAAATGACATTTTGAAATAAACATGCAAAGCTGAAAGCACATGCAGAGAGAATTAGCTGGTTACTTACCAAACTTCATTTTTCAGGAATAATTCTAATTCTTCTGTATACTAGCAAAGGAAAAAAGTAGAAAAAAGAAGGTTTTGAGGGGAAAATGATTGATACCAACTACCAATATTATAAGGTCCTAATAATCAGTAATAAAATTCTTCATACTTCTAATATGAGTAATATTTCATTGAAACCTGTAGCTAGATACTATTCCAAGTGGGATATTATCAGCACAAAACCTAGAATAATTATATCTATGGATATGCATTATTTGCAAATCAAACTTTAAACTCACTTCAAGGAATATTCTCTGAGATTTTCGGCATTGTTAATTTTCTATTCAAGAGAACGTGGCACAAGCTCTACAAAATTCAATTATTTAAAACTGTACATATTAAGTTTCACTTGATGAGTTGTTATTGATAATGCTAGTTGAACATTTAGTTCCTTCCATTTTGCAATTATTTTAAGAAAAGTAATCTATGAAGTTTGGTATGCATTTTTTTTGCTTCCCAAGATCAATTTTTTTCATCTTTTATCGTAGGCCAATCTTTTTTCTGGTGGTAGTGTATATTTGGATTTATTTGATTAATTTATTAATTATGACTTATCTGATAAAAATAGATTTAGATATTCCCCAAAATATTATTTAGATAAATAACATACAAAAATTATCAAAATATAAAGAATTAAAGAAAATAATATCTAAAAAAACGTAAAAAATTAAAAATAAGGATAGAAAGACTACAATATAACGTAATTTTCAGAGTTAGTAAAAACTCAATAAATGCACAAAAAAAAAAAGAAATATCAAATTTAGAATCAACAATTGATAGTCTAGAATATACAATACCAACATGATCTATTAATAATTAAATAAAAAATGAACAAAGAAGAATTTATAATAGATGAAAAAATATATGAAAATCATGAAGAATTAAAAATAAAAATAGTATTTTCTAATCTAGGAAGAAGGTATAAGAAAATAGTTGAACATTTATATTTAATGTTAGAAAAAGAAGAATTAAAATTAGAAGATAAATTGACAGCTATGGTAAGAATAGAAAAAGAAAATGAAGAAATAGATAGAAAAAAGGAAATAGAAAAAATAAAACAACAAACTATAGAAGAAATACGAAAAATAGAAGAAACTAAAAATAGTAGGATTGCTGAATTAGAAAAAGAACAACAAATGCTAAAAGATTTGTATGAAAAAAAAAAAAGAAAAAGAAGAAAAAGATAAAGAATAAAAATTATTAAATGAGATAAATCAATTTAAAGAAAAATTAGAAATAAATACAATAGATGTTGAAGAAATAGATAATTATTATTCAGAAGATAGTGAAACATATACATAAATCTTAACAAATACAAAAAATTTAGAAATCAATGAAAAACAAGAAGTAATTAATGAAGAAAACTTAGAAAATAGAAACATAAAAATAAATACTCTTGATAAAAAAGAAGATGGAAATATAATACCTAGAACATTAGAAATAAGAAAACCTACATATTATAAGAATAAGTTTAAAAGATATAATCTAAAGGATGAATATGACAAATGGACACCAAAATAAATAGTTAATAAAAATTATAACTTTTTAGACTTACATTGTGTAATAGATACAGAAAAAATAATACAATTATGGATAGAATATATGACAAAACAATTATTAGATAATCATATAAATGTAACAGATGAACCAGAATATATATAAAGAACACTAATAGGAACACTGAAATTATGATTTTCAAATCTAACTGAAAATAGTAAAAGGGTATTAAGAACTAACAAACCTATAGAAGAAACATCATCAACAACTACAACTAAATTAACACCTATAGAATTATTAAAAAAATATGAAATAGCTATAAAAGACGAATTTAGCAGTATGACAACAACAGAAGAAGAACAAAATGAAGAGAAAGATATAAATAGGAAGTTAATGTTAAAATTAGCAATATGTAATATGTGTTACATAGATGAGTATACTTGCGCATTTAAAGAATATTATTATAAAGGAACATATAATGTAGAAGAAAGTAAAGAAATAAGAAAATTATATTTTAATAAATTACCTGAACCATTTAGTTTAAAAATAATAAAAAGTTGGGATGAAGAAAAAATAGTAGATACTCTAGGAGCAAGAATAAAATTTTTACAACAATGGTATAGAAACCTATGTAGAAAATATAAAGAAGAAATAAAAATGGAAAAAATTAATAAGAAATTTAGCATGTTGTAAAGATAAAATAGCACCCCAATTTGGATGCGAAGAAAGATATTATAAGAAAAGAAAAGACATAAGAAATATAAGAAATACAAAAAATCAAAATATAAATATAAGAAACCAAAGAAAAAGATATTATGTAAAAAATTATAAACATAAAAGGCCATATAGGAAAAAAAAATCTATAAAAAAATGTACTTGTTATAATTGCAGAAAATTAGGACATTTAGCTAGATATTGTAAATTACCTAAAAACCCAAAAAATAAATAAATATCAGAAATAAAAATAGAAAATACAGAATATATACAGATAGATTATATAGATTACGAATTAAAAAGTGAAGATAGTATATATGAAATTTTAGAAAATGAAACAGATAATGAAATAGATAGTGAATTAGATGAATTAAATGACTGAAGAAGATATAAGAATAAACCAAATAACTGTAGAAGATATAAAAATAATAACAAACGAAGAATATTTAAATGAAGAAGGAACGGATTAAAAATAATATTTGATAGTCATATATTTGATGAAATAAAAGGAAAAGAATTAGATTTAAGTGTAGAAAAAATATTTAAAATACCAACAATAAAAAATATATTTAGTAGAAGAAAAGAAGAATACTACGTAGTAAGTAAAAAAGAACATGTAATAGATTGTAGATATGTAAAAGGAAGAGCTAGTATACCACTAGTAACAAAAAGAATAACTAATAAAGAAATAAACGATATAAAAAGTAAAGACCCAATAAAATATGTACACCTTGGAGGAATAGGGATATTGATAAAAACATGTTTTAGAGAATGAATAGATACACCAATAGAATTATACCTAGCAGATGATAGAATTATAAAACCTATAGAAAAAAGTATAATAACTGCCATAAAAGGAAATTTAATATACCAAAAATTTAAATTTATAATAAGTGCAAATTATTCAGTAGCAATAATAGATAAAAATATAGATAAATCATTATTATTATATTAAAAAATATCAGGAATAGAACTAACTCCAGGAAGTAAAATATTTATAACAAGATATAAAATCTATATGTATTAACAACAAAACATAAAATAACGGAAAAAAATAAAATTAATAAAATACAAATAGAAAGTCCTTTCGAACAATTTATAAAAACAATTGATAATAATGATTATAGTTATAGAGACATAGATATAAAAGAAAATTTAGAAATAATAAATGATAGAATAAGTACAACAAAAAGAATAGCTTATGAAAAACCAGAATCATCAAGTTCATAAAAAAGAACAAGTTATGAAACAAGTTCAACAACTAATTTAAACCAATATTACATAACAGGAATAATAAATTATATAGCAAGATATCTAATCAAAAATGAGAAAATAAAATCTGACAATAATATATGCCTAGATCTACCAAGAAGCTTAATAAGCACTAAAAATATAGCAAAAAAAGAAAGAACAATAGGAGTTAGAAAAATAAAAATAGAATTTGAAATAAAGGAAGAAATGCAAAAAACAGACATAATATTAGGAATAAAATGACTAGAACAAATAAAACCATATAATATAGAACATACACAATTATCTATAACATATAACAGAGAGAAATTATTCTTAAGAAGAGCTTTAACATGATATGAAAATATATATATTAATGAAGATAGTAGTAGAAGGATATTACAGTAGATATTATACGCCTATGATAGATATAGGAGCAGAAGCTAATTTATGTAGATATAATTGTTTACCAAAAAGTAAATGGGATAAATTAAAAACACCAATAATAATTAAAGGATTTAATAACGAAGGAAGCTTAATTACTTATAAAGCTAAGAATGTAAAAACACAAGTATGGGATAAAATATTAACAATAGAAGGAATCTATAATTATGAGCTAACATCAAAATATATGCTTTTAGCAATGCCGTTTTTAGATAAATTATACCCACATATAATAACTAGAACGGATTGGTGGTTTAAAACACCATGTAAACAGAAAGTAAGAGCAAAAAGAGTTACTAATAAAATAAGAAAGAAAACTGATTGGATAGAAGGAAGTGAAAAAATTACACAAAAATTAGAAAATATAAAAAATACTGAAGATACAATAGAACTAGTCGTATTTTCAATAAATAAAAAGGAAATAACTATATTTTCAATAAATAAGATAGAAATAATCAAGAAAAAATTAAAACAATTATATAGTGAAGATCCATTAAAATCCATTAAAAGGATGGGAAAAACATAAAACTACTATAAAAATTGAATTAATAGATAAAAATAGCATAATAACTCAAAAACCATTAACATATAATTTTGACGATCTAAAAGAATTTAAAATGCATATAGATGAATTATTAGAAAAACAATATATACAAAAAAGTAATAGTAAACACAATAGTCCAGCATTTATAGCAAAGAAATATAGTGAACAAAAAAGAGAAAAAGGTAGAATGGTTATTGATTATAGAAATTTAAATGCAAAAACTAAAACATATAATTACCCAATACCAAATAAGATATTAAAAATAAGATAAATACAAGGATATAATTACTTTAGTAAATTTGATTGCAAATCAAGATTTTACCATTTAAAGTTAGAAGAAGAATCTAAGGAATTAACCGCATTTACGATACCACAAGGATTTTATGAATGGAATGTACTTCTATTTGGATATAAAAATGCACCAGGTAGATATCAAAATTTTATGGATAGTTATTTTAAACAATTGCCTAATTGTATAGTATATATAGATGATATACTATTATATACCAAAACCAAAGCAGAACATTTAAAATTATTAGAGCAATTTACGAATATAATAAAAAAATTAGGGATAAGTTTAAGTGAAAAGAAAGCTGAAATTATGAAAAATCAGATAGAATTTTTAGGAATACAAATAGATAAAAGTGGAGTAAAAATGCAACAACATATAGTATAAAAAATAATAAATTTGAAAGAAGAATTAGATACAAAAAAAGAAATTACAATCATTTTTGGGATTAGTAAACCAAGTAAGGGAATATAAACCAAAATTAGCAAAAAATCTAAAGCCTTTACAGAAAAATTAAAAAAGAATGTAGAATATAATTATAACGAAGAAGATAAAAAATAAGTCCAGAAAATAAAAACACTTTGTAAAGAATTACCAAAATTACAATTCCCAGACGAAAATAGAAAATTTATATATATAGTAGAAGCAGATGCTAGTGAATGTAGTTATGGAGGAGTACTTAAATATAGATATGAACATGAAAAATAGAACATCATTGTAGATATTATTCAAGAATGTTTAATAAAACAGAAATAAAATGGGAAATAAATAGAAAAGAATTATGTTCATTATATAAATGTTTATTAGCATTTGATCCATATATTGTATATAACAAGTTTATTGTACGAACAGATAATACACAAGTACGTTGGTGGCTAACAAAGAAAATACAAAATTCAGTTACAATAAAAGAGATTCGGAGACTAGTATTGAATATATTAAATTTCACATTTATAATTGAAGTAATTAGTACTAACAAAAATATTATTGCAGATTACATATCAAGACAAAGCTATACAGACTGATACAATAGAAGATGATGCTTTAGAAAAAATATTCAAAACCCTAACTATGCTTTCAATGAAAGTGGACAGTATGGGTAGTAAAATAGAAAAGCTAAAGACTAATGAAGATAAACTGAAGTCTGTAGCTACCAATCAGTTAACTCAGCAGTGTGCAAAGCTATGTCGATCGGAAGACATTAAAATTACAGAGCTAGAAGGAGACGTTGGGATACTCTGTAAAACCCATAATGTTTATCAATCTACAATTGCAGGTACAAGCATAGGAGTTATTGGACAAAGATACCAGAATATGAACTTAAATAAGACATTTGAAAAATTATTTACACCAAAAATACAAAAAGACCTCTTGAACATACACCCACAAATTGCCACATATCGAGATAGTCTGAACTAAGATAAAAAAGTTTATAACTATACAACCCAAAAATACATAGAAAGTATCTACCGAGTACAAACTTTTCTAACCCTTAACCCTAGAGCTACAGATATCAAAGAACCCAGCACAAACTATATAACTCAAAGATTACAAGGTCACAACAAGCTAATTGCACTACCCAAAATCAACCCAAGCTTAATAAAAACTTGTTTTGATTATGGATTATTAAATACCATATACACCCAAGATGGAGAAGAACTATCAGCTATGGAAGAATTACAAAAAATATTCAATACCTATAAAAGAGTAACCAAAGGAAATCTATTTTATATAAAGTGTTATACTGCACCAACAGAGATATTATACGACGAGATAAAACTAGTTATACAAGTTGTAAAAATAGGATTAACCAGAGATATGATTATACCGGAAGTTATTGTGCAACAGCCAGAGATACCTAGAATCGAGATACCTAATTTTTATGCAAACAAATGACTTATTGGACTAGCTACAATTATTCAAGAACTAACAAATAATTATACCAATGGAAATCGAATATAGAGCTATTATTCAAGAGACCATCAGATGATTTATTCAAATTCAAAAGAACTACAACAAGCAGATATGGAAGATGTTAGACAATGGATAATGACATTACTTAATCCAGAAAAATAATCTACTCAAGGGCAATTAAGAGAGGATTTATTTCAGATGGATTATTGACAAGATATTGCAAGACAATTGGACACAAATATCCAGACTATCAATGTTCGAGATGTAATGGAGAAGATAATATTGTCCCAGATGTACAGCTAGAATAAAGATAAGCATGTCAGCTGGAAAGAAGATAAAAAAGCAGTAGATACGATAGAGACAGCAACAAAGGAAAATCAACTACGAATAAAGAAAAGAAGACAAAAGTTATCAAAGTCATAATTATAGCTTTTGATTTCTTTTACGTAAAAGACAATGTATAGTTAGGTTAGGTAGCATATCTAGGCTTTTTGACTTTTTAGCCAAAAGCATTTATGATTTTGTAGACTTTCTTGTAAATTAGGTTAGAAAAATAATTTTTGAAGACTTTTTGTAAAGTTTTAGAAACGTGTAAAATAAGGAACGAAAACTTTTGTAAAGTTTCAGATTATAAATAAAAGGCATCGAAGGCAGAAAGAAAGGTAATTCTTCATATGTTGAAGCAAAAAACTCTCTCTTGTCTACAACAAATATTTTGCTTATTTATTAAAAAACAGATATATATTTCAATGGAAAAATCTATGGAGGAACAAAGCTTAGAATTATCAAAACTACCAGAAGAGGTATATTCATTTACTATTATGAATAGCTAAATTCATAAATTCCTAACAATCATAATATGATAAAATAAGTTCATGTTAGTTGCTTTACTATAGAATTATTCGAAAAATAGTATGTTAAGAAGTTTATTAGCAAAGTGGAAAAGGAGGAAAATCCCTAAGAACTATGCCATCCTAATGGTGAAACCGGTGAGGCAAGAAAGCCGTGATAGAGGAGTAACCAGAGTAGAGGCACTGTTTAAGGGAAAAATATCCAGATTACCATGCTAATAGTGACCGAATAATATGTTATTTAAGAATAATCTAGTATATAGCAATCTAAAGTGATCATATTTTGTTATGTGCATGATTGAAGGAAATATTTTGAAAATAGCAATTTTATGAAAAATGGATAGTTATTTATCTGACGAAATGGTAGATAAATTTAAAATACTCGTTTTATATGTACTTAAGGATATAGAAATAGTAAATATAAGAACAATCATATTGGAAAACATATTTGATAGATATTTTATGACTAGAATTAATTATATACCACACCTACCGAACTACTCTTATAAATACTTACATACCAAACCCACACACTAACTATGATAAATTATGTATATTTAGAATTTTGAAAAATAAATATAAAATATATACAATTTCTTAGAGAAGAATTAATGAGATTAAAACAAACAACTAAAAAATATTATAATAAAGTATTTAACAAATTTTAAATGATAGATAATCTTAAAATATTATTCTTATATATACTTAGAGATATAGAAATTATCGATATTAAGAGAATAATATTTGAAAAAATATTAGACTATGAAATTGAAACTATAAATTGGATAGAATAGTTATGCCTGGGTAATTACCCAAATGGATATTATTCAAATTAAGAAATGTTAGAATATATTAGAAAAACTAGAGAAAATCAAGATAATCAAAATGAAGAAATTAATTATAGAAACCGAATTAGAAAAATAATGGAGAATCTAAAAGAAAAAATAATATGGAAAATTTAGGAAAAAGTACATGTGATAGTTTATATAATTTAAAAAACTCGCTACGAGAAGAACAACACAAGATAATAAATAACATTGAAAATCTAGAATTAGATATACATTACAGTACAATTAAGATAAATTATTGTATAGAAATTTGTAAATCTACAATTACTACAGGATAAAATGATAGACTATGAATATTTAAAATATTGGAGAGAAAATATGGAAGAAATAATATTATTAGAAAAACTTATGAAAGATGATCTAATTGAATATTTTGAAACAAAACATATAAAATATTTAGAATACCTTCAAAATAATATAGAAGAATTACAAAAACTAAGGGAAAAAAATAAAGAATACTATAGTAAAACATTTAATCAATTACCATATAATCACCCCCAAGATATGAATATCGATAAAACTAACATAAATAAACTCAAAATAAAAATAGAAATAAAAATATTTAGAGAAATTAAGAAATATCCACGCACAAATAAAAATAGATCCATTGTATTTATAATAGATCTATTTTACCACACAAGTTATCCGCACCCCTATAGGATAGTGGGAGGCAAATATCTCAAGTTTATATTCCACAATTACTGTAACTTATCAAAGCAAACAGTATTGTGTGATACTTTTTCAATCTCATGATCTTTCTGGATAAGGAGAATAAATGCTGCTATATATTCCTTTTCTTTTCACACTTAAAAATTTCACCTTATCACGATTTTATGAACGTGCTACCCATAATATAAAAGCTACCATAATATAAAAGCTACTATAGTATTAAAAATCGGCCTTTTTTCGAGAGTAGAAAACCACCGGACTGCAGATATATATATATATATATATAGCTTTGTACAATTTTATTCTTGCTCCATTCATTTTAAGAAAATATTTTTAGAAAAATAGGTTTTTTTTTTTAAAACATTATTTCTTGTGTTTGGTATGCAATTAAAAAATATTATCCTAAAATTATTTATATATGAGAAGGGTGGGGTGGGGCGGGGGCAGGGGCCGCCGTTTGGTAGAGGGTGGTGGGTGTGGATGATGTGAATCAAACTATGAAAACAAAAACAAGATGCAGAAATCAAAGTACCAAAGGAAAGAGACAAATAAATACCCACAAAAAGCGGAAATAGTAAGCAACTCAAGGGTATATTGATCTTGGGCACATTTATACGCTCAAGTGTTGTCTTATGCTCATGTAATAGGTTAGTTCTACAGCTAATTCGATTATACTTTCATGTATTTTGGTTAAATTACATTCATAAACTAACATATGTGTAGGATGAAATTGCCAAAAGATTAAGATTAAGAGATAACAAGGGAACTAATCTTAGAGAGAAGCTACGGAAGTGCACATGTGACGCTCCTCAAGCTAAAGAATGTGAAGATTGAAGCCAAAAACTTATCAAGAGTGAGATGTGATGTACTCAAAGCTATGACACAACGTTAAAGATCATCTTTGATAAGGTTTAGCAAACCAAAACAGTAGCTTGGTGCGGTATCAAGGTGCCACAGAGCTAGGGAATAGAAGAAACGAAGTAGAAATGCGTTTAGTCAGCTAGGCAGTAGCCTGCCGTGATATTGGGGAGTCACTGAGGTTGTCTATACGATATCAAGGTCTCACAGACCTTGGTCTTGCCGAGTTCAAATTGTCCTACACTATAAATCAAACACTTACCTTTAATTATATTCATTCTTGAACGACTTGGGACGATTTTGGAGAGGTGAAAACACAAAGGAGTCTGCTCCTAGGGATCTTATTCTATTATTTTCATTACTTATTTCTTTTATAAGTTATATTAGTTTCATAATTGATTAGATTATGAGTGTCTAAAAATATTCTTTCTAGAGTTGAAGCTACAAACGTGATTGTTTAATTTAAGTTCAAGTTGGTTATTGTTGTTTATCATATTTTTTTTTAGTAAATAAGCATTTTATTTCACCAAAAGGATATTTACAAAGTTCCAAACAGGGTCAGACCCCCTGTTTCTCATACATGTAACAAAAACTATACTTTCTCTAAGACATCACCTATTAGCTAGGGAATCTGATCTAGTAGTAATTAATCAAGACTTTCCAACCAATATTACAATGTAAACGTTGTATCAGGTGGTTTTCTTCATGGTACTGCAGTTTGCTGTTGTAGAGGGCCTTCCCATTTCTTGTAGTTTTGCTCTGAATATGGACATGAATAACAATTTCCTTGCAAACTTGATCTTTATTATAGCTGCATTGTTGGAATCTGATAGAGTTCCTAGTTCTCTATATTATATTGATCACCATTCCAAAGACACTACTGATGATGGAGCTTTTGGCTAGTCTTCATTTTGCTTGTTTGGCCACCCACTCCACTTCAGTGTTCTAGTCTCCCACATTCCTCTGCACATCCATCCATAGCAGCAGTCTTCTCTATAAACTTCTAGTGACATTGCACTCCATGTACATATGATCACGAGTCTCATAAGCACTTTGACATAGTACACATTCAATAGGTACCTGTATTCTAATTATCGCTAGTCTTTCCACTATAGGTAGTCTATACTATAGGGCTATCCATAGAGTGAATTTGTGTCTGGGGTGTATACATGGGTGTATTACAATGCTTCTCCAAGTAACTTTTGGGTACTGAGGTAACATAGCATCATAAAACTTTTTGATCATGAACTTAGAGCCTTTGACACATGCTGTCAGCCTAGTCTGTAAGTTTCTTTGTAATCCTGGGGCCTTCATGACCTGTTCTCTTGACTCAATGATCTTCCAGATGGCCCAAGTAGCATTTTTTGGGCTTATAAAAGACTCCACAGTGTTATGTTTTATGTATTAGAAACCCATTTAATCCACAGACTATCTTTCTTTTCAGCCAGAGCCCAGAGCTGTTTTGTAATAACATTTGCATTCCACATTGATAGGTTCATGGCGTTTAGTCCTCCTGCAACCTTTAGAAGGCAGATCTTCTCCCATGCCACCAGTGTTTTTTTTAAGTTAGATGTTCCCAGTCCACATAAATACTATACATAACCCATTTATCATTTTCATAATTCTTTTTGGAAGCAGGAATATCTGAGCCCAGTATGTATGGATACCAAATACTACAACCTTTATTAGTTGGACTCCGCCTGCATATGACAGTAAATTTGCACTCCAACATGTCATTCTTTCAACAATCTTTTCCACCAAGGGCATACATTGATCAATACTTACCTTTTTTGCTGAGAGGGGTACCTTTAGACATTTAAAGGGAAGACCCTTTTCCTTGTAGCCCAAATATTCAAGGATCTGTTACTTTGCCTATGGTTTTACACCTGAAAAGTAGACTAAGATTTTATCAATGTTTTTCTGTAATAATGATGATTTGGAGAATCTATGGAAAACCTCCTGGATTAGAGTAACTGAGGTTAAATCAGCTTTGCAAAAAAGAAGTAAATCATCTGCAAAACATATATGCTTTACCCCCAATTTTTTGCATCTTGGGTGGTACTGGAAGCTCTTTTCTCTGTCTATACAACCTAATTCCCTATTTATATATTCCATGGCTATCAAAAATAGATAGGGTGACATAGGATCTCCTTATTTTATACCTCTTCTTCCTTGGAATGGTTTTGTAAGACTCCCATTTAGAACCAAAGAATAGGAGACAAAACTTATGCATTCCAAGACCCAGGCTATGAACTTCATGGGAAAACCTAGCTCAGCTAACATACTCCTGTTATAGCTTCATTCTATTGAGTCATAGGCTTTTTTAAGGTCCACTTTCAACATATATCGGGGAGAAAGACCCTTTCTAGAATACCACTTGAATAGTTCATGGCTGAATAGGATATTATCAATAATGCTTCTACCCTCAATAAAAGTAGATTGTGAGGGTCCTAAAATAAATCCTATAACCTTTTTCATCCTGTTGGTGAAAATCTTCGTTATCAATTTATAAAAGGTTGTGCAGCAGGCTATCGGTCTATAGTCTTTCACCATGGTAGGGTTGGCACATTTTGGTATCAAAGTCACAGTTGTACAACTAAATGATTTTAGCATTTTTTCTATCACAAAAAACTCATGAACTACCTTTAGTACATTATTTTTAATAATATTCCATTGACCAGTAAAGAATTCTACTAGATAGCCATTTACCCGAGGAGATTTATCTACTGGCATATCTTTTAGAGCACTTAATATTTCTTGATCAGTAATATCTTGCACCAGTTCTTATTTCTGAGTGTATGTGAGACAAGGTTCACATTTAATCACCTCAGAATTTGGACATGGAATCTCAGGTGAATCTGTACCCATTAAACCAGAGAAAAAACTAAGGAATTAATCTTCAATAAGGGTAGGTTCAGCGATCTTGTTACCTGCATTATCATAAATGAAGGAAAAACTGCTTCTGTTTGATTTGAGTCTACATTAAGCATTGAAATATTTTGTGTTTTCATCTCCACATTTAATCCGTACAACCCTGGACTTTTGCCTTAGAACTTTCTCCTCTATCAGGTTCCAGTGAAAGAAATCCTAATTGAGATGTTTTTCTTCCTGTATCCACTCCTGATTCATGGGTTCTGTGATCATCCTGCTCTGTGTGATCTCAAGTTTTTCTCTTGTCAGCTGAATCTTCTGGGCATAAGTAGTAAGGTGATTGTTCAATCCCTTGAATTCAGTCTTCAGGGCCTTGAGTTTTTGATTTAGCCTATACATAGAGGTTCCTAAGACCTACTTCTGCTATGTGGCTGCTACAATTTGAGAAAACTTGTGGTGGTCCATTATAGTTATATAGAGCTTGAATGGTTTTGGTTTTTTCCACAGTTGAGATGCATGATGGATGATGATAGGAGAGTGGTCAGAGATCCCTAGGGGTAGGAACTCAGCCTCCACATATCCATAGTTTTGTAGCCAGTAATAGTTCCCTAATGCCCAGTCAATTTTAGAGTATACTCTATGCTCCTATTGCTATTTATTGTAAAATATGTAGTAACAACCTTTTGCCTATAGAGAGGTTAACTGGAGGTGGTCTACATAGTCTTTGAAGTCCTGTACTTCCTATTGGGTGACAACAGTTCCAATTCTATCTTCAGAAGACAATACAACATTAAAGGCCCCAAGCATTAACCATGCTTTATGAATAGTATTTCCTAAGTCTCTAAGGCCCCTCCATGATTATTGTCTCTCCTGGATGCTATTTTTGGCATAAATAATTGTGACATATGCTGTAAATGTCCCACCAATATCACTGATATAACTATGAATAAATTGTTCCTTCACCTGAATGATGGATACATTTACATGAGTTTTTCATAGCATCCATATTATCCCATTTAAAGCTACCGTGTAGTTGCAGCAAGTATTCCATCCATCACCTACTTTTTTTAGGATAGTTGCAGCTTTTTATTCCTTTACCCTAGTTTCAAGACATCCTACTATATCTATCTTTTGCTTTTTCATAAAGATCTTTACCTCTTTCTATTTTAGGGAGTGGTTTAGCCCCCTGACATTCCAGGTAGATAAAATCATAGATTAGGAGCTTCTCCAGGAAGTCTTGGAGGGTCCTCTTTAGTAGGGATTTTCAGAAGGGGGAAAATTTATTCCCTGTACTAGTGCTAGGCATATCCTGATCATTATTTTGCATTGTGTGTTAGGCATTGCTTACCTATTCCCTTGAATACTCTATACCAGTCTCAGTCGTGATTTTGTTTTTCCCTGCTGCTGTCACCATCCTATGTTGCTATTGTTGCTATTGGGTTCTCTTTTTCCTTCTATTTCTTTTCTTTTTCTTTGGTTCTTCTTTGAAAGCCTTTGCATTATGATTCTTATCCTCCTCTTTTGCATAGAAACCCTCAGATGTATAGCCAAATTTCAAAAAGTAGCCACAATACTTTGATTTCTATTCATACTCCTCCGGTTGCTGGAAAACACCTATTGGAGTGATCATCTCTATGACACTGAGCAAAGGCTATGTTATATCAGTTTCTATCAACACTCTTACATACAAAATTATTTCCATTGTGGCAGTGAATTGATCTGTGTTCTTTGGTTTGCCAATAACACTTGCTACCTTACTCAGTGCTTCACAGAACCAGTAACCCACAGGTAGGCCTGGGAAAGCCACCCATAGTGGGATGGTAGTTATACAATTTGGGTCAAATTCAAAGTTGATGTCCTACGTTTGCACAATAAATGGCTTGTTATGGAATGTGTAAGGTCTTCCCATTAATATTCTATCACACTCCTCAGCTGATTCAAATCTAGAGATAAAATACCCATCGTCACGGCCAAGGACTTGGGGTTTCACCGAGCACTTCCATACATTCATAATATAAGCTTCCAAGGACTTCAAATATGGAGTATCTCCAATTACATAGCCAATTAGTGCATGTTTCCTATACTCAGCTTGACTACGTATATCATCCTCTTGAATACTTATAGAGATCTTACCTTGCTTCGACGTTGGCGGCACATACGATAGCATTTTCCCTTTGTGGCCAGCTCGATTCTCACCATATTC
This sequence comes from Capsicum annuum, assembly GCF_002878395.1. Classification (NCBI taxonomy): domain Eukaryota; kingdom Viridiplantae; phylum Streptophyta; class Magnoliopsida; order Solanales; family Solanaceae; genus Capsicum; species Capsicum annuum. The sequence goes on from NC_061117.1 coordinate 135,115,594, forward strand.
TATCTTGACTATAGGGGAATTTATTATCGTGTTTGTCACTGCAGAGAACTAGAGTTTTCAATTTTCCTATGGTCCAATCGAGTCCCTAAAATTTTGCAGGTGCAATGACCTAGGTGAATCAGAGTTTGTTGACGTCTCCTCCGATTCCTCAAGAATAGATTGAAATTTTGTGGGGAGGAAGTTTCCAAAAGTGAGTGACTGTAGATTGCAGCTAATTCCATCATGTGGGGTAACTAACTTCGTCGGAGATCCGGCAGAGTTATTCAGGCAAATCATGGGTTGTTTATTCAGCAACGGTGCACGTTAGCGTCCTTGCTAAGTTGCATCAAGAGAACCTTCATCCAAAATTTTATTGTATTTGGTTGTTCTTACTATTTAAAGATTCGAGACCTTTAGAATAAATCTATATATCTTTTGTAAGCTCAGAAGAAGTAATATTAGATTAGATGAATAATGTAAGGAATGGGTTCTCATCTTTCAGAAGTAGAGATTAGATTCATCGTTAGGATAGATATATACCTAATTTGTCCCATTTATTTCAAATACAGGAAGAAATATAAATGAATTTGAACTAGTTCTCATACCTCTACTCAATAATATAGTTATGAGGCTAGTTTAAATAGATGATTAGAGGCTCGGAAGACCATAATTATGACATTAACCCAGTGAATCAACAAACAAGATAAATAACTTAACTAACGTGATTGGATAGCTTTACATGATTATTCAAGATGCCTTGATCGTGAAATCTTCCTAATATTGTTTACAACACTTTCACTTACTTTTCAATGTCACTTTTAGAATAACAAATCTAAAACTTACTTGGATTACGAACCGCACTTGTTTAACTTTATAGTAATGCTAGAATTGGATTGCTTGCTAAATCACAAGCCCCTATAAGATCAATATTCGGCTAGAAAAAGCTACTTTATTACTTGAATGATCGCGTATACTTGCATGTGCATTTGGATGCAATAAGTTTTTGGCATCATTGTTGAAGACTTAAAAAATTAGCAACTCTCTAATTTTTAGTTTTACTTTTTCAACTGGTAAGTGCTGACAACTTGATCTCAGCTATTGAATTTTTAGGTACAGGTTTGAATTTAAAGAAAGTTGGCAAGGAAAAGGGATTAGGTTGAACCATATCCCAAACCTGAGTGATACTTGCATCAATTGAGGAGAGAAGTAGTATTTCTCTATCTAATCTCACAGATTCAACAAAGTGAAACTATTTCTGCAGATACGGGCATTCAACAACTAGAATGTAGGACAATCTATAAAGTAGCAAACCCACTTGCAACTAATGTTACCTCAAATATCCCCAAATTAAAAATTAGGAGGTAGATTTGAGCTGAAATAAAATATAGTAAAATTATTGTACACTGACCGAAAGTTTACAGGCTTTTCACATGAGGATCCAGAACAACATTTGTAGAACTTTTGTGAGATCAGTGACACTTTTATTCTACTAAGAGTCTCCATTAATTACATAAGGCTCACTTTTTTCCCATTCTCACTTTTTAAAAAGCAAAGAGCTAGTTGAAGACAAAAGCTTCAAATTATATCACCACTTGGGAGGACCTTGTTAGGATGTTCTTCATTTGATTCTTCCCATTTGATAAAACTGTGAGGTTGAAAAGTGGAATATTAAGCTTCAATTCTGGGAAAAAATTTATATCAGGCATGAGATCGATTCAAGGATTTTTTTCAGTGATTGTGCACATCACCAATAGTCGAATAATGTGTTGGCTATACTTTTATGGAAAGTCTTAAACCGATCATAGAAAATTTATTACACTCAGCTGCAGGTGGTCAAGCATAGAAAGAGACATGATGAAATTTACACTCTTTTTAATCATATTACACAAGGTAATCATGACTGGCATAGTGATACATTCCCGGGTATGGTAAATAAGCCTGCAGGTATGAATAAGGTTGATAGTATTACTACTTTGGCTGCTCAAATGACAACTTTTCATAATCAGGTGATTGGATAGATTAGATAATTGAGTATCTCACAACCTCAGGACTAGGTTAATGCAGTTCAATCGGTACAAACTTGGTATGATATTTGGGGGAACAATGGCCACTCAAATAATTTATGTAGAGCAAATCCAGATTCAGTAAATTTTATGGGTAATCTGCAGAAAGGAAGCCAAACTATGAGAATGCCTACAATTGTAACTTGTAGAGTCAGTCCAACAACTCATGAGGAAATAATCAAATCCAATCTCAGTAGTTTCGGCAGCAACAAGGAAATAATACAAACACTTAGGTGAGTAATATAAAAGAGACACAAAAAAGATCCTAGCCAACTAAGAACAATTGGTCACAAAGATAAAAAATTAATAGATAGTTAAAAAAAACCTAAAAAAATAGATGGGTCAATTAGCTGAAGCTCAAAAAATAAGATCTCAAAGAGGTTTACCTAGTGACATAGATCCTAACCCCAGACAAGTAATAGTTGTCTTATTGAGGAGTGGAAAGAATTAATTGATGTACCTCTCAAGTAAAAGTATCATGAGGTGCAAACTGAGTTGACTAGACCAAACCCAGTAACAGATAAGGTTGCAGAGAAAATAATTATGGATAATATGGACAAGCTAATCAAAGAAAGCCTATCACCACCATTTCTAATAAGGCTGCAGAAAAGTAAAGAGGATGCATGTTTTAAGAATTTTTTTTGACATATTTAGAAAACTACAAATAAATCTTCTATTACTTGATGTTTGGTGGGGAATACCTAAGCATGCTAAATACTTGAATGATGTGGTGACGAACAAGAATCCGCTTATGGACTTAGAGTCTATGGCACTTAATAAGGAGTACAGTTTTAGGGTGATTAGAACTTACCAAGAAGATCATAGACCCTGGGAGTTTCACCCTACCGATTTAAGGTAGTGAAAGCATGTTTATATGTTTTGGGGGATGTAATGGCCTTCCTGGTCATTTTCTCAATTTGCATACATTTCTAGCATTTTGATCCTTCTCACGATGGCTACAGGTCATTTATAACTTTTCAAAATTGTTGGTTTGGTGATCAGACGTTCCGTTTAGATTTTAGGCTCATTTTCCCATTTGGAGCTTTCACTATTTAGGATTTGGTCTCAGACCAAAAATAATAGTAGATGACCTCAACTGAGAATTTTGACAGAGCCATTAGCTTTAGAACAATGATTTTAGGCTAAGGAGATGCTTGGTTTAATTCTCGAGGCTTCTAAACTTATTTTGGTATTGGGCAAATTATATAAAAAATGAAACCATAGGTGTGGGCCTCACATATAGTCAAACAATATCGAATGAAAGTTTTGATAGTTACATTGAGATAGAATGTTGAATTTGGTATGGTAGTTGTGCGTATGAGGTTCCGAACAAATTATGAACACCCAGTCGAAGTTCGTTTTGGACTTAGTAAAAATCTAGTACATGGCACCGATAGGTCCTCTTAAGCGCCTATTAGGTTGCCTTAGCGGCCGTGGCCCATTAGCAGAGGTGCGGTTTAGAGCCCAATGGCCACTAAAGTGGTGCCCATATTTATTATCAGGCCACTTTAGTAGTTGTGTTGCCATTTTTGCTACAGGCGCTTTAGCGCCCAGGTGTCGCTTAGAGACACCTATAGTCTTTAAATTTCCTTTTTCCCACCTAATTTTATATCTCTTCTTTCACCATTTCTACACTAAATAAAGAGCTCAAAGGGAGGAAAAAGTGGGAAATCATCCACCTAGATCAAGGTAAAATAACCTAACTCACCTTAGTTATTTCCCATTAATTTTTCCTTCAATTTCCATCCTAATTCATGATAAAATTCTTAGAAATTAGGGCTTTAATCCTAAGCCTTGAGGTTTGATTTGTGACCTAATTTGTACCTCGTCTGTGCTTAATTTTTAAGCACAACTTCCTTGTCCTTCAAGAGACCTCGTGATGGGTTCAATTTTTTATTCCATTTATGAGCCGTACAGGTATGTTCTTTCTCTAAAATTCAACCCGACCTTTAATATAGAAATATGGGTCTCATTTTACTCCTAATATTATGTAGATTACCATTTTGATAGTATGATGACATTTTGAAATCATAGAGTGAAGACGGGTGATCTATGGATGATTCAATGAGCATTGCTCGACTTTGAGGTAGGCTTCTATCTACTCTTTTTATTGAGATGGTGTTTATATATGATGCATACTATAGGGGTGTTAGGATGTGATTTTGGGCAGAATACCATGGCTTAGCCTAAATTGTGAGTTTGGGGCTCGAAGGGTATTTGACCCTTAAGTTGAAATACTTATTATACTTCTATAGTCCTATTACCTTATTTATTAATAGATCTAATTTGTATCATAATTATAGTTTTATTATATGTATTGGATATGATTTAGACATTGGAAGCATGATTAGTATGATTAGTCTTATTGGGACTGTTTAGGCTATCTTAGAATTATAATTTAGGTGAAATACCTTAGTTGCTCATATTCTGGGAGGAAATACTATGTTAAGGCTAATAATGACTTATTTACCATCTAAAGGAGGATGTGTATACCTTAGCCTAGAATGAGGTGGAAATTTCCTAAATATGGATTTTGGGGATGAGAACTGGGCCCTTCCGACTCACCTTACACCAAGACTTTTGTTGGCTCTTATAGATTTATATATGCATGTTATTCATAGTTGAGAGTAATGAATCTTTAGTAATGTTTAATATATTACTCTATGGATTATGATGGTTTTTTCCAGATCATGATGCTATTTTTATGTTGGATATACAATTAGGCCTAAGGCCATGATAATGATGCTGTGGTTAATTTGGACAAATTATTGGGCCCAAGGCCGTGTTTATGATATTGATTGATTATGTTTCAGCAATTATTCCATCCTTGTAAATGAAATGGTTGTATTTTATAGAAGTATTGATGCTTATAATCGTATTTTTTGAATATTGGTAATGGCATGCATAGATTTGGTACATTCATGATCACTTAATAGATTTGTTTCCACTTTTTTCTATTAAAATGGGTTTCTTTATAATGGGAATAATATCGTCTTACTGAATAAGTTATGAGCCTTCGAGACTAATATTGATGATCTTAGAAATTTGACTGAGGTAGATTCTGGTCCATAGTTTTACTACTACTATTTACCATGATCGTGATAGATTTCAAACTTTCTACACTCGTATGATGATTTAGTCCTAGAGTTGCCCTATAAATCTTCACTTTTTAGCCACAGTTTTAGCTGTGCACTAATACACACACACACACACATATATATATTTGTTACTAAATGAATAGTTGATTGATGATGATATTGCCGACATGAGCTCAGGTTTAAAACTGACAATTGATGATGATATTTATGATGTAGATTCTGGATCATGTTTGGCTATTGATAAGATAATTTTATACACTAGGTTACTTCATGGCATTCAGTTTGATTATAGTATTAATGATTATGTTTTGGTATTTATTCTTATATGCACATTAGATATCACTAGTATGCTCTACATATATCATCCTTATGGGGGTAGGTATAGGTATGAGTACTGCTCGCAGTATATTATGTGGAGTTTGTATCTATCAGCCGTATGGAGAGTTGCATAGGTATCGGCTCTAACTCTTGTTTGTTGAGTGTTGATTAAACTTTTTTAGCTTTTCAAGATTTAGTATTTGAGATCTGAGTCTTTTTGTAGATAGCTCACGACCAAGATGACCTTCGTTTCATCAAGTAGTTCTTATACTAGTTGGGTTTATTAGTGTTCAACAGGGTTTGTTGATGGTTTTAGAGTATAAGATTGAGTTTCTTGAGTGGGACATGTGTATACCCATGCTATATTTCTTAGAGTATGAGATGACACATGGATTTGTTAGAGGATTAGCATTACCCTTCTATTTGGCATCGGAGAATTTGATATAAGATAGGCCTTACTTCTCTTAGATTATTATGCATGCAATAGAAAGACATATATTGAGACTTATGAAGGTGGTGATAAGAGACCATGACATTAGTATAGTGTTATTGGTACTCTATCTGGGAGTGAGGATCCTCTCGATAGAGGTCATCATTGCTTGCAGCCTATCGGTTTAATGTAGATAAATTTTCATAGTATGGCTGGCTCTCAAATTAGTCTGGTGGTCATAATGACTAGATTTCTTATCAGACCTTGCGGAGTATTTGGTATGGGTCTTTAGGCTATGGTTGCCATTCTGGATAAAAAAAAGGCATCACCTTGAGTATTTTAAGAACTTGTTTGGATTGTGGCAAGATGAGACATTGGTCTAGAGAGTGCCTCAGATGTGAGTTGGTTGTTCAGACAGAGTTATAATGTGTTCCTTGCCATCCTAGAGTTCTTGAGTATGTTATGATTATGAGAAAGATGGTCATTTTAATAGGGAGTGCCCTTAATGTTAGTTGGTCAGCCAGTTAGGGTCAACTTGTGTTTTTTTCTAGCTTAGGGCTTCAAGGATTTGTTATAATTGTAGAGAGATTGGTCACTGGTCCAGAGAGTGTCCCCTATGTATATTATTAGTCATTCAGCCCATTCAGATCAATCTCATGGTGCTATGGCAACTTTATTTAGGGATAGTGCACTTAGCACCTCAATTGATTATTTTGATGCTCAGTCCAAGCTTAGACCCACTAAGATTTGTTCTCCTTTAGGCACGTCAGACATGTGATTTTAGATTTCACTATGATAGGTTCTCCTTTTTATTTTCTATCTTTACCTTTTCATTAGTATGTATGGAGGTTCTCCTACCCATTAATGATTATATGTCTTAGTAGGTTTGTATCGATTGTTGTTTTCCTTGATATAGAGTTTATGATGATATGACTAACCCATAGATGGATTATTTTAGTAGTTGATGGAGTTGATCAATATTGATATTTTCGCTATGGGTGTAGCTTTTGGGTTTAAGTCCTATTTAACTTTGCATATTGTCCTTCTTATGGCCCTATAGTGGTACTTATTATTGATTTTACTTTTTAGGTACCACCTATCTTTTATACTAATGTTTGTACTATCATTGCTATTATTGTCAATATGTGATGTTAATTGATCCTTGATTGGTACATGGCTAGATTGTTCGTATCTAGTTAGAATTCTTTTTCTCACGGTTCTTATTCATTGGCTTGGGCAACTAGCTTGGTTGGATGTTTTCTCTCTTATAGTGAGGTGAGGTTGGCTATTTTTCTTTTTTATTAGAGTATTCTAGACCAGCTATTGAGTGGATTATGATCTTGAAGGTAAGTTGACCTTTTGGGTTCTGTTGTGGTTTTAGAGTTGGAGATTGGGTTGTGTAGCCTATTTTTGAGGTTGACCAGTTTGGGGTATATTCTTCAGATTTAGCTAGTTCATCGCCTGGTAGTAGTTTTGATGTTGATGTTGAGAAGCCTTATGGTTTGTTGGGCTCTTCTCCTGGTGGTGGTTTGCTCTTGGTATTGGTGTGGGGCTAGATATTATGTTCTTTTCATGATGCGATTCTTGTCTAAGTGGTGTTAGACAGTTAGATATAGGTGATCTTTCTTGTGACCGCTTCTTAGTTGGCAAATTGGAATTTTTTTTATCTTGAGTTTCTTAGTTCATCTTATGGTAGTGGTATTAACCTTTCCATTGGCGTAAAGATTGATACTTATTTCTCAACAACATGATTCATGGGTTAATTGAGTTAAGGTTGTCCTACTTGAGTGGATTCAGGAAATCCTCATTTCAAAATCTATTCAACCTAATATGACTTGGTGGAGGTTTTCTCTTTGCTGTTGCATTCGTATGGGTATTCTTTTCTAAGAAAGAGTATTTGATTTACTAGTTCCTGCCTAAAGTTGAGTTTTCCCAAGTTGCTAGAGTTTTGGTTATCACTAGTATGATTTGTAGCATTAATGAGTTCCCGAGTATGCTTTGGAGGTTCATGCCTTTCAGTGGATATAGAGTTGGTTTCTTGTGTTTTTAGCAGTAAATTTATCCTCTATTATGATTTTGTTCTTTAGCTATGTTTTGATTTTAGCTCAACATAATTTAGTAAGGATATGTCTGATTTGAATAGTAAGGTCGATTTGAGCATTTGACCTTAGTATAGACTTGTTGGCTCAATTTTGGATTTGATCCCTTGAAATGACAATTTCAGATTATAGAAAATTTGGAGTATGAGTGCTTACCCATCTTCAGATTTGGTTTGGGTAATTCAGATTGAACGGTTCAGCCTTGGTGTTGAGATTTCAGTTTAGAGTTATAGAGTTAGGATTTAATCTATAGGCTGGTTAAGCCTACTCTATAATTACCTTTTCGATCTTCTTTAGTTTAGAAGGATTTTGGTTGATAGGTGTTTCGATGATAGTTCGTGGAGATGATATTAGTTCCTTTAGCATTGACCTCGAGTTTTTAGTTTTTATTGTGATTTTCTGATTATATACTCAGCAGGAGTAGTATGCTTGAGTTGGATTTAGCCTGGCTTTATTCTCGATTGATGGGACATCCTGGAGCGGTTCGTTCAGTGGTGAGTAGTTGTATTTTGGACTTTTGGCTTTCATATTTGAGGGTTATGCAGACTAGTTGTATTATTGGCATAGATTACAGTCCTCGGTTATTTCTATTTGTATGCTCAAGTAATGCATTATATGCTTATTCTCATGCTTGCCATTATGGGTTTTCGATAGAGCATCTTTTGTTCTTCGAGTTTACTATGATGGGATTGTGCAAATAGGACTTAGGTGATTGTCTTCTTGGTTTGGAGTGGATCATAAGTTTGGAAAGGAAAAGAAAGGTTATATTTGGATTTGGAATTGGTAGCATAATTCATGCCTTTGTTTGCCTTTGGCTTGGATGAGTTTTATTTGAGTGTGCCAGTATCAATATGGTATCAATGTGTCATAGTTTGGATTTATGTGCATCAAATTTCCTCAGTTTAGTCGATAGATGCTTGGTGGTTGAGATTCAGTTTTGGTTGTTGTAAAGGAAAGAAAGGAAGTTGGTTAAAAAGGGATACCTATGCAAAATCATTTGTACGTGTTGTCTCTTAATAGAGGCTATTCGGGGAGTCATTCTTGGAGCATGCAGGCCCAGTACCGCGTCCATTCGACCGTCCGTGATCTTTCTATCAGTTAACTTTTGCGAACGAAAGCCCTTTTAGTAGTGAATATTGTAATGACCCTTTAAGTAATTTCCTTGATTTACATCCATTTCCGGTATTTTGAGCCTTCCCCTAGTGGCTACAGGTCTTTTATGACTTGCCGGAGCTGTCAGTTTAGTGATCGGATAGTTCATTTGGATTTTAGGCTCGTTTCACTATTTTGGAGCTTTAGCTTTTTAGGATTTGGTATCGGACCAAAACTCATAGGAGATGACCCTGACTAAGAATTCTAACAGTGTCATTATCTCCAAAACATTGATTTTAGGCTAGGGAAACCCTTGGTTTAGGTCTTGAGTCTTCTGGACTAGTTTTAGTCTATTGGGTGAATTATATGTAAAATAGAATCATAGGTATGGGCCCCACTATAGTCAAAATAATCTCAAATGGAAGTTTCGATGGTTTCATTGAGTCCGAAGCATCAAATTTTGTATGGTAGCATATTTTGTTTGTGCATATGAGATTCCGAACAAATTCTGAACACCCAGTCGAAGTCTATTTTAGATTTAGTAAAAATCTGGTGCATAACACTTGATAGGTCCGCTTAGGCGCCTATTCGGTCACTTGAGTGCCCATGGAACACTTTAGCGACCCCTAGCCCCTTGGCAGAGGTGCGTTTTAGCACCCAATGGTCGCTAAACCGATGCCCGTTTTAGCGCCATTAGGACCGCTTTAGTAGCACCCGCATTTGTTTCCAGAACTCTTTAGTGGTCGTGTTTCTGCTTTAGCAATAGGTGCTTTAGTGCCCAGGTGTCAGCTTTAGCGGCACATGTAGCCTTTAAATTCCCTCTTTCCCACCCGATTATCATTTTGTCCACCATTTTTACACCAAATTGAGAGCTTAAAGGGAGGAAAAAGTGGGAAATCATCCATCTAGGTTAAGGTAAGCTAACCTAACTTATCTTGGTTATTTCCCATTAATTTTCCCTTCAATTTTCATCCTAATTCAAGGTAACATTCTTAGAAATTAGGGCCTTAATTCCTAAACTTTGATGGTTTATTTGGGACCCAAATTGTTCTATGTCCGTGCTTAATTTTTGAGCGCAACTCCCTTGTCCTTCAGGGACCTCATGATAGGTTCAATTTTGGATTCCATTTGCGCTTTCCACGGGCTGGTTCTTGATCCAAAGACATACAATTTGTGTACAATTCAATGATTGCGGCTCAATTTTGAGGTGGGCTTCTGTCTACTCTTCTTCTTAAGATGGTGTTTATATATGTTGCATGTTATAGGGGTGTTAGGATGTAATTTTTAGTAGAACACCGTGGTTTATTCTACATTATGAGTTTGGGGGCTAGAAAGGTATTTGACCTTTAAGTTGAAATACTTATTAATAATTATAAAATCCTATTACCTTTTTTTTTTATAGATAGAACTAATTTCTAGCATGATGTGAGGTTATTCTAGATATGGGATTGGATTTAGACATTCGAAGCATGATTAGTATAATTAGTCTTATTTGGATTGTTTAGGCTATATTGGACCCATAATTTAGGTGAAATTGCCATAGTTGCTCATGTTCTAGGAGGAAATTCTATCTTAGGGCTAATCATGACTTATTACCATCTAGAAGAGGCTATGGATACCTTAGCCTAGTCCGAGGTGGAAATTTCCTAAATATGGATTTTGAAAATTAGAAATAGGCCCCTCCGTCTCACCTTAGGCCAAGACTTGTGTTGGATCTTGTAGATTTATATACGTATGTTAGCGTGTTAGTCATAGTTGAGACTAATGAACCTTTAGTAATGTTTAATATATTACTTGTTAGATTATGATATTTTTTTCGTAGATCCTGATGTTATGGTTATGCCAGATGTATAATTTGGGTCTGAGGCCATGTTTATGATATTGATTGGTTAGCTTTTGGGAAGTATTCCTGTAAGACCCTACAAAATTCTCTTGTAGTCTGAACCTTAGAGCGTATTTTGTGAAGCATAAATTCAGCCCTAAAAGATTGAGAAGTGCCTTCCCAAGTGAGAAATATTTTGAACCGTGTAAAATTTCCCTAATATTGACTTTTTTGTCATGTATAGCATTGAATAATCTTTTCATCGATACCAATTTCGTCAAAATCCGGCATTAGACGAGGAAGTTATAGCCATTTTACTGAAAGTAGTGGGAACCACCCAGGTGCGACGGCCGGGTTGACGGACCATCGAGCTTGCGACAGACCATTGCCTAGCCCGTTGCAACCAAGGCAGTGACTCCCTTTCTTGGCCCAAGTTCGACGGACCTACAATGGATCGTCGCTAGGACCGTTGCCGCTGAGGTAGTGTGGCCTCATCCTGGCCAACGTATGATGGATGATACAACAAAACATCGGGTTGTGACGGACCGTCGCTGAGATCGTCGCATCGAGGCAGTGTGTTCTTTTTTTGACCGATGTGCGACGAACGATCTGACGGACCGTCAGAGTAAGTGACGTACCATCACTTCGATCGTCGCAGCCCCCTTAATTTCTCTTGAAGAAGAAAGAAGGGTTTTACTTTTATGTTATCGAGTCCTGGGGGTATTTACACCCGATAATTTAGCTGCAGTCTAGAGCCAGTGTTAGTTTTCACGATAATCTCAGTTAAGCCACGAGTCTCAGAACTCAGTGAGTTATAGAACTCTGTACTCTCAGATAGATATAGAACTTAAGTAATCTCAGTATCACTAGTATTCTAGCCTCAGTTCAATACTCAGCTCAGATCTAGTAGTATTCGAGTGTTCAGTGCAGATCTCATTAGTATTCGAGTAATCTTTTCAGAGCTCAGTATCATGCAGTCATATAATGAGATTCAGTAGTATTCTGTTAGATACGAAACCAAGTAAATTTATCTTAACTCAGTCAGATCATTCGAGAAATATGATCAGTATTAGATTCAACTCAGTTTAAGTTCAGTTAAGAATCAGTTTAAAGTCTTTTAGTTGGGAGTAGGAGCTAGCTCCGAGTGAGTGTAGGGATGGCAGCTCCCCGTTAGAGAGGAAGAGTCGTTAGGAGCAATCCATGAACTCTGTAACTGCATAGCCAGCGCAGGAGAAGGATTCACCCGTTAGAATAAGGCTTGACTATTATACTGCCTTAGGCTTGACTTTCTGTGAGGGTCACCCCTTAGAGAAACTTGACCAAAGTAGAGGTCTTTACCTGTGGCACGGTATTGACACCCTTCCAGCTGGGGTTACAGGTTGGACCCCACCAGTTCAGATTCGGGGCATGTCGATTAAGTGAGAAATCCCACAGTTGTAGTTTCGGTATCAGTCTTTAGAATAGAACTCAGAAATTAGGACTGTCAGATATAGTCACCTATCTCAGTAAGAAACTCAGATAGTTCCATAGATTCATGGAACACCCGCTAGATAAGCTTGGACCCTCATAAAGATATTCAGTATCAGTATTACCAGATCTAGAGATCACCCGTTGATAGACCTAATCTCATTCTCAGATTCAGTTGAGTAATCTCATTATCAGATCCAGCGATCACCTGTTAGATAAGCCTGATCTCATTCTCAGATTCAGTTGAATAATCTCATTATCAGATCCAGAGATCACCCATTAGATAGGCCTGATCTCGTTTTCAAATTTAGTTGAGTAATCTCATTATCAGATCTAGAGATCACTCGTTATATAGGCTTGTTCTCGTTCTCAGATTCAGTTGAGTAATCTCATTATTAGATCCAGAGATCACCCATTAGATAGGACTGATCTCATTCTCAGATTCAGTTGAGTATTCTCATTATCAGAATTAGAATTGTTCCACTAGATAGGTTGGATCTCATATTCAGTCAATCGAGAGTAGCAAGCTCAGAGTTCAGTCATTGATATGAGTAGATTTAGTTAATCAGCTTCAGTATCATCAGTTTCAGAGATTACTCACTAGATAGGACTGATCTCAACTTCAGTACTTGGTTATTGATTCAGAAGATTTAGTTATTTAGTATCTCAGTATTAGTAGTGATTTTAGATGACAGTAAAGTAGTATTCGAGTTTCAGTATTCAGAGTCATGATGATTTCAGTTATGGTTTGTGCATTCATGCATATGTCCTTATTCAGTACTCTCATGATTATTCAGTTAAGTAATTGTTCATGCATAAGCCCTTGCATTTAGCCTTACCTTATATGCATACTCAGTATATTCCCGTACTGACGTATTTGTGCTATGGTGTTTTATTTGACACCATAGGTTCAGAGGCATGAGATCTAGAGTGCCCTTAGCAGCTCAGTCCCATTCAGCAACAGTAGACGTAGCAGTGAGTCCTCTTCAGTCGAGGATGATCCTTATCTTATTATCGCATCAGATTTAGTTTATTTTCAGTAGCGAATATAAGGCGGGATCCTAAGTTTGCAGCCATTAATAAATCTATTTAACTAAAGACAACCACAATACATGCAAGAATATCAGTTCAGAACAACTTTGCACTTTTCCTACTTCATCAATTTGCTAGGGTTCCCAAAACCCCAGCTAAGGGAATTAGCCACTCATTTTTGTGAAATAGTCAATGGAATTCATGTTTGAATGCATTAAATCAATATCACAATAATTAACAACTAAAACCCAAAGTCTCAAACAAAATAATCAACCAAAATCAAGAGTACAACAATCCCAAGATCAAAATTGAATTGTGGAGTAAAATATATGTTTATAAGTATCAAGAGTGTGTAACCTAATTAAACAACATCAAAAGGGTATATATAGAGTACAATGAAACCCTAGGAAACAAATCCTAAACAAATAAGGAAAACTGAGGTCGTTGGTCACTTACTGGGCCACCTACGGGCCATAGGTGGCACCTACGGACCGTAGGTGGTCCCACGTATGTGACTTGGCCTCAAACTTTTCCGAATACTCTTTGGACTTAGCTCTTCTGCAACATATTCTGGCATTTACGAGCCATAGGTGCCCTCCCTAGGTAGCAGGGTCTTCTTTTATCAGCTTCTGAGCCTCTGTTTATCAAGCTCTAATATAGATCTCTAGCACCTATGCTGAATAGGTAGTACATACAAGTTGTAGGTTCCCACTTTAGTGGTCAAAGACTTTCATTTTCTCTCTTTTTCTTCAAAATAGTTCCATCCTGCAAAACACAACACAAAACACATCATATCTAACAAAAAGACCTAAGTAACTTGCATATTTTCATCATTTTAAGCATCGAAGGTTCTATTAAATCACAGCATATCAACACCCTCAACTTAAAATATTTGCATGCCCTCAGGCAACATAATACAACTAAACAAAACTCTGACGCTTAACTAGGAGAAACCTAACCTATCTACTGCAACCAATGATCACTTTAAGCTTAAGAACATTACCCCCTCCTCTTTTAACACTTCAAAATCATGTGTATACATGAAGAAAAATAACGTGACACAAGGGAATTAATATATGGAATTACATTAGCAACAAACAATCATGCATATACAAGTTACACTACCTAAACAAGTAAGCAGCTAGTAATACCACCAATGTGCCCTTACAATGACGAAGTCCCACTCAATCATATGAAATTATGCATGTTAATGTAGGGACAGTCAAGAGACACTCACACTCATAAGAGAAGTTTCACAAATATGCATCAAATACCATAGGCTTTCCCTTATTTTCTTTACCTTAGCTTTCAGATAGCTAGGTTAGGATCACTATAGGACTTTATTCAGCTTGTAATATAGCTAGGTTAGTGACTAAGCATCCTTGTCACTACACTTACTTTGCAGTCCACTTATCAACCAATTTTCTTTTATTCCATCCTTATTTCTCCTTTTTTATTCTTTTATTGTACATTCAGGTTGGGTGTGGTTTCTTTTATTCTTTTTCCTTTTTTTTCACATTTTTCATTTCTTTTCTTTTTCTTTATCTACCAGACCCAACCCTAATTTTTTCTCTTATTTTACCCTTCTTCACACCCACTTTACATTACACACTCCTATGATAGCCACCCTCGACTTAGGTGATTTGCCTGAGTTGAGGTGCACAATGTCCAAGGAGGAACTGGGCCAAAACAGGTTCATTGTAACATAAATGAGAAGGTGAAAGGTGTAACAAGAAAAACAAGCTATACAGGCTCATAAAAATAAAGATCAAAGGATACTCATTCACACATACAAGGTTATTTAGGCTAAAAGTAGGCTTATTTCAATAACAGCCTATAATCCTTTCCTAGCTGACTATCCTACAACCTAGGCAACACTAACTGACTAAGTTCTGGATTCAACATACAAAAGAAACTAAGTAGTATCACACACAAACATGGAACAGGGTTACATCACAAGCTATTACCTATCCGATTCTTGCACAAGTTAGTTATGATTATCATGTCCCTAATCCTAATACCATAACGAGATTCACAATTATCACATATATATACACATCTCATAGTTCAAAAACAAATTTTTAAAGGGGTATCATTTTTCTCAAAAATCAACAAAAAATATGTCAACTTCCCTAGATACTCAAAAATTTTCTAATTACACAAAAATACATCACAATATAAAACAAAAACATAATAAGACACAAAATTAACCTTGACATACCCATTATATAACCATACTATAATCAACAGGAAAAAAATTACGACAATAAAAACCAACCACAACTATGGTATACCCCACCCTTAACTGAAAGACTACACACTATCCCTAGTGTGTGACACAAATGTAAAATAAGGGAATGAGGACATACCTGGGATGCACTAGGCATCTGTGTCATGCTTGTTCCTGTATGGGGATATCTCGACTGGCAAAGGCGGTGGGCTGCACTACTAGAGGATATCCCCGCATCTAGCTCAACACACCTCTTTCTATCAATAAATATAGTTTCTATTGAATCATATGTAGTTAGGGCTTGAGAAAATGGCAAGTCAGGATCCTACAAAACCTACTCTCTGCCTCTCTTGGTCCCAACTATGGGGACCATATACTCATTCTCCATGAGCAAATCAATACATCTAGGTCCACCCAGAGGTACCGGTTGAGCAACTTGAGGTAAAAGTAGGGGGTTGGCCAGAATGTTATTCTTAATAAGAGAGTGTATCTTTACCCACAGTATTGCCACCTTCTCTCTAATCTCATCCAAATCGTGTACCTTAATATCACTAAACCAGGCTGATACTCAACACTTAAAAATATCTATACAGGCATGCACCTTATCTTGAAACTCTAGCATCTCAGCCTTGTGTATAACCTGTAATCTAGTCTCTATCGCTTCTAGTGTCATCTGAACCCAAGGCCGAATCTACCCATACAACAATGCCACCTTAGACTCAATATTTTCTAGCCGAGTGATAGTAGCACGCTGAATCTCTACTAAGATCTATAAAAACTCTTATGATAATAACACCATACATGTGGAAGCATCTGTAGTAGAGGGGCAAAGGGGTACTAAAGATGTCCCAACTGGCTCAGGAGTAGACGTAGCTGGATCCTATCACCCTGAGTGTTCATATCAAGGTCCTCTCTCTGCTATCCCATCTCAAAATCCATACCTGCATCAATAACCTAACTCTGTCTATCATTCGGCTTTACAAGAACTGGTAGGCCCTCAGATCAGGCAGAAATCACTATCGAAGGTACATGGGATCTATAGGAAAGGACCGGGTTTGATGGATCCTGGACCATACTTTTCTGGGATACACCCATCTCCTCGAACCTACGATCAACTCCTAGAATCTCAGGTACATCGACCTCATCACACAACAACTATATAAGGCTAGGAAAGGGAAGTGCCATCATATCACCAAATGCCCGCTCATGAAGGCCATATCTAATAATAGCTGCAAAATCAATATCATAACCAGCCATCATGCTTGCAATCAGTGATGCACCATTCTAAGAAAGTAAGTTGTCCACTATAGTTAGAAATAAATGATAATGCACTACCATCCACCAAAATTTTGCGATGAAATTTAGCGCTGCCTTCTTAATTATACCTTGCCCCTCAACCCATGGGATATCCATACTAAATGGTGATATATAACTAGCCATGACCCCTCTCGCCAACTTTTACTCTAACTGGGGTTGCTTTACATCCCTAGCACCTCTTTGAGTGGTCAATGATACTATAGCGAAAGAGAAAGCATAGAACTTACACACTAATGCCTGGCTATATGACCCCTAGGTTATACTCATCCACCCTAACTGATAATGATCAAACACACCCTAATAAAGTGGTGCTCCAACAAACCCGAATAACTGAATCTATCTCTCCTCTAAGATATTCCTCTTGGGCAGACATGTCCCATTCACGAAGTTGTTTGCTCAACAATAAACCATAAACCCTCAACACACCACCTCAAGTTTACCTCTTTAATAGGATCGTATGAGATAAGAGTAGGGTTGGAAATCTGGGTTGTCTGGGCTAGTGGCTCTTGATGGGATATCTGTGTTGTACCCTTCTCAGACTGGGGTACTGTAGAAGATATCTCAGGAACTGGTGCTATGGACTCATCTTAGGACCCCTCCTCAGATCGGGGGTCCTGTGTAGATGCCTCTAGAAGTAGCTTAGACTCCACTTTCTCCCTTTTATCATCCTCTCCCTTCTCAGACTAGGGAGAGTATGGTGGTGAAATCATGGCCAACTTTATTCTCGACCTGGGTACTGGTATGCTGGAATCTGGATGAGCTGAGTAGAAATTGGCCATCTGCCCCACTGTGACACTCTTGGCATCTAGACACCTAGAGTAGCTCTAATAATTATCTCAGATACAACTTGCTTTTGAGCTCTAGTCTGTGGTCTTCCTACTATGGATGAGGCAATCAGGTACTCCTCCACCACGTTGCTCCTCTTAGAGGATTCATCCTATTTCTTCGATGGTTTTGCCTTTCTTTTGGATGTCTTTGGTGCCATGTGTACTTGAAAAAATAAGTGTTAGTCCCTGAAAGATAGTGAGGGATTGCAAAATTTAAAGAAAAACTCAAAATTATGAGACTTTAAATTTTTCCTAAATTTTACATCCCTATAATCATACTCAGAGTCCATTTTTAACACATTCAGTAAGGATCAACTTTTAAACACAACTATTCATACAAGACTCTGAGATTCCTCAACCTTTTCAACTTTTACTTTTATTTAGGCATGATCATTGAGTATTTATTAAAGAACAATGCACCATTATAGGATTTTAGGCTAATTCTAGGTTCCAACACACAAGTTTGTTGATTTCTAGGCATTTTTCTTGAAAATAAACATACTAACTCACTTATTTCAAGTTTTCCATTTCTATGCATATTGCTTGAAAATATTGTTATTAGGATCCAAGAATTTTTACTTTTTGTTTCAAAAACTAGAAGTGAAGATTTAAAAAATTTAAAAGTGTAATTTTGACATGTAGGTACCGAGAACATGTAATGTTCTTGACTTATATGAGTGTCGGGGAAGTGGGGAGGTTTGAATATTAGAGGGGGTTTATAAATTTAAAGGTTTATGGGGTTTAGGATCAGGTATGCGGATTAAATAGCCCTAGTTAGGATGATTTTGGGTCACTCAGGGTCGGGTTAGGCCCCGTGTTCTTAAAAATTTGGGCAAAAATTTTGGCAATTAATACACCAGCTATAGACAGTAGGTGGCACCTACAGGCCATAAGTGGCTTTCGCAGGTGGCCAAGATTTTTCTTCCCTATTTTTGTTCACTGAACTTTTTATTCTGATATTATTACACTACTTATAAGGTTTTAAGTGGTATTTTGCAGCATCATAAGTATGTTCACAAGTTAAAGTCCGAAGATCTGCAAAAATCCTAAAAATTTCTTTTTGACATTCAATGCACAACTTACTTTCTCGAGTGGGACTTATGACCTTTATGAGTTGGTCACAAAGTCCTCTTACCTTGAATATTCTGAATTAAGCAATGTATTACCATGTTCCAGGTTATATCCATCATGATATTTTTCCTATAAAAAAGACAAACAACATGAACACTAAAATAGTGGGTTGCCTCCCACCCAATAAGACCATGGGTTGCCTCCTATTCAACACTTGATTTAACATCATGGCACGACGTAGGTACCTTTATTACTCAGATTTTATCAAGGTACCCAAAATAATAGCCTATTGGGTCATCAACACAATGAATAACTGACACCACCCTCATTTTGGTTGGCTACTTCATAGTTCTGCGAATGTTGAATATGAATTCCTTATTATTCACTTTAAGCTTAAGCTCTGCCTTCTCCATTTCCATTCAATCATCTATTTACCTGTAGCCATGAATGGTCTTCCCAATATGATGGGCTTCGCAAAGTCAACCTCATAATCAAAGATAACAATGTTAGTCGAAAAAAATAAATTTCTCAACTTTTACCAATACATCGATTGATATGCCCATGGGTTTCTTTACTGTATGATCTATCATCAACAACTGCATAGTCGTCTATTATGGAGGGCTCAATCCCAATTGCTTGAACACAACCAGCGACATCAAATTAATGATGGCTTCCAAGTCACACAATGCGCTGGCAAACCTGGATGTCCCAAAGGTGAATAGGATGGTGAAAGTGCCAGGGTCACCCTAATTTTAGACCAGAGATCTTAAAGTGATCACAATATGATGGTGAAACCCACCAGCATCCTCAAAACTAACCTCTCTCTTCTTTGTTACCATCTCTTTCACAAACTTGATGTAACCAGGCATCTACTCAAGTGCATCAAGAAGAGGAATGTTCAAGCTCAACTCTTTTAGAACGGAAATAAACTGTTTGAACTTCCCTTCTTTCCTTTTGTGCTTCATCCTTTGAAAAATGGTGGGGGAGGTTGTGGAATAGTCTTCACTAAAGGCTCATTAACCTTTCCGTTACATTTTCCCTTCTTAGCATTAGCATCAACACCTGTGTCCTTCTCTAACTTTTCTTCGAGTGTCTCATCTACCACAGTTCTATCATTCCTTGGCTCATCAACAGTAGGCAAAGGGAGAACAATAATAGACTTACCACTCTTAGTAGTAATAGCTAGATAATGACCATTATTCATAGGATTTTAAACTGTGTTGCTTGGAAGGGTACCCGACTACCTCTAATTTAAAGGTGTCGACATTTTCCCAAATTGTTGCTCTTTGATTTATCGCAGTAGCATCTGATTCCACCTTTTGGGTAAATCCTAAGATATTTGCCCTAATCTCCTTAAGGTAAGTTTTCTAACTTTTTTGACCCTTAACAAGCTTGGAAAACAAAGCCTCATCCTCGAATCAGTAAAATGGCTGCCTTCTGGAATATACATATGCCTCTTCTCTTTATAGTCATCCTTTCTTCTCTAGTCACCATCATACTCTCTACTCTGATATTTGTACCTATATACATACTATTTTAGACCTTGGTTTCCTAGTCCCTTCACTTGAAAACCTGCCAACTCATGATCTAGGTATTTTGCCTCTTCTTCTAAATTAGAATCATAAGAGTTAGAGGCCTTACCATGTAAACCTACTGCATTTACCTTCTCCAAATTCATTGTTACAAAATGCATCATCAAGCACCCAATATTAGTTCTAAGATGTACAATCTCTTGCATCATAGAATTATCTACCACTCTATGATCTCTAAAAGCCCCAATGACATAAGTGCCAACACCTCTCTCTACCTCCTAAGTATTCCATCCTCGATTGGTAATAGAGATCGGGTCTAAAATCTCTGATGCTACTTTCTAGTGTAGACACATGAATGCTCTATCAGTGATCATATCTGCCATAACTCTGTAACTAATAGTTAAGGCTCAATAGAATATCTAAAGCAAATTAGTCCTTGAAATGGGATGAATGGGTATCATGCTCAACTTCTTCTTAAATCAGAACCATGCCTTATACATTAACTTAGAATGTAGCTGCCTGAAGTTATATATCTTATCTTTTAATTGCAACATTCTAGCCAAAGGGAAGAAACGGTCTAAAACAACATGCGCAACTTATTCCAAGTAGTAATCGATCCTTAAGAAAGTTCCCCCAACCACAATGAAGGTTCACCAGTCAACGAAAAAGAGAACAACCTGAGCTGAGCCCTTCCTAATCTACCCCAAGTATAGTGTATGAAGTGCAGATCCTAATAAAGTTTGCAAGATGCACTTTTACATCATCCGTAGATAAGACCAAAAACAAACTTTTTAGATTAAGAGCTACATCATAGCACTAAAAATGTCAAATTTCACACTTAGTCGCAAAGCAGGAGAGATGATGGCTCCTGTCTCGGCAGGATCAATGTAGCCCATATACTCCTTTGAATCAATATATGGTGGTGTTTAAATTCTTAGGGTTTGAACCACATAGTGAGAGACCAGGTCCCTCAAAGTTAATCTCAGGCAAAAGCACCGTAAAGCAACAATGAAGTGCTGGAAAACTAAAGGCTTTGTAGGAAATAAACAACACAAAAATTTAATATGGAAAACCCCCTTCTCAAGGAAGGAAAACCACGGCTTGTCTCACAAGAATAAAAGAAATCCACTATAATTAACCTCTTAATTACAGACATAATTTTAGCCTAAATCTGGGATCCTCCTACTTGTAGTAACTCTACTACTGGCCTTTCTTGATAACTCTTCCAAGAAGCCTTTACACTAATTAACTCTAATTAGTGTTTGGACTTAGGCAACTCTACCTAAGAATACCCAATCATGAAGTAAAGTTCATTACTCTTATAAACTAATTATTTTATTTACAAATCAGATCATACTTAAGACACTCTCTAAATTAGAACATAAAAATAAAGACTTGATATAAACTTGGGTTTTTTCCTTTTTCTCTGTTCACTCTTTGAATTTTCAAAAAACCATTTGATGAGGAAGAATTCTTTTCCTTTTATAGCTGGGTGATAATTAGGGTTGAAATCTCATTAGACCAGGTGTCCTATTAGTACAAGCAACACCTGCAAGTTTGTTACACAAGAGGACAAAACTATGTAGACATGCGTGCCAGCTGTACTATAACATAAACATCCAGGGACTTGGTCCTTTGTAGTTAGCTGTTCATTATCAAAACTACATATAACAGTTTTCCCCCTTTTTGATGATGACAAACCAACCATACAACTTTGAGAACATGCAGCATATTTAATCATTGTGATTACCACTCTGAAGATTAATGTTCCCCCTATTGTTATGCTACCACCATCATGCAACATAGGGACCTGGTCTCTTGTTGTCATTTGTAGTAAAAACACTTGTTTGCTTCCCCTAGTCACTGTGCCTTATCATTCACTTGCTCCCTCCTGCCTTTACGAACCATAATTCATCTAGTACATTTGCATACTTCCCTCTATCAATATGTGACACACCTTCTTCTTAGCACATTACAAAATCCTTAGTCCCTGAACATCACACTCATCACACCTGGTCCTTATACATAAAGTCAGTATTCCTCTTTTTGGATCATTTGAAAAAGTAATAGTAAATCAAGAGTAAAGATAAGTACAGACTAATTAACTTATTGCCACTAGGGCAACACTACCATGAAGAACATCTTAAAATAAATAAAATAGATGAAGCCCACAAACAAAAATTCATTCATGATTAATTAGGATAAGTATCATTACAATATACCTAAAAGAAATTATAAATATTCTACTTGAAAGGCCACTATAGGAATAAAAACTAGAAACTAACTCAGAATTGAAATAGTAAGATGTGACTCGGGTAAAGGGGGGCTTTGTGGAGAGGGTTTTTAGCAACATATTCATTCTAGAAGCCTCAACAACATGAGCATCAAATAACTATTTGGAAAGGTTTTTTACTTCCTTATTTAGGTCTTGAACCTCAATAGTAAGTTCAGTAACCTTAACCTTGAGCTTGGCATTTTCTGCTACAAGTTCTTCAGAGGTACCTGGTTCCTCCGTGGACAACCTTTGATTCTGTAGTTTCAGATGAATTATTTTAGTGTCCTTTTCTACTAGCACAATCCTTAACTCCTCTATTTATCTGGTTAAGTTTTCTTGAGCAACCAATATTTCTGATACTTGGGATACAGTTCTAGGTTTCCCTTCTTAATATTCATTCTGTACCAATATTGTCAAACTAAACCTTTGTTTGACAGTTCCTGGGGTCCCTTTAGTTTCAAAAACTCTAAAATATTGAAATGCTTTATTTAGGATACCTATAGGGAATACCATGTTTTCCTTCCATCTCATTAGTCACCTTGTGCATATGCTCTATCATGAAAATAGGCAGGTTTATCAGCTCAAACTTACTCACCCATTTAATTAAAAATAGATCAACTACAAAAGCTATAGTTCTTTTCTCTAACCTTGAAAACATGACCTTGTATATGAACTCGAACACCAACTGGAACTCACTTGTGAGAAACTTCTTTCTCACCTCCGCTAGAGAAGTCCCTCCTACCTTGGAAGTATTTACCATGAATTTAGTTAAGGGTTGTTGGTTCTAAATAGTTTTCACCCTAATACCAGGCACATAAAAAATCTTTCCCAGTATTTTTTCATCCAACTTAAGAATTTTCCTGAACTTATGCAGTAAAACTCAAACCATCATCTAAGAATTCCATAGAGTAGTAGAATTCTCTCACATCACCTTCAAAGACAATGGGAGTTGGTTCTTCTAACAGATGCAACCAACCCTGATGCCTCATATATTCTACCAATTCTACCATTTTGGGATTCTCACATATCTTTAGATCAAACACTCTTCCAGTTAGCACTTTCTGGGTTTCCAAGATAACATTCCTTGCTTCTCTAGGGACAACCTTCTTTTCTTCTTCCATTTTATTCACTACTTGGTTCTTCCTTTTCATTAGTTTTTCTATTTGTTGGACCAGGTCCCTTAGATATTTTTTTATTTTTACAATAATAAGTTTCTTTCTTCTTATAACAGGATTGGCAGAATTTGGACCAGAGGACTTGGTCCTCTTAACAACATAAACTTCTTGTATATTCTTCTTAGTTGCAACAACAATATCAGTGTTAGTATTCTCAACTTCTCTAATTTCCACTACTTGAACATTTTCCTCTTCTACTATGATAGCTTTCTTGAATTTTCTTCTTTTAGTGGTAGAAGACTTATTCTTCTTCATGGCATATTCTAGCAATTTTTGTTTAGATCCCCTAGTGGAATAGGATTTAGTGCTTTGTGCACTTGTGTCAATCATTTTCCCTTTTCTTTTACTGTCCTTCAGTCTATTCATTTTCAAAATCAAAGGTTGGTCATACTCATCCTCTTCATTTTCCCCATTTGGAGGTAATATAAATTCCCCATCCCCTTTCAAGTTATCTTTTTCTCTTGTTATTTTCTTCTCTGCACAAGCTAAACTTTCATAGGATCATATGCAAGTAAGAGTAAATTCTTAGCTACTCAATTTATGCTACTGAGAGAATCTCAGCTACCTAATTTATGCTGCAGAGAGAATTAAACTTTTTACAAGAATCTTTTCATCAACAAAATTAGCAAATATAGAGTTTGACTTAGAAAGGACAGGAGAATAATACGCCCAAATTGCACCTCTCTTACGAGAGAGTAAGCGGTCACTGTCAAATATATAACCCAACTGGGTTGGGTTTCGAATCCCACAGGAAATACTGTGTTCACTAAGTATTATGACTGTTGATAGACTGTTAATCTAAGGTTCCTAGGTAAAAGGGGGTTTGGATGTGTTAACAATATTATTTCATATTTGTATCACACAAGGTCCAGCTAATGAGAGTTAATGTAGATGTCATTTCAATAAGAATGAATTGACTAGAGTTATGCTCACCAAGATGTTCAAACAACTAGGGTTATGAATTTGTGCTCAAATTCTAACTTATGTATTCAATTGCAAGAATTATTGAATTCTAAGAATTACTCATGTGTTTCTCAACCTAATGAGTGTTTCACCCTTTACTTCTCTCGAACTTAAAGGATTTATACATTATTCAATAACACTCTCATAAGGGTTGATCCTGTTAAGGCATCAACCCGTTAACCCAAAGGGTAAACCTATGGCGTTCAGGTGAATCACTTCTTTTCCCAACATCCACTTTTTTGTCAGAAAAGTGGTGTTTATGGGCTCACTTTTCAAGTTTACAACCAAGAGATGTCATTATAATGAAGAAAGATTCATGCAATTTTGATAGATGTTAGAAATCAAACTGATTCACAACCCCAAAATAGTTCTCTACATCAAGGCTCCCATAACCCTAGTTATGGGAGTTTAGCTACTCATCTCCATGTAAGAAATCACAGATATATTGATGTTCATAATTGGATTCAAGAGAGTACTTGCAAAAGTAACAATATTGTTCTTCTGAACCTTCAATGGAAAAAATATAAACTAACAATCAGATCTTAATTTCTAGATTCAAATCTTAATAAAAAGTGTTACACACCTCTTAATTGAGGAGAAAGTATGAAACTAAAGACAAAAGATATGGAATACACCCTAATACTTGGTATTTATTTGTTTCCAAAACTGGAATTTTAAAATTTAAACTCGGAGTTTCCACTTTATGCTTGATGGGTTGATCGACGATTCATCGATGAGGCGATGGTCCGTTGCATAGACCATCGCTGGAGCCCCAGTGAGTCTATGTTCAATTTCTGGGAGACGAGTAGGGTGACGTCTCATCACAGGGTCGACGATTCATCGCTTGGACCGTTGCATGACATCCAGTTTTTCTCATTCTATTTCTTGGTAATGATTTAGGCCGATGGTTCATCACAGAGTCGACGGTCCATCTCTTGGACCATTCCACGCTGTCCAGTGTCACTGTCGTCAATTTTTGGGCGACGATCCAGACCGACGGTTCATCGCAAGGTTGACGCTCCGTCGCCTGAGCCATCGATGATTTTTTCCTTTGTTTTTCCAATTTATCCAAGTTATCCTTTACACTCAGTTCTTATCCTGAAAACACTAAAGTACACAGTTAAATGCAATAATAGTTACTTGAAAACACATAATTATCCTTAGAAAAAGGCCTAAAATATTCCATCAAAAGCCAGAACATCAACACCCTCAAATTAAGGCAATTGCTTGTCCTTAAGCAACTCAACACCAAGATACATAATGAACAACATCATGATAGGTACTCAACATTTATATCAACACAACTATACAATCATTCAACTGTCCATTTGGCTAAGTGATCTAACATATAAGGATCTATAACTGGCATTAACTTATACTCAACATATTTATAGCCACAGATACAATACCCCAGAGGAATCAGCAGTCTACGAATAACTGTTGTGCCCTTACAGCTAATGAAGTCCACCTCTCCATATATATAATTAATCAGTGGACAAAACTAATACTCTCGCTCCCAGAACAGAAGTTACAAACATAGTGCACACCCATAGGCTTGCCCATATCATCTAATGTTTTCTCATAATTTACTCACTAAGATCAAGTAGGACTTACTAAGGGTTGTAATGAAGTTTTAGGCTTGGTGGGAGTTATTCATTTAGGTACGTAACTTAAAGTACACAACTTCACTCTCTTCACCCTTTTCGGTAGCTACTCACAAGAATTAAGGTTCCTTTCACTTATTTACAATAAATATTATCCATCCGCGCCCTTGTCATAACCCAATTTTTTCTTTAGAAGTACAACATCAGCCACCCTCAACTTATGCTGATATAGAATGTTGAGGTGCATAATATCTATTTAGACAGGTAACTAGACCAGGGTTGGATGCTACCTCTCAAATTAATTTCAACTCAGCCTCTTAGGCTGCCAACAATCCATAGTAGCCACCCTCAACTAAGGCAATTTGCCTGAGTTAAAGTGCATAATATGCAAAGCTAAGTACTAATGCATTATACAGAGCGAGTCACTATTTATTTGGGTAGAACAAACATGAACAAGGATCAACTGGGTTTCAATGGAAACAAAGATTTTTGGTGGGTCATTATTTTGGCTAAACTGACTAACAAATAAGGAGGCCTACTATCCTATCTTATTGAGTCAAAAATAAAACAATAGCAAATGAACCGGGCAAGTTCTAGGTGTAGCATCTATGTCAGAACTATACAAACACTCACACACACAAGCACTAAGTTAATTCCTATTCTAGTAACTCTTGGGATTCGTATCATATGGCTATAATCACTTACATTCGTATGCCAATTTCAGAGTCGCAAATGGTTACATAACACTTTTACCAACAGGAAAAGGAGAATTAATTATATAACAAATGTACACAAACACTTAGCAGCAATCACTTATCATTCACATATATAAGCTGATGCTAACATAAACATCATTAAATAGAAATGCAACAACTTTCCTAGATAATAAATGAAAATACAACAACTTAATAACACCCTAGACATGCCGATTCTCCTAGATAACACATGGGAGGAAAATAATATCGGCAACACAACCCCCATGGTACAAGCATATCCCATCCCCATAGAAAATAATGCTTGGTCTTCAATGCATACAATTGAATTACAAAAGAGGGGTAATACTTGTATTGCCTCTTATTCATCTAAGGCATCTGTGAAGTGCGGTAAGGGTCCAGTGTTCTCACCAGGTGCAATGTTGACCTCCATGGTAGTGGGGGTGCTCATAATCTTTCCCTTTAGAATCAGAGGTACCGCATCTCCAACAGGATCTACAGTTTGCCTCCTAACTAGGTTAAAGCTGGTAGATACTCCAGCTGCTTAATCCTCTACTTTCTTCCTTCTTCTCTATTCATCTTTCCTTGATTTTCTTCTTACTTTATTCATGTCATGATGCTTTCTCTCCTCTTGCGACATGGCTTCAAGTCTGTTTCTTTTAGCAGTTTTTTATGTAGCTTTTTCATCAGTCTCCACTACTTTCTTACCCTTATCTTTGATCGGTCGCCCCATTAAGTAAACAAGACTTTTTTATTCATCACTTTCAATCTAGACTTGATCAAATATAAGCTGTTGTGACTGCTGATTCACCTTATCAATGTCAGCCTGAATTTGTCTAACTTTCTCTATCAATTTTGCAAATTTGAGATAGACATGGTATCTAGCTTGTTGTTGATTCTCTCCTCCATTTTTTCCATTCTTAGCTTTATGTTCCTGAAAAGCCTCACTTCTTTCTCCACAATTCTTTGAACAAAGGGTTTAAAATCTGCCCCTTATATAGCCAATTGCTTTTCAAACCTCTTCTATGCTCGTACTATCTTTGTAAAGTTCTCTTGGTTTAGCTTATACTCAGAATATTGGGGTGGTGCTGATGCAAAATCTATGGTACCACCTATGGGCATCGAAGCTGAACCTGCAGATGTGGTTGGGGGCACATACATAGCAAGATCTAGTGGTATACCTAAAGGGAATTCTGATGACTCAAGAATTAGTGTCAACTGAGTTTATGGAGCTTGGGTTCTGTTGACTTGCATGTCAAAATTTGAATCATCCCTACACTTTTCAATATTCTTCTTATGTATTTCTTGGACCACATTATCTATTCCACTGATCAAAGGTATCCTCACTTGCTTGCACAATTCTATGATAAGGCATAGAAATGGCAGTACAGTCTGAGTCTTGTAAGCGTGGTGAAACAACTCATCAGAAATGATGTGGCCAAAATCCACTGTCAAATGCTCAATCAAAGTAGCCATAATCATAGCTCTAGTGAGTTCTATATGGCCATCCCCGCATGTTGGAATCGACCTCAACCTCACAACTGCCCACTAAAACTTAGCCCTAAAGCTTAGGGATGACTTGGATATATTTTTGCGAGGATTGTGTAGCCATGTAGGCTCTCCTCCATCTGTTAGTATTCTGGCTAACCACGGATTTTGTTGAGTCCGTGTAAACAATCTATGCTCCAAGTTCGGTATTACACCTGGTATCTGATATTCAGCCCCGAATAAGAATCTATTCAACGTACGCTCTGAGATGTCTATGTTAACTCTATGAATAGGGACTGTGTCCAGCTTGTTCATGTCAGTTGCTGATTTTCCTGGGGGATAGTTCTTCTCCAGCAATACCAAATAATTGGCAAAAAGCTCACGTACCAAGTTTGGTTGATAGGATCTAAGTGGTCTGCTCATCCATGCCAACTCATACTCATTGAATCGACGTTCAAGTTCTGGGTACTCAAGAAAGTTTGTTGTCACAATCTAATGTTATTCAAAAATAGACCTCTTTATGGCTACCCTGTCTGTTGGTGCCATCCCTTTGTAGAAATGCTCTCGAGCACCCTCAACCTACCACTTTATAGCTTTCCACACTTGGGGACCCTTGCATCAAACCAAATTCGGGTCCTCTTATTCTGGACTCTCCTCTTGGTTGGGGTTAGATACTTTAACCCCTTCCTCAATTGGACTTGAACTTGAGATGCTACTGCTACTACTTTTACCCTCCTCTTCAGACTGGGAGGATGAAAAGATGACTTGATGATTTCATTGGGTGTTGTGTGTCGGGGCATCTGCATCTTGTGATAGCCCTTGTCTAGCCCCTTGACCTCTACCTCTACCCTTGGTGGTTGGTAATTTATTTTCCATGATACCTGTAAGTGAAACATTTATTAGTTTGCAGACTAAAACCAGAAGACAGGAAAAATTATGGACCAGCAATGATTAGGTCGACAATCCGTCGGGCCTGCGATGGTCCGTTAACCTAAACCGTCGGGTAATTCTAGTAACATTGATTCTGAGAAAGTGTGATGGCTTAAGGTGATGGATCTTTGGACATGCAATGATCCATCGCTTAAGCCGTCGCCTATGTTTTTCAATTTCAAGCCTTATTTTGGCATTTTGTCGAACACCTTGCATAGACTTCTTTTAATAGCGATTTTCATGGCATAATTCTCGATAGCACATCACCATATTTAACCATTTTTTCCATGGGCTACTCAAACTTCCCCCAGGACA
Source organism: Capsicum annuum (assembly GCF_002878395.1). NCBI lineage: Eukaryota > Viridiplantae > Streptophyta > Magnoliopsida > Solanales > Solanaceae > Capsicum > Capsicum annuum. The sequence goes on from NC_061117.1 coordinate 135,145,434, forward strand.
GTGTATGCTAGGTTTCAACTCAAATCAATATCACACATTACCAGAAGTAAAAAAGAATTGGTTCACTTGATTGTATTTACCTATGTTAATGCTCATCATGTTGAAGAAAAATAGAAAGTGAAAGGAAATTCATGCCTTGTTATTTCAGTATTGGGTCACTTCTCTGACTTTGCACAACAAACTCTTAACAACAGATAATTATTTTTTTTAGTAAAAATAACTTAGTTGGCTTGTGATGAATAAAGAAAGAGGAGACATGGACTTTAAATAGCTGGGAAAGGGAAAATTAAGAGTTATAAGAGAGAATTAAAGGGTTCAGGTTGAATAGTTGAGGAGTTATTTAACCGCTTCAAATTATCATTTAAACCCACTTGAATTCGATAAGAATGAAAAATTCGGCTATTTAAATTACTTCGACCCGACCCACTGAAATTGGGTTTCATGCGACAGTTCAATCGTAGGTCGTCGCATGTGCAACATTCTGTCGGTCATTCCCATAGTCCTTTTCTAGTTACTTACCTGGAAACATACTGGCAATGGCTTAAGCAACAGTTTATCAAATGTTCGACGGTCCATCGATCAACCCGTCGCTACTCTTCCAGTAAATTGGTTTCTGGACTTTGTTGCGACGGTTACCACGATGGTATATCGAGTGACTGATGGTCCGTTAGGTTACCCATCGATTACCCCCAACCTTCTCAGCTTCTGTTTTCCTGTACTATCAGACTTGCACACTTACACAAACCCTTTAGCTTGTACAAAAACAACAAAACAACCACAAAAATAACTTTAACTAATGCTTTATGATAACACACTGTGGGTTGTCTCCCACTAGCGCCTGATTTATTATTGCGGCACGACTCAGTTATCTCGATTACTCAGAATTTATTAAGACAGACTGTACCAATATTCTTTATTGTGTCCATTGTACCGATATACGGTTTCACTAGTTGCCCATTTACCTTAATGACACCTCCATCTTCATTTTCAAGTTCCACTACTCCAGATGAGTAGACTTGGCTTACTTTAAATGGGCTAGACCATTTTGATTAAAGCTACTTGGAAACAGTTTGAGTCTGGAGTTGAATAGAAGCACCAAGTCACCTCTTTAGAAATACCATTTTTCAATCCTGCAGTCGTAGTACTTTTTTATTCTTACCTTGTATATATCAGCCCGATCATAAGCTCAAAGATGAAAATCATCCATCTCATTTAGTTTACCCAGTCTTATATTCGCTGCCTTATTCCAATTCAAATTAATCTGCTTCAGTGCCCACAATATTTTATGCTCTAGCTCAATCGGCAAATGGCATACCTTGCCATAAACCAATTGGTATAGCGACATGCCAATAGGTGTTTTGAAAGCTGTTTGATATGCCCATAAGGCATCATCCATATTCCTAGACTAATCCTTCCGGCTAGCATTTATAGTCTTGGGAAGGATAGCCTTGATTTCCTGATTAGAGATCTCTACCTGCCCATTTATCTGTGGATGGTATGGGGTAGCCACCTTATGCTGTTTGACTCTATATTTTGCCATGGTGGCTCTGAATATCTTATTGCAAAAGTGTGATCCTCCATCGCTTATGATGGTGCATGGTACCCCAAAGTAAGAGAAGATATTTCTCTTTAAGAAGGCAATAACCCACTTTCCTTCATTATCCACTAGATCCACAGCCTCGACTCACTTTGAAACATAGTCAACAATAACTAGTATGTACTTCATCCCAAATAAGCTCACAAAAGGCCCCATGAAATCAATGCCCCACACATCAAATAATTCTACCTCCAATATTTTAGACATTGGTATCTCATGGTTCTTTGAGACAGACCCTAGCCTTTGACATTGGTCACATCTCTTTACGAACTCCTATGTATCCTTGAATAAAGAGGGCCAATAGTAGCCACTCTGAAGCACTTTCCTTACAGTCCAATCACCTGCATGGTGACCTCAAACTGGGGAAGCATGGCTCGCTTCTAGTATACTCAACATATCTACTTCTGGGATGCACCGCCTAATAATACCATCCGTACATTGCCAAAAAAGATACGGCTCATCCCAAAAGTAATTGGTCACATCATGGAGAAACTTTTTCCTTTGATGAAAGGAAAGAATTTCTGGTACCATCTCGCTCACCACATAATTTGCAAAATCAGCATACCAAGGTATTTTCTCCATAATAGCAGCTAAGATTTCCTCAGCTGGAAATACATCATTGATCTCAAATTCATCTCTAACTACTTTTTCACTTTCCATCCTGGACAGATGATTCGCAAGTTGGTTTTTGAACCTCTTTTTATCTTTGACTTCAAAGTCAAATTCTTAAAGCAGTAGCACCCATCTAATAAACCTTGGCTCTGCATTCTTTTTCGCTATCAGATATCTCAAGGCTGCATGGTCAGTGTGGACCACCACCTTGGTTCCTAGAAAATAAGACCGAAACTTTTCAAAGGCATATACTACAGAAATAAGTTCCTATTCTGTGATGGTGTAGTTCTTTTGAGCTCTATTCAGCGCTTTCCTGGCATAATAAATTAGATGAAATAATTTGTCTTTCTTTTTTCCTAGCACAGCTCCTAGGGAAACACCGCTTGCATCACACATGATCTCAAATAATTTTGACCAATCCAGTACAACAATGATAGGGGCCTCAACCAGCTTCTTTTTAAGGCATTCAAATGCCTTCAAGCAATCATCATCAAAGGAGAACTTAGTTTTCTTCTCCAAAAATTTGCAAAGTGGAATTGCAATCTTAGAGAAGTCCGTTATAAACCTTTGATAAAAGCCAACACGACCAAGGAAACTACAAACTCCCTTAACTGAGATGGGAGGTGGTAGCTTCTCAATAACCTCAACCTTGGCTTGATCAACCTCTATCCCTTTTGCTGAAAGCTCGAGAACAATGCCCTCCTTCACCATGAAGTGGCATTTCTACAGTTAAGCACCAACTTGAATTCCACACATCATTGCAAGGCTCTACTCAGGTTCCACCATATTTGAGAAAAATCATCCATGAACACCTCAGGGTGTCTTCCACCATATCTGAGAAAATAGACATTATGTACATTTGAAAGGTAACGGGTGTATTACATAACCTAAATAACATCCTCTTGAATGAAAAAGTGTCATACGGGTACGTAAAAGTTGTTTTCTCATGATCTTTAGGAGCAATATAGATTTGGTTATAGCCAGAATAGCCATCCAAGAAATAATACCACCCCCCTCCCGCCAATCGATCAAGCATTTGATCCATAAAGGGCATTGGGAAGTGGTCCTTCAAATTCCATGAGTTTAGTTTGAGATAGTCAATGCAATCTCTCCACCCAGTCACAGGCCTGAGGGGAATCAGCTCATTCTTTACATTTGCAACAACAGTCATGCCCCATTTCTTGGGCACACATTGAACTGGGCTTACCCATTTACTAACAAAAATAAGATAAACCACTCCTGCATCCAGCCACTTAATAATTTCCTTCTTAACTACCTCTTGCATCGGTGGGTTAAGATGGCATTGATGCTCAATGGTTGGAGTACAATCTTTCTCAAGTAGTATCTTATCAGCACAGATGCCGGGGGAATGCCAATAATATCTGCAATAGTTTAGTCTATTGCTCTTTTGTACCTTTAAAGCACCGAAATAAGTGCCTTCGCCTGCAGACCACCTAAATTAGCTGCAATGATAATAGGTAGTGTGTTTCCATTGCCCAGAAATACGTACCTTAAATTCCCTGGCAGCTCTTTCAATTCCAACACTAGTGGCTCTTTAATAGATGGATTAGCCGGTGGTGTTGGTCAATTTTTAAGATAAAGATCTAGATTTTTAGGAGCATAAAAATATGATCCCATTCCTATCAAAGCACAAATAGTCTCTTTATACTCCTCAATGCCTTCATGATCAAAATTCATCAGCACTATAGCTAGAGGTTCAATGACAAATTTCTCCTCTATAGGCACCTCTAGCTCATCTTCATAATATACGTCAACAATTGAGAATACACTCATTTATTTATGTTGCTTCATCGATTGGCACACATCAAATTATAAAAGTTCATCATTTAGCCTAAATAAGATCTTATTAGCTTACAAATCAATCAACACACTTTCGGTTGCGAGGAAAGGTCAACCCAAGATTATGGGCACCTCAAAATCCACCTCACAATCCAGAATGACAAATCCACAGAAAATATAAAGCTAGCCACCTTCACCAGCACATTATACAAAATACCAATAAGTTATTTTACCGACTTATCTACCATCACAAGTCGCATGTTGGTGGGCGTAGGGTCTCCCAAACCCAACTTTTTATACACAGCTAGTGGCATCAAATTGATGCTCGTTCCCAGATCACATAAGGCCTTAGAAAATTTAAGTAACCTAATCGTACAAGGAGTAGTGAATGCTCTTGGGTCTGCCTTCTTATGCACCAAGGACCTTGTAGAAATAATACTACAATGATGGAGATTATCCACTGGTTTGTAGCTTACCGCTCTTTTTTTTGTTACAAGATCCTACATAAATTTAGCATATCCTAGTATTTTCTCAAGTGCCTCTACCAAAGGCCCATTCACTGTCAGCTACTTCAACATTGCCATGAATTTACAAAATTTTGTGTCATCGACCTTCTTCTTCAATCTCTGAGGAAAAGGGGGTGGTGGTTTTGGGAGAGTATTCACCACTACTTCCCTCTCCTTGCCTTTCTGTTTTCCTAACTCATCTACCTACTGATGATTAGACTGAATATCAATGCCATCCAACTTTTCAGACTCTACTGGATTACCTTCTTCAAGCTCAATATCTTTTTTAGTCTTCTTATTATTCACAGTGTTGCCCAAAGAAGGGCCTGCTAAAACCTTACCACTTCATGTGGTAATAGATATGCATGAGCCATTAATCTGAGGCTTTTGAATTGTATAACTTGGCAGCGTTCCACTCTTTCTCTGATTCAATACTGTAGAAAGTTGGCTTATTTATTGTTCCAACTGTTTGATCAAAGTGGAGTGTGAGCTTATCAATTGACTCATAGAAAAAAATTGCTCTTCATGGTAGTCACCCCGGAGTTGGTAGCCTCAACTCCCTTCAATAATTTCTCCATCATGTCCTCCATACATATCTTGCCAGAGCTAGTTGCAGCATTATCTTTGCTTCTGGGAGGTACATATAGCTCACTCCTATCATTTTTGCTTTTCCAATTTCCTTGATCTCTATCCTTGTAACTAGCCTTGTCGTAGTAGTTTCAAACTTGATTTCCTTGGCTATTACCTCGAAAACCCCCTGGTTATTCAAATAGTTAGCTTCCTCTTCCGAATCAAAATCATCTCTACCTTGGGATGCAACAACGTTCACTTTTTCAGTCTTTGTAGATAATAAGTGCTTGGTCAACAAATCCATATGTGTCTTCAAGTATGCCATGTCTTAATCACATTCTTTCTCTTTCTTATGTTGTTCTACAGTCATGCCAATAGACACAGTAGGGCTTGCTACCACAGAATCCCTGGTTTGCTAAGTTCCACTTTGTTTGGTAATTCGATCAAGCATTTCTGAGGCCTCTTGAAAAGTGAGATCCACAAATGATGCCCCTACAACATTATCAACAATTGGCTTTGTAATAGATTTCAAAGCCCTATAAAGAGTCTCCATCAGATAAATGTCTGTCATATTATGGTTTGGGCACTGCATTAGCTTCTTTTTGAACCTCTCCCATGTCTCGTGAAGAGCTTCAGTTAGGAGATGCCTAAAGTTGCTGATCTCATCTCTCAACTGTACCCTCCTGGAAGACAGAAAGAACCTTTTTAGGAAAACCTCTTTCAACTACCTCCAGTCAGTTATAGAATCGGGCGTTAGCTCATTGAGCCACAATGTTGCCTCTCCAGACAGAGACAATGGAAATAAATACAGGTGGATGACATTCTATCCCACTCTCGAGTTATTAAAGGACTTGAAAATAGTGACAAAGTTCACTAAATGCATATTGGTATTATCTCTCGAGAGTCCACCAAACAACCCCTTCAGATGAAGGAGTTGAATCATTGTACTGGTAATATTGAACTTTGCTCCTGGTGCTAGAGGTGGAGAAATAATAGCTCCAGTGGAACCAGCTCCGTCCATTCCATCTTTATCATCATTAAATCTTCAATATCATTAAGATCAAATTGCACAGCTTGGCGATCAGGTCTTGCCCTGAAAGGATAGTTTCTATTTACATTTATGTTCACTGGCGCAACTACATTCTCTACACACCTTCGATTAACAGGATCTAGTAACTCATCATCACCCAAATCATCATCATTATGATTAGTATGACGTGCTTTCTGACCATCATTCTACCAATTTAGTTGAGCTCTAGCCAAAGTGTCTAGTCTCTCAGCATCTTGGGGATCTGTCATTCTACCAATTAGTTGCAGTTCTGAATGTATTGGTAATAATGGTGCACCCGATCTGCGTGTACTTGGCATACACAATAAATCCCCTACGTAGAACGAAAACAACAAACAAAAGTAAAATTTAGGAAACTTGACCAAAGGTCAATTAACAAGAACAAACTTAATTGACAACCGTATTCCCTGACAATGGTGTCAAAATTTGATACGCCCAAATTACACCTCTCTTATGAGAGAGTAAGTGGTCGCTGTAAAATATAAAACCCAACTGGGTTGGGTATCAAATCCCACAGGGAATACTGTGTTCACTAAGTATTGTGACTGTTATTGGACTATTGATCTATGGTTCCTGGGTAAAAGGGGTTTTGGATGTGTTAACAATATTATTTCGTATTTGTATCACACAAGGTTCAGCTAATGAGAGTTAACATAGATGTGATTTCAATAAGAATGAATTTACTAGAGTTATGCTTACCAAGATGTTCAAACAGTTAGGGTTGTAAATTTGTGCTCGAATTCTAACTTATGTATTCAATTGTAAGAATTATTGAATTTTAAGAATTACTCATGTGTTTCTCAACCTAAGGAGTGTTTCACCCTTTAATTCTTTCAAACTTAAAGGATTCATGAATTATGCAATAACACTCTCATGAGGGTTGATCCTGTTATGGCATCAACTCGTTAACCCAAAGGGTAAACCTATGGCATTCAGGTGAATCACTTTTTTTCCCAACATCTACTTTCTTGTCAGACAAGTGGTTTTCATGGGCTCACTTCTCAAGTTTTCAACCAAGAGACGTCATTATAATGAAGAGAAATTCATACAATTTCGATAGATGTTAGAAATCAAACTGATTCACAACCCCAAAATAGTTCTCTACATCAAGGCTCCCATAACCCTAGATATGGGATTTTAGCTACTCATATCCATATAAGAAATCACAGATATATTGATGTTCATAACTAGCTTCAATAGAGTAATTACAAAAGTCACAATGTTGTTCTTCTCAACCTCCAATGGAAAAATATAAACTAACAATCAAATCTCAATCTCTAGATTCAAATCTTAATGAAAAGTGTTACACACCTCTCAATAGAGAAGAAAGTGTGAAACTAATGACAAAAGATACAGAATAAACCCTAATACTTGGTATTTATATGTTTTCAGAATTGGAATTTTAAAATTTAAACTTGGAGTTGCCGCTTCATGCTCGACGAGTTGATCGATGGTTCATCAATGAGGTGACGGTCTATCGCATAGACTGTCGCTGGAGCATCAGTGAGTCTATGTTCTATATTAGGGAGACGGGTAAGGTGCCGGTTTGACGTAGGGCCGCTGGTTCATCACCTAGACAGTCGCATGACATCCAATATTTTCTCATTCTATTTTTTGGTGACGATTTAGATGGTGGTTTATCGCAGAGTCTACGGTCCATCACCTGGACCATTGCAGGTTGTCCAGTTTTACTCTCTTCTCTTTTTGGGCGAAGGTTTAGATCGACGGTTCGTCGCAAGGTTGACGATCCGTCGCCTGAGCCGTCGATGATTTTTTTCTTTGTTTTACCCAATTTATCCAAGTTATCCTTTACACTCAGTTCTTATCCTGAAAACACTAAAGTACACAGTTAAATGTAATAATAGTTTCTTCAAAATACACAATTATCCTAAGAAAAAGGCCTAAAATGTTTCGTCAAAAGCCGGAACATCAGAGAACCAGGTTCTTGTAAATTTTATGAATTTTCTGTAACTTTCAAATCCTTAGAGTGAACCTGGATTTTAGGAGAATTAGAGGAATTTATTTTCTTTAGTGGAAATATGTCCTTCAAATTGAAGAATCTCTTGTTCAATTGGAGAGCCAAAACCTTTGTTTAGGTCATCTAGGGCGAAACATTCACTGGGGCTTATAGTTTCGACTGGAGTAGTTTCACTTAGGGTCTAAGGAGTCTCATGGGAAGGATTAACGGGTAATACACTTTGTTACTCTTGAGGATGATCAAAGGATAATTATTTCATGGGGTTTGAAAAAGATGGAATTTCAACCATTTTGAACTTTTTGAGAAAGAAAAGGAAAGAACTAATTTAGTTTAGGGAGAAAATAATGTTCTGAGTTAACTGAGAAGAGAATAAGAGGATTTGAGTTTATAATTAAAGATATGAACATTTGACATTTAAGAGATACCTTTTTAAATACATACATCTGATGATAACGATGTGACTCTTCACATTTTGACTAAATTGATAGCTTTTGTTCATATGGGATAGGACATATGGCCTTTTTAAACATAAATTTTATAAAAAATTTTAGGGAACATTATTTTGGTACTCACCTATGAGATAGGACCAGGTCCCTCTCTTTATTGAGTGAATTTTCAACTTATGGTTGCTTTACTGTTTTCCCCTAAAGCTGTCCCCAGGGGTGTATACCTGCAAAGGTATGATACTGAGTTAGATTAACATGTACCTACTCTATCATGGATACTTATCTCCTTGACATAGCCAATTTTAAGGAGTGACACTAACTTAGATGTTAGGTCAGGGTATTTTGATCAAGCCTAGTCTCAATTTGCTCTTTTAGAATAGGTCTGAGGACCAGGTTCCAGACTTTACTTCACTTATACTGCCTTAAGTTTCTTCTTTTAGGATGAATTCCTTTGGGACCAAGTCTATTGAAATCATATCTTTCAAAATGAGACACTTTTACTTTGAAGTTTCTTGAGAGAGAGAATCCAGTCAGATCTTACAATATTGAGCTTAGAGCATATACTATCAACAAACCATTCCTAAATGCAATCCCCTTTCTTATACCTGAAATCATGATCACAAGTTGGATTTGGGAAGCCACTTAAGTTTGAGTTCCCAATAGGAGGATAATGGTGTGATCAAATTCTTCTTAGCCCATCTAGGTAGAGATAGCTTCCTCTTCATAATTTTCGGAGGCTTGAAACCTTTAGGAAGTGATTTCCCTTGCCGAACATATCTTGAACCATTTATATTATCTCTAATCCAACTCTGACAATTTTGCTTAGTGTGCCCATCTTTTCTACAGTGAATGCATAGGTATTTACTTTATTTGTTTCTACTATTGTTGGCAGTCTTCTTTTGAAACAAATTACGCTGGAATTCTCCATGATAGCCTAGGCCCTTACCATTATTAATACCTTGACTAGTTAATGTAGAAAGCATCGGTGTAGTCCATTTAAGAGACTTTTTGAGCTCTTCTCTCAAATGGACTAGGTCCCTTTCTAACTCTCCATTCTTGTGAAGTGCATACATAAGGTGATTTTTTGAATCCTTCAATTTCCCTTCAAGATCAATCTAAAGCATTAAGGCTTCCTTCTTCCCTTTACCATCTAAATCATTTACCTTTTTCAGTTAACACATGCAATTCAGATTTTTAGAGTTCCATTTAGTGACAATTTCTTCAGAGATATCTGAAGAGTTAAGGAAATCAAACCATGTTCTTGATTCTCTACTTTCTTCTCTAATGCATTTCTCTCAGTGGTTAATTTATATACAGAGTCTATCAACACACTAGAAAGATGTTTTATCTTCCTAGCAGTGTAGTTATCTAGGTTTTCCATAAGATCAAAGAGTAATACCTCCTTTACTTCTTCATTCTATGTGTTTTCAAAGAATGAAAACAAGGAATCATAGATAACTGGACTATTTTCCACTACTAGCATAGAAACATCTCTAGTCTTCTCATCTTCACCTGAATCACTAGAAGAATCTACCCATGTTGCCAGTAGAGAACAAAAGGAACCTAAGATTATTTTCTTATCGTCTATTTTCAGCATGAAACCATCTCCATACTCTTTGTTTTCTTGGATTTGGTGGACAAGTCTTCCCAAGAAGCCAACACCTTCTTTACTATACAGTTACTGCATCTTTTCTTCTTGATGTTTAAAAATTTTGATTCTTTTTTTTTTGCATTGGGTAGTTCCTTATGAATTCTTCAGACCTACCCCTTTTTTTCATAGATCTAACAATCCTTGTTTCCAGAAGTGCACCATCAGTGTCTTCTTTACCTGAGTCAGATTCTAAAGCCTTCAAAGTCAGGAATCTTTTCCTTTTTGCTTCGTTTCTCTCCACTCCTAGTTTAGTTATAGAAACTATAATGACAAGACCACTCTCGGTATGAACCTTATAGATTGAACCTTCTTTAATACTAATTGTTGAAACTATTAGGGGTTGCACCACACAGTGAGGGACCCGGTCCCTCAAATTCAATCTCAGGAAAAAGCACAGTTAAATAATAATGAAGTGTTGGAAAACTCAAGGCTTTGCAGAAAATAAACAACACGAAGATTTAACATGGAAATCCCCTTGCTCAAGGAAGAAAAAACCACGACTTTCCCTTACAAGTACCAAGGAAATCCACTATAATCAACCTCTTGATTACAGACATGATTTCAACCTAACTCTAGGCTCCTCCTACTTGTAGTAACTCTACTACTAGCCTACCTTGACAACTTTGGCAAGAACCCTCTACACTGATTAACTCTAATAATTATTTGGACTTAGAAAACTCTACCTAAGTGCACTCAATCAAGAAAAAAAGTTCATTAATCTTATAAAATGAGTAATTCATTTACAAATCATATCTCACTTAAGACACTCTCGAATTTAGTACAGAAAAATAAAGACTTGAGCTAAACTTAGGGTTTTGCCTTTTTTCTCTCTTCACTCTTTGAATTTGCAAAAAACCATTTGATGAAGAAGCCTTTTTTTTACTTTTATAGTTAGGTGATGATTAGGGTTGAAATATCATTGAACAAGGCATCCTATTTAGTATAAGAAGCACCTACAAGTTTGTTACATAAGAGGATAAAACTGTTCAGACATGCGTGGTAGTTGTACTGTACCATGAACATCTAGGGACCTGGTCCCTTGCAGTTAGCTATTCATCATCAAAACTGTATATAATAGGTGGTAAGTACTTTAGGATAGGATTACTTTAACTTTACCATCTCTAGCTCCATCTCAATTTCCATCGAGTGTTGCTCGATGATCTACTTCTTATCTCTGCCTAGCTTTCTCTATCTCCTGAGCATCAGCTTCTCTCTTTTAGTTATAAAATTCTACTAATAACTGATCAGTTATCTAATCAAAAATGTTTTGACCATTCCCAGAAAGAGGAGGCACAACATTAGTATTACTATGAACTCTTTCAAGCTGGCCATCACGTATGTGTTCTATCATTGTATGATTTGGCCATAGAATTTTATCTAGGTTAGGATGTAGTGGGAGTAAGGGATTCCTTGACTCTTGGTGTTAGTCATACACCGATGTACACCTAACTAAAAACATAAAACAAAAACCCAAAAACTTCAACAATCTTTAATCAACAATCACACCATATTCGCCAATAACAACGTGAAAATTTTGATGTCTTCCAAAGCTAAACCTCTAAAAAAGGATAATGTGGCCAAAGAAAAATATAGTAACCCAACTCAGGTTGGGGTCAAGCCCACAGGGAATACGTGAATTATCTCTCTAGTTTGCTGAAGTCAATAGGCAGTACTGAAAAATAAATAAGGGGATTTTTGTTATAACAGAGAACAGTATCAAGATGTGAGTGTTTTGTTTGTAATCAATCATAAATGAACACTAGGACTGTGTTCCCCTAGCTTCTAAACTATTTAGGTCTATCATGCTTTGTTGAACCAACCCAATATCTTGCATGCAGAAACTAATTAGTTATGCACCATTAACTGTCTTATGAACTCATTGATTGATTTCAACCTTTACCTTTTGAGTCTTAGGATCTTTCCTTACTAAACCATATCCTAGATCCTATATTAACTTTTACCTTTTGAGTCTCAAGTAATTAGATGAAAGATAATTGTCTTAAGTAGATAATGTAGATAAGTTTATTTCGGTAATTAACTTTAAATTACTATTCATATCATCTTTTCCTAATCTCTACTCCTCTTTTAAAGTAAGTAGTAAATATAAGGAAGGATTCTAACATTTGCAACCGTTAAAAAATCTATTAAACCGAAGAAACTACAATACTTACAAGAATATTGATTTAGAACAACTTTGCACTTTCCATACATTGTCAATTCGCCAGGGTCCCCAAAACCCTAGATAAGGAATTAGCCACTCATCATTGTCAAATAATCAATGGAATTTATGTTTGAATGCCTTAAATAAATATCACAAAATTAACAACTAAAACCCAAAGTCTCAAACTGAATAATCAACCAAAATCAAGAACACAATAATCCCAAGATCAAAATCTAATCCTCAAATCAAATATATATTTTTAAGTATCAAGAGTGTATAACCTAACTAGAAAACATCAAAAGTTTATATATAGAGTACAAGGAAACCCTAGGAAACAACTCCTGAACAAAAAAGGAAAACTGAGGTTGCTGGCCACTTACTAGGACATCTATAGACCATAGGTGGCACCTATGACCCATAGGTGGCCCCATGTAGGTTCCCTGGAATCATCTGAATAGTCTCTAACTCTTCTGCAGCATATTCTTACACTTACAAACCATAGGTGGCACCTACAGGTTATAGGTTCCCTTCGTAGATAGCAGGGTCTTCTTTCTCAACTTCTTAGCCTCTATTTCTCAAGATTTGACACATACTCTGGCACCTACACCCCGTAGGTAGTACATACAGGTCATCGGGGCCTACTTCAGTGGTCCAAAATATCAATTTTCACTCCTTTTCTTTAGAATAGTTCTAAAACCTATTTTTTCCTGCAAAACACAACATAAAACACATTATATCTAACAAAAAGACCTAAGTAACTAGCATATTTTCATTGTTTTAAGAGTCTAAAGTTCTATGAAGCCATTGAACATCAGTTGTACCTTAAGTTAACCTTGTTTATAAGCATATGTATATTTACCTATGTGTAGCTATGGTATTACCGTATAAACCTTCCTTCCTTTATTATTCTAGTTGTATATCCATTTTTTGGACTTGTATACTATTCTATATATATATATATATATGTATACTTCCTTGGCTTTTTATTTTTATATTGGTAGGTGATATACGGTATGGTGTTTAGGATCTGGAGTATGGCTAAAATAGGATAGTTTATCCTTATTGCCTCTTTAGTTATACTATGTAAGCTTTCATGGATAATTGGGTATGGTTTACATTCTTGTTGGCACGTTATGTATACTTGCATTATCTTTAGAGCTTAGTCCATAGTTGCCTACTAAGTACCACGAATTTGGTACTTATACTACACCTCTATAACCTATAAATTATAGTATGGGTTCTTGCCATTATTGTATGCATCGTAAAGAGCAACCATAGTTCATGGACATAAGGTGAGATCCTACATTTAGAGCATTATTATTCCCGATCCTATATATTAAACTAATTTCTATGTTGTATTTAGGGATGGGTTATCAGTATATTCATTTAGTACTTTATTTTGTAGTCTTATTAGATTAGAAGCTCTTGTACTGATTCCACCAGGTTTTGGGACTATCTTATGTGATTCAATCTTCTATTATATTTATTTTGCATTCTTCCTGTATTTAGTTTGGTATTCCATTATTAGTAATTCCATACTATGGATTGGCCAAATTTTGATGGTGCTCTGGGTAAAGTAAGGAAAAGAAGAGAGTTGTGGTTGACAGGGAAGAAGAGGTTGAGAGAATCTTAAGTTTTGCGATGATATTAATTGTGCCACAAAGTTAAATCAAGAGTTGTTCGAGAGGTCACACAAGTTATAATAGAGTTAGCTTTTAATTTATCTTTACAATTTCACCTTTATTTTATTTTGATTTGTTTTTTGCATATTAGGTAAAGTTCGAGTACCCAAAATCTAAGCTAAGGAGCATGGTGAAAGCTTGAGTGGAGAGTTCTCCAGCTCCTATGATGGAAAGTTTTGATAATGGCATATTGCTAGACAGACCTAGAGGCCTCAAGGAATTTTACTATCCCTTGTTCTTAAATTTATATTCTGTGGGGATATAACATATTTTCAAGTGTGGGATCGGAATCTTTCAATTTAGCCAAGTGTATGCGGTTATGCAAGTAATAAAGTGCCTTTTGCCAGCCAAATATTGATCCCACAAGGACTTGCAATTTAGCCAACAATTCAATTCTTGTAATACTATAAAAATTAAACAAGTGCAATTCTGTGAGACCCCGCAAAACTTCAACCAATTTATTTTTGACTCTCTTACGTGCATAATGACAACTTTTGATTTTAATTATGTTTAGGGATGTTAAGAGGGTGTTTTGGGAAAGTGTTGGAATTTTTAGAAGGGGTTTGGGGTTATTTTAAGACCCCGAGGCAATAAGCCTCCTTGATAGTGATGTGCCATAGAGGATAACCTCTGCAATAAGGGTGTGGCATAGAGGTTTTCCTCTATGATAGTAGTACGCCACACCGCTATGTTAATTTCACCCAATTTATTATTTTTCATCTTAGAGAGGGGGATTTTTGGTCATTTTTATTTTAAAAACATCTTAAATATTTCCCCAACCACAAAAAAACCCCAATTTATAAAATTTCACATTGCTCCTCCCTTCTCTAACTCTCAAGATAAGAGCATTCAAGGGTTTTATAATAATTTCATTCTCCGTGCTCCAAACTTTGGATTCTCTTTGAGTTTTCCTATATTTCAAGCATGTTGCTCATCCCTAGCTTGTACTTTATGTTATGGCATCTATTTAATCAATATTCATGTGTTTTAATTGATAGTTTAAATTGGGTTGAGAGGTTTTGATTGTGACTACTTGAATTTATTTTCCCATGGTTTAAATGGATTATTCATGTTATAATTTATGGTTTTGGGGATTGAATTGATGCATTTTTTAATGGTTGGAATAAAGGACATGTGTTTCCCCAAATTGGATGAATTTTGGCTTGATGATTGCATTAACCTCAATCCACCTTATAAGCTTGATTTTGAGTATGGATATTTGTATGCTTTAACTTGTTTTTGAACTCATTGCATTTTATTGAATGATAAATAGATATAAATGGATTTGGATGGCCTTGGTGGCCATGGCTTAGATTTTAAATAGACCTTAGGAGTCAATTTGGTTATATGGACTCGTTTCGCAGAACTAAATTCACTTGCAAGCATTAATTGTATGACAATACCAAATTGAAAAATTCCCTAAAAAATGAATCTTCGCTTAATGATTATTTTATGTGCAAAGTTTTATAATTTGTGCTTAAAGGGAATTATGTAGCTCATCGTGAAGTTGTAGGTCCCAAGGATATCAACATTGAAAACCATGTTTGCCAATATTGGGGTCCCTGTGACCTTGTGCTTGGTGTAAACATTATATATATATATATATATATATATATATATATATTTTAGGAGGGCTATGGCCTTGGTGTCCTTAGACTTTTCTTCTATTTTCCTTAGTTCATATGGCTAACATGCACTAGGGCCCTTCCAGTAGGGGAAGTGGGACCTATATAACCCATAGGTGCCTTTAGGACAGAGCGAGCTACACAGTTCAGGTTAATATTATAAACACTCATATTCATGTCCCTTATCTCTATCCTGGCAACCTATATATATATATAAATGTTGTGCATATGGTTTTGACTGGTTCTTGGCAAGGCATTATTATCACTTTCCCTGAGTTATATGCCAGTATTTACCCCCACTAACCATCCCTAAACGCTATATCATTTCATGATGTAGGGTCCAAAGGGTTTTTTGTTACTTCTATGCAGCGTTAGGTGTTTTAATATTCCTGTGGATCTACTGTGAAGTGGTGAGCCTTCATCTTTTGGAAAGCCATGTCATTTCACATGTTTTCTTTATTTATTAGTATTTCTTTTTAATTTAGCATGTCCCACTTAGTTTAGTATTCTGATTTTAGAGGCTTTTGAGGACAAGGGTGAGATTGGTTGTTTGTTTTGATTCTTAGAAATTTTGTTTAGTTTATCTATCTTTTCTATTATTAGTTTTAGTTGGCTTCCACTTTTTACATTTATGTGCTCTTGAGCTTAGGCTAAGGGGGTGGTCTGCGGACCACGATGAGCTTGAGATACCCATCATGGCCAGGCTCGGGGTCAGGTCATGATAAACTTGGTATCAGAGCATGATTTAGGGTTGTTGGATATCCACAAAGCCATGTTGAATAGTGTCCCTTATATGGGTGTGTAGCGCGCTACACTTATAAGGGGAGGCTACAAGGCATTTAGGAATCTTACCCTTTCATGTGTTCTATTTTGGGCTATAGGGTCTAGCTATCTTGAAACTTCTCTAACTCCTAGATAACTCATATTTCAAATCATACCTCTCAAAGATCTAATAGTCATAGAAACTTTGTTGGACCCTCTATCCTACTTAAGAAAAATATAGAGGGAATCCACCTTGCTTATGGAGTGAAGATCCAATCTACGGACCCAGCTCCTAACTGTACTACTCCACGTGGGGTTCCATTAGTCCCTACTAGTCCTCCTCAAACTTCTCAAGCTGGTGATACTTAAGCTCCATTACCTCATAGAGATATTTCTAATGCATAGTTCAATCAGTCTATTCATATTCTTGCATAAAATGGTAGAATCTTAGTCTCGTTAACCTGAACATATTAGTTTTGTTTCTAATTCATCAAGGTCACTCAGGTTGGCCAGTTTATGAAGTTTAATTCCCCAACCTTTACATGATCTAAGGTTACGAAAGATTCTTAGGGGTTTGTTGATGAGATAGAGAAAAATTGTAAAGATTATGGGTGCTACTGATTTATAGGGTGTGGATTTTATTGCCGATCAGTTGAAGGATATGGCTTACCAGTGGTATGAGGAGTGGGAATAAATGAGGGGTGTTGATGCCGAGTTAGCGATGTGGGATGAGTTTTTACGTATTTTTCTTGACCACTTCTTTCCTTAGGAGTTGAGGGAAGCTAAGGCCAAAGAATTGTGAACTTGAAGCAGGGTAAGATGAGTGTAAAAGAGTATGCCCTAAAATTTCAACATTGTCTCGTTATGCTTTGGAGTTAGTGTCTAACATAAGATCCAAATTGAGGAAGTTTACTTTTGGTTTATCCCATGACTTTGTGTGTGAGTATAAGGCTGCTATGTTGAATAATAATATGGACATCTCTAAGTTGGTGGTTTATATGCAGCAGATGAAGGATGATAAAAAAAAGCAAGTAGAGATGGGAGTGAGGGAAAATAAGAAGTTAGTTATTCAGAGCAGGGCGCAGGTCAGCATAATAGTGGGAGAGATGGTAGATAGTGGACCAAAAGGAATATTTGGGGAAATTCATATTCAACAACTTGTTTTCCTTATCCTAAGCCTTCTGGTCATCGTTATTTTCATGGTTGCAGTGGTTTTAAGGTACAGGGTGCCCAGTCTCAAGTTAGTGGAGCTCAGTCAGCCTTACCTTATCCTCTTTATCGATTTTGTACGCTGCTTCACCATGGTTATTATGATCAGGGGATAAATTGGTGCTATAATTATGGTCAGCTTGGTTAGCTACAATGAGATTGTCCTTTGTCCATGGTTTCCACTAAAGCTAATGAGGTCCTGATCACCATTTCTTTGGATCCGAAACCTAAGGCCACCACTTCAGGTACCAACACTTGCCAAAATTGTCTCTTTGCACTTGCTACTTATCAAGAATATGAGGCATCCCTAGATATTATTACTGGTTTGTTACAACTCTTCTATCATGATGTTTATTGTTTTCTTGATCCAGATTCACCTCTATATTATGTGACCCTTTATGCGGCTGTACACTTTGGTTTTGGTCGTAAAAATATTTTCGACCCCTTTTTATCTCTACTTCGGTGGGTGATTCTATTATTGCTTGAAAAATCTATAGAGGTTGTGTGGTATCCATTTTTTATAGGAAGATCGTGGGTTTGATTGAACATGATATGGTGGATTTTGATGTAATCTTGGGGATGGATTGGCTTTATTCATGCTATGCTTTTCTGGATTATAGGACCCAAAAGGTCAGTTTTCATTTCCCTAATAGATCGGTAATTGAATGGGAGGGGAGTTTGTTAGTACCCAAAGGGAAGTTTGTTTCCTATCTTAGAGCTAAAAAAATGATATCCAAAGGGTGCCTGTATCATCTAGTACAGGTTGAAGATTATAACTCTGAAAGTCCATTTTTGCAATCTGCCCCTATGGTTAATGAGTTTTCTAAAGTTTTTCCCGATGGTCTTCTTGGAATTCCTCTCAATAGAAATATAGTTTTTGGGATTGATCTTTTATCGGATATCCGTCCTATTTTCATTCCTCCTTATAGAATAGATCCAACCGAGCTAAAGGAGCAATCGAAGGATCTTCTTGATAAGGGTTTCATTTGTCCTAGTGTTTCTCCGTGGGATGCTCCTGTACCTTTTGTGTGAAAAAGGATAAGTCTCTTTGGATATGTATAGACTATGGTCAGCTAGAAAGGTCACAGTGAAAAATAAGTATCCTCTTCCTAGGATTAATGATCTTTTTGACTAGCTTTAGGGTGCTTGGTGTTTCTCTAAGATTGTTCTTCGTTTAGTCAACCATCAGTTGAAAATTAGGGAGGTTGATATTCCCAAGACTACTTTTTGAACCCGGTATGACCATTGTGAGTTTTGTTATGTTATTTAGGTTGACTAATGCTTCAGCTGCTTTCATGGATCTTATAAATCCGATGTTCAGGTATTTTTTGGATTTATTTGTTGTAGTCTTCATTGATGAAATCTTGGTGTACTCTAAGAGTGAAGAGAATCATGCCAATCAACTTGAATTGTGTTGCAGACTCTTAAGGACCAAAAGTAATATGCTAAATTTTCTAAGTGTGAATTTTGGTTAAGTACTGTGACTTTTCTTGGGCATGTTGTTTTCAGTGAGAGGATCAAGATGGATCTACAGAAAGTTAAGGCAGTTAAGAAATGACCTAGACCCACGACTCTAATCGATATTAGGAGCTTCTTCGGCTTGGTTGGGTATTATAGGAGGTTTGTGGAGAGTTTCTTGTTTATTTTTGCTCCGCTGACAATGTTGACTCAGAAAAAGGTTAAGTTTTTGTGGTATGATGCTTGTGAGGGTAGTTTTGATATGTTGAAGGATAAGTTGACTTTTATTCTAATTTTGACCTTGCTCGAGGGTACTGAGGGGTTTGTCGAGTATTAAGATGCATCTCGTGTAGGATTAGGTTGTGTATTGATGCATCATGGTAACGTTGTGGCTTATGCTTCTGGCATCTTAAAGTTCATGAAAGGAATTATCTGATTCGGAATTATCTGAATCATGATCTAGAGTTGGCAGCTGTAGTTTTTACTTTGACAATCTGGCACCATTATCTGTATGGGGCGCATATAGATATTTATTCAAACCATAAGAGCCTACAATATGTGTTTACTCAGATAGATTGGTGAAGGATATTCACAGGTTTGCTAATTTAGGAGTTTATTTCTTAGACTCTGAGGATGGAAGAGTGATTGTTCAGGAAGTGGTTAAATCATCTCTCGGTGCTGAGGTGAAGGAGAAATAGACTTTTGATCTGATTGTTCAGGAACTGGTTAAATCATCACTTGGTGCTGAGGTGAAGGAGAAATAGACTTTTGATCCCATACTTATGCAGATTAAGGCTGACGTGGGATAGCAAAAGTTTATGGATATTGAGATTGGAGGAGACGATATTCTAAGGTATCAAGGAAGGTTGTATGTTCCTGATATAAATGGGATGCAGGAAAAGATTTTGACTGTGGCTCATGAATCTCGATATACAATTCATCTCGGTTCAACTAAGATGTACAATAACTTAAAGGAAATCAACTGGTGCAATAATATGAAGATAGATGTGGCAAATTTTGTTGTTAAGTGTATTATTTGTAATCAAGTAAAGATAGAGCATTTGAGGCATGGTGGCATATCTGAAGAGATCATTACAAGAAAGGAGTGCTATGGGAACGCTTAGATAGCGATGGTTTAAGAATCGTTACCATAAACAATCTATGGCGATGGTTTTAACCTTCGCATATAGTTGTCTACTCTACTAAGACAAAAGTTAAATATAACCGCCGCGTAATACATATAACTGTCGCAATAAAATACTCTATGTCTACGATTGTAAGAACCATCGCTACAAACTATTTATAGCATGATTATTTTATAATGAAAAATAATATTTCCCAGAAATTTTCCCTCCAACGTTTTATTTACCCGCTTATTTTAATTATATTTATTAAAATACAAGTAAAAAATTGGTCTTAGGGTTTAGACAGCCCCATTTCTTCAATACTATCATCAGAGACCGCAACTGATACTCATCTTCTTCTTCTTCTTCTTCAATACTCATCAACTGTTCAAGGAATCGGGTTGTCCAAGTGAGAAAATTATTCAATTGAGAAAATTGTTAAGTGACCTTTGGTTTTCTTCATTCAATTTAGTTTGAATCGTTCATTGTACATGTATCTCTGTGACTGGGAAAGAAAAGAACTGATGGTTTTGGGTAAACAATTCACTTTATTTTCAGATTTTTTGTTGTTGTTTAACAATTAATAAGTAAGGAGTTTGGAGTGTATTTATGGCCTTTTTGAGTTAGCTTTCGATTGATTTTGGACTGAGATGTCTGTTTATTCATATCTTGGTGAAAAAGGATTTTTGATGAGTAAAGAAACTTGATTTATCTCTTTTCTTCAGGCTCTCCATACAATTTGTGAGATAAACCTTCAAGTTAAATAGGTTCACAGCCTTCTCCTGTTCTTCGTTTACCTGAAATGGCTGGTACCTCTGGATTTTTCTTTTGCAATTTTCTCCGTAGCCTCTTGTGATAAACTGAGCCTCCATGTGCAAGTAATTCCTTCCGAGATGGAGTTTCATCATATTGTTCCTCATGAAGGTGAAATGGATGGTAAAGAAGGAAGTGAAGATGGAAAGACCCCAGATCCACCTATTTGGACAAAGGTTTCCATTTACGCCATTTTCTTGATTCTTTGAGTGGTCTTCTAATTTTTCTGAATTCTTGCTAATTTTTTAATGTGATTTCCTATTCCTATATTATGCGCTTCTTTTCTAATCCAAGGAAGCCTATGATACTCTCCCTTGCGATGCCTGATACCAAGAAAAACCTCACTACCTTAGTGAAATCATTTAGTGAATGTCGTCCATTGAAGGAGCTTTCTAATCTTGTAAGTTTGAGTTTACACTAGTGGTATAGGTGAATTGCCTGATTTTATAGGACGGGAGGCTAAACTAGCAGTCCGATTGATGTTTCCACCTTTCCTTCTTTTGTGCAGACTTGGATAAATGGTAATCGAGATAATATCGATGAAATGTCCAACCCCAATTCATCATCACTTCTTCTTTCAATATTGAAGATGATAGATAGGTATGATCTTTAGGGTCCAGTAGCTTATCCTAAACACCATAAGTAGTCCGATCTTCCTGATATTTATCATCTTGCAGCAAAGACTAAGCTACTGTGTGTCATTTTAATTCGAAGCGCATAGTTCCTTTACTTGTTTACTTGTATTGATTGATCGTACACGTAGGGTGTGGCACTTCTTTGTTGAATATGTTCCAAGTTTATATGTATTAGTGTTTAATTTTTATTTCCAATAGGTAATATATGGAAAGTATCCCAAGGTAGATGAAACATTACTTTGTATTTTATCAGCTCATCATTACTCATTTTATGGACGAGTGAGTAGATTATACCAGGACAGAAACCACAGGATGATGTTACTTGCCGATTAGATAAGTAATGATTTTTAGTCATTGTGAAAGATGAATATAGAAATCAATTTAATACCAACATTGAAACAGAAATTAGATTTAGGATGTCTAATAGGCCATGTGGACTTGAGTATTGAACTACCTGAAAGCCATTATTTGGGTTTCCAGTTTAGAACATGGAAAAAACTATTTGGCACCTCTTCCTCATATTTCGTGTGATATAAAGAGAATGGGTTTAACTTATCTCTTTTTCTCATGTGCCCACCTGAAGACACAACCAATTAAACGGATAAACAAAAAGGGCCAGAGCCAGTAGGATTATCTCATGATAATGGAAACAAAAGAGCAACTCTTATTAGTATGGCGTAAGAAACCTTCATGGCTTCCCAATCATGAAATAAAAATATGGGCAAATAGTTCTAGATAATGTTCTCAAAGTTGGTTCAGCTATTTCTAGAAATATGCATAGAACAGGGGTGTTTGATCTGCTTTCATAGCCTCATTCATAGGTGTAGAAATACAGATATTTTGGCAACATGCTTGTATTCCCTTCATCTATTAGTGGCTTAGATAAAATAATTGATATACTTCTTTAATTTTCTTTCTTGTACAGGGTGTTTTTATTAATCAAGCGTTTATTGAGCCTTTTGGACTAACTTGGATTGAGGTATTATTCTTTTTCACTCAGTGGTTCGAGCATTAGTTAGTGATTTTGTTATTTTCATCATAAGTTTATGAGTCTTCTTTTTTGAACGGTTTTGGATGAGACGCCATATTTTTGTTATTGCAGTGGATTGCGATGCTAGCTCAAGACTCTCTACAAGTGTGAAAAAGATATTTGAGGCTGTAGAGAAGGAAAGGACAGAGGGTTCCATTGCATTTATCATGGATTTATCTTTCAATATATCAGAAGTACAGTCTTTCCTAGTTTCAGAGGGCATGAATCCTACTAATTTTGATGCTTACATATGCAATAGCGGTGGTGATCTCTATTATTCATCCTTCCACTCTAAATAAAATCCTTTTGTAGTTGACTTGTACTATCACTCACATATTGAGTATCGTTGGGGGGACAAAGGGTTGAGGAAGACTTTGGTGCGTTGGGCAGCTTCTATCATTGACAAGAAGGATAAAAATGAAGACCACATTATTGTTGAGGATGAAGACAAATCAGCTGACTACTGCTATACTTTCAAAGTCTGCAAGCCTGGGACAATACATTGACTAGTTTTCTCTATCTTTTGGTGTTCTTTTTTCCTTCTTAATTTCTCTTTTTTGACTTTTTATTCACACCTCTTGTCACCCTAGGGGCGGTTCAACGCAGTGCTACTGCGGCAGTAGCAAAAGCTTTCATATTTTATTATTTGAGAATCTGCTTTCACTAATGCTGGCTGCTAAATCAAGCTAGTTACTGGTTCATGCTTGTGCTAGATATTCTTTGAAATATCTGACATCTATTTCTTCCAAGCATCTGATGTTATAATGCAATTGCAGGTCAATAACATTTCTATTTACACTCTCATAAGTAATTGTTGTTTATTGATATTGCAGGTTCCTCCAGTTAAAGTACATAGAAAAATAATGTGAATTCAGGAACTTCGTTGTCATGCTGTTTATTGTAAAAATGGGAGTAAGATTAATATGATCCCTATGCTGGCATATCTGTCCCAAGCACTAAGGTAATATTTTTAGGTTCCCTGCCAGAAGGTTACTGGGATATCTCTGACAATTACTCTGTTTGAAGTTGTCACCTCTTGATTTTCAATTTGATGTATCTATGGTGCCTCTTGATTCAGAATCACACATTAAATATTTTGATTTTGTTTTTCTACACTTGCTAGTCAATTTTTGCTTTTTATGATTTTACTTATTTTGAGTTGGGGTCTATTAGAAACAACCTCTCTATCTCACATTTGAGGTAGTGGTATGGACTACATACACTTATGCTCCCCAAACCCAACTTGAGAAGAATATACTGGGTATGATGTTGTGTAGTTTGTTGCTCAACTTTAATTTTGTTTTTCTTATTGTTGTAGGTGATCATGACATAGAAGATGGCGGGAACGAAATTGATGAACTAGACCTGACCTAAGAGATCAATCACATTGGCTTTATGTTACGCTAGCTGTTGGAAACTTTGACCGAGTAGTTTCAAACTTCTTTTATTTTTGAACATTCAAAACATGTGTATGTTTTGGTTTTTTTGAATGGTCAAAAAATATTTGGTTTCTTATTGATTGACATTTTGGGAATTAATAGTTACTAGTACTCTTGATGATGAATATATATGTACATTTTATGTGTTATGGCAGCTTTATAAAATCATTGCAATAACATAATATAGTATTGTTGAATAGTGTAATAATAATTGTCCTAATAGCCTAAAATAACTATCCTAAAAACCTAAAATAACGGTCCTAATAACCAAAAATTAATTGTTGCAATAGCATATATATAGGGACGGTTTGTAGCCGTCTAAATAAACTAATAACCATCGCAACATAATATTTATAACAGTCCTATAACGTGTATATAGGGATGATTTGGAACCATCCCAACAGCTTGAAAATCATCGCCATATAGTCAATACAATAGCCACTACTAAAGATCTAGATATAGCCATGGTTTTTGTCATCGTCGTGTTTGATCTAGTGTAATGCCTTTAGTTGTATCAGGTGCTATAACTGTCGTGATATATTGGAGATAGTTTTGGTGTCTATGAAGACGGTATTAGAACCGTCCCATAGACCTTTTTTCTAGTAGTGCGATAGAGTTGCCCATGTGGATGTGGGTGTGGGAAGTGCTCAATATGGATTTCATTATGGGTCTTCCCTAATTATGCATCAGTATGATTCTATTTGGGTTATTGTGGATAGGATAACTAAGTCTGCTCACTTTTCTTCTGTGTAGACTAACTACTCAGGAGAGGATTATGGTAAGTTGTTCATTTAAGAGACAGTAAATTGCATGGAGTGCCAGTCTCTATCATTTCAAACCGAGATATACAATTTTCTTCTCACTTATAGAGTTCGTTCCACAAAGATTTGGGTACTCAGGTGAACCTTAGCACCGCTTTCCACCGTCAAAAGGATGGACAAGCAGAGCGTATTATTTAGACTTTGGAGAATATGCTAAGGTCATGTGTGATTGACTTTAAGGATAGTTGGGTTGACTATTTGCCTTTTATTGAGTTTTCTTATAACAACAGTTATGATTTTAGCACCAAAATGGCTCTTTTCGAGGCTCTTTATGGTAGGAGGTGTAGGTCTCCTATTAAATGGTATTGCAATACCCCGTATTAGTCTTAGCTCGGGTCATCCTATGACGTATGCATAAGAGGCTTAGAACCTGAAAATTTAGCTAAGTGTTGGGGACTTAGGGTTATTTTTGGCCTCTTAACTTTGATGATTTTTAAACTGATCTTCCCAACCCTGAGACGTAAGTTTTTGAGTTAATTCATGTTCGGGGGTGTAAGGAGCATGTCTTAAGGAAATTTCAGTTTTTTCGAATGAGGTATGGTCCGTGTTTGGATTTCAATTCTAGCAGCTCAACGCAATTGCACCACGTCGCGGTGGAATAGCGATGACATCACTGGCGTATCACGGTGATGGCCTAATCAGCGTCCCAGTTACGAATTTAAATTGCAGAAGGGTAGTCTTGTCTTTTCCCATTACCCCAATCCATATTAACACGGGATTTGATTTCAGTTATGGCATATTATGCACCAAATCCTTAATTTTACTTTCAAATAAACCCTAAGCTCTTCCCTAGTTCATCAAATTAAACCCCTTTCCTTTCAAGAAAAATCAAGAAAACAAGTTCCCAAATTCAAGAATTTCTAAGGAAGCTTAAGGAATTATGTTTCTTTTTAAGGATTTAAGCTTTTAAGGTATGTTAGATGTTCATTCATGGGTCCTTATCACCCATGGAGTCCAAGAACCCATTTTCAAGATTAAAGTCATGATTTTTACTTGATATTGTGAGTTATCTTCATGAAGCTATTATGAACTTGGATTTCAATTTATGTTTATCATATGGTTTGTTAGAATTAGCCTTGACACGTTTGAATGGTGCTTATTCATTTGTTAAATCTTAATCCATGGTTTTAGTATTGGAACTATTCTATTATTACATGTTTAAACTATTCCCATGCTTAAGCCCATGAATTCCAAGTGTTTGATGAAATGCCTAAATGATTGAGTTTGAACAATGACTACTTATTATGATTTTCAAAGCTTTAGTATGTCCTATTGTTATTGTTATCGAGTCCTGGGGGTTATGAATACCTAAAATTTAGTTGTTTACCTACTTTTCTATATCTATAGAATCATTTTGGTCATACTATGTGCAATATCATTCAATCAGTTAATACAATCAGGTTTTGATTTAGTTAAGCTTAGTCCAGTCTAGTGATCAATGTCAATTCAGTTAGGAGTAGGATTCAACACCGAGCAAAACTAGGGATGGGGGCATTTTTGCCAGGTTAAGGTTTGACCCTTTAGTAGCAATCCCAGAGTTACAGAACTACGTAGCTAACATAGGTTAAGATGTTTTCCTGCCAGTTTAGGGTTGACTCGAATCTCATGAGTACCCCTTCCAGATTAGGGTGACTCTTTAGTCTTTTAGAACACTAGTTTAGTAGATCCACACAGCCATTATCAGTACCCGTGGCATAGTACTGACACCCTTCCAACTGGGGTTATAGGTTGGACCCGATTAGTTTAGATTGGGACATGTCGGTTAGATGATACCTTCCACAGTCTCAGTCCAGTATTCATTATGATTCAGTTCAGGTTTGCATTGACCATAGCATACAATTATCAGATATTCAGTTAACAGGTTTCAGTATTTTAGTTTACAGACTATTTCAGAATCATGTTATATACTTGGTCATGCATTTTCAAATTTTACAACATTCACGCATTCATATCAGTTATTCAGTTACTTCATGCTATTCATTCAGTTAGTTATTACTCATGCACATAACCCATGCATATCAGCCTAACCTCATCTAGCATACCAGTACATTCAAAGTACTGACCGCTTACCCTTTTCTTGCGCTATGATTTCTCATATCTTAGGTTCGGACCCTTAAGTTCCCGACCGCACTTAGACATTCCACCGTATCAACAACAACAACAGTGGTGATTCCTTTTATTTCAAGGATTGATTATGCTTATTTCAGTGTTTTCAGTTTACTATTTAGTTGGACTTAGTTAGGCCTGTCTTATCAACTCTTTTTAGTCAGTTTTAGAGGATTTCAAACACTTTAGAAATTTAGTTAGTTTGTTATTAATTTTATCAGTTTTCAGACTGTTGTTTTTATACTTATGATTTAGAAATGTTTTGGCATTTAAAACCTTATTGAGTATTCAGTTATTTCACACATGTGTATTTTATTATTATTATTCCTTGCTCACAGTAGTACCAGCTCATGGGTTAGCTTATGGTCTTTCGGAATCGTAAGAACCGTTGTTGTGAATAGGGAGCAGCCTTTTGTCGTGACAAGACTTTGTATCAAAGCCTAAAGTTTTAAAGTGTCCTAGGGAGTCTGAAAGCCGCATTGAGTGTGAAGCACATCACACTTATGGACGAGAGGCTACAAGACATTTTAGGAAAAGTTTCCCTTCTTTCAGTATTCCTGTCGTGCGAATGAGCATGAGCTCTATTTAAAATCTCTTTCTAATTCAATCTTCTTTCTATTTGCAGAACATGCCTCCCAGAAAGACTAACGAAAGAAGAAACAAAAATTATCTCATACCTTCACTCATTCAGGAAAATCCCCTTAATGAGTATGTCTTTCATACCGAGTTCAGAGCTGCAGTCACTACTTTAGCTCACTCTGTAGTAGCTCAAAATAATCTGCAGGATACTGTCCCAGCAATTCCAGTGGTTAATACCACTGCAGCTACGATTCGGGACTTCACATGAGTGAATCCTCCTTTTTTTTGGGATTAAAGTCTGATGAGGATCTGCATGAGTTCCTTGATTTAGAGCAGAAGGTGATAGATATCATGGGTGTCACATCTAGTGAGAGTGCAGAGTTGGCTGCTTACTAGTTGAAGGATATAGCTCACACCTAGTTTAAGCAGTGGAAGGGGGATTGAGGCGTAGATGTAGGGTGTTGAATGGGAGGAGTTTGCTACAATATTTTTAGCTAGATTCTTTCCCTTAGAGTTAAGGAAAGCTAAGGTACTGGAATTTATTAATTTGAAGAAGGGGAGTATAAGTGTAAAGGAGTATTCTCTTAAGTTTTTTCAGCTGGCAAGGTATGCTCTTCATGTGGTGGCTGATAACAGATCTAGGATGAGCAAGTTTATGTCTGGTGTATCTAATAGTATGGTCAAGGAGTGTAGAAACTCAGTGTTTATTAAGGAGATGGATTTGTCTAGGCTTATGGTCCATACTTAGCAGATTGAGAAGGAGAAGGTTAAGGAGAAATAAAGAGAGAACAAAAGGTCTAGAATAGGTAGTTTCAACTTTGGTCAGCCAAGGTTAGAGGATGGAAATCATCCTCAGTTCCGTCAGAAATCTTTATCTCTAGCTTTATCTTCAGCTAGTGCGCCTATACCAAAGTTTAGAAATGATAATCGGGATAGGGCGCCATTCTCTAAATCCTAGAGCAGTATAAACAGTGGTTGTACAAATCCTTTTTTCCAGAAATATGGTAGAAACCATCTAGGTGTGTGTAGGGCTGGCAGTGATGTATGTTTTAGGTACGGCAAGCCAAGCTATAGAATTAGGGAATGTCCCAGGATGGGTCCGCAAAGTCAGCATAATCGTCCTTCAGCTCCAGTCAGTCACCCGACTCAGCAGGGTGCCGCATCCAGTGCAACCAGTGGGAAGCGCCCAAATCGAATATATGTACTTCAGTCCCGACAGGACTAGGAAAATTCTCTTGATGTAGTTATGGGAACATTACAGGTCTTTCATTTATATGTTTATGATTTGTTAGATCCTGAAGCTTCTTTTTCTTTTATAACCCCCTATATAGTTGTCAACTACGAAGGCCGAAACCTTAACAACTTCTTTCTCAGTATCTACCCTAGTAGGTAAGTCTATCATAGCCCGATGGGTATACAGAAACTGCTCGGTTATAGTATCCCAAAAAGTCACTTCAGTAGACCTTGTGGAGTTAGAGAGGACAAATTATGATGTCATTCTCGGCATAGATTGGCTCCACTCATGCTATGTAAAGAGTTGATTGTAGAAACAGAGTTGATCATTTCCAGTTTTCGAATGAACCAATCCTTGAATGGAGGGGTAATACTTCAGTGTTTAGGGGTTAGCTTGTTTCGTACCTTAGAGTAAGAAAAATAATATCCAAGGGGTGTGTTTACCATCTTGTTCAAGTCAAAGACTCTAGTTCAAAAACTCCCAGTCTTGAGTCAGTCTCAGTAGTAAGTGAATTTCCTGATGTGTTCCTTGAAGATCTTCTCGGAGTTTCTCTCAAAAGGGAGATTGACTTTGGAATAGACCTCTTTCAGATACCCAGCATATCTCTATTTCTCCCTATAGAATGGCTCGAGCTGAACTTACGGAATTGAAGGAACAGTTGAAAGATCTATTAGATAAAGGTTTCTTCAAGCCCAGTGTCTCCCTATTGGGCGCTCTAGTCCTTTTCATGCGAAAGAAAGACGGTTTCCTTAGAATGTACATCGATTACCGTCGGTTGAATAAAGTCACAATCAAGAATAAGTATCCACTCCTCATAATGGATTAATTATTCGACCAACTTTAGGGTACTAGTTATTTCTCTAAGATAGACCTTAGATCCAGCTATCATCAGCTTAGAGTCAGAGAATGTGATATTCCAAAAATAGCTTTTAGAACTCGGTATGGTCACTTTGAGTTTCTAGTTATGTCCTTTGGTCCAACAAATGTCCCAATAGCTTTCATAGACTTGATGAATAAAGTGTTCAAGAAGTACTTGGATATGTTCATTATAGTCTTTATTGATGATATTCTTGTCTATTCCCGTAATGAAAATGATCGTGCAGACCATCTCCGAATTGTATTGCAAACTTTTAGAGCCCATAAGTTATTTTCCAAATTCAGTAAGTTCAAATTTTGGCAAAGATCAGTAGCTTTCCTTAGCCATATTATCTTGGTGATGGTATTAGAGTTGACCATCAAAAGACTGAAGCAATGAGAAACTGGCCCAGCCTCATCTCTCCGTCAGATATCAGGAGTTTCTTGGGTTTGGCTGGCTATTATCGATGGTTTGTTGAAGGGTTTTCATCTATTTCATCCCCCATGTCTTGATTGACACAGAAGAAACTCAAGTTTGAGTAGTCCGATTCTTGTAAAAAGAGTTTTTAGGAGTTGAAGACTCGACTCACCTCAACCCTAGTTTTGACCTTGCCAGATGGTTTAGATAGGTTTATTGCATATCCTATGCCTCTAGACAACTTAAACCCATGAAAAGAATTATCCTACCCATGATCTTGAGTTAGCAGCTATTGTTTTTACCCTAAAAATTATGAGGCACTATTTTTATGAGGTTCATGGATCACAAAAGCTTACAGTATGTGTTTTTGCAGAAAGATTTAAATCTCCATCAGAGAAGGTGATTAGAATTGTTGAAATATTATGATATGAGTATTTTGTATCATGTGAAAAAGGCTAATATAGTGGCAGATGCCCTCAATAGATTAAATATGGGTAGTGTTACTCATGTAGAAGATGAGAAGAAAAAGTTAGTTAGGGAAGTGCATCATATTTCTAGATTAGGTGTTCGGTAAGTCGATTCAGCTGAGGGTAGTGTATGGGTTCAGAATAGTTTGGAATCTTCTTTGGTTGCCGAAGTGAAAGAGAAACAACATAGGGATTCCAGTCTTGTTAAGCTGAAGGAATCAATTAGAGATTAGAAGGTAGAGGTTTTCTCCCAAGAAAGAGATAGTGTGTTGCAGTGTCAGTGTAGGTTGTGTGTGCCATATGTTGATAGGTTGACACAGCGAATCCTTGTAGAAGTGCATGGTGCACGATACTCTATTCACGTAGGGACCACTAAGATATACCATGATTTGAGGGAAATCTATTGGTGGAGTGGAATAAAGATGGATATTGTAGAGTTCATAGCTAAGTGCTCAAATTGTCAGCAGGTTAAGGTTGAACACCAAAACCCTAGTGGTATTTTGCAGGAGTTCAACATTCCCACTTGGAAGTGGGAAGAGTTGAACATGGATTTTGTGACAGGATTTCCCTATTCGCATCGTCAACATGACTCGACATGGGTTATCATAGACAGAATGACCAAATCAGCTCATTTCTTACCAGTTCATACTTCTTATATAACGGAGGAATACGTAAAGCTCTATATTAGAGTGTTGGTTAGGTTACATAGAGTCCCACTATCTATCATTTTAGATAGAGGTACTCAGTTTATCTCTCACTTTTGGAAAGCTATTTAGAATGGTTTTGGTACTCAAGTTCATCTCAGTATAGTCCTTTGCCCTGAGATAGATAGTTAGGAAGAGAGGACCATTCATACCCTAGAGGACATATTGAGAGCATGTGTTATCAACTTTATAGGTAGTTGGGATGATTACTTGCTACTGATTGATTTTCCCTACAATAATAGTTATCAGTCCAGTATTCAGATAGCTCTATTTGAGGCTCTCTATGGAAAGATATGTAGATCTCTTATTGGTTGGTTTAAGGTAGGTGAGACTATATTGATTGGGCCATATTCAGTGTTTGATTCCTTGGGAGAAAGTTTAGTTGGTTAGGAAGAGGCTTAAGACAACCCAAAACCGATAAAAATCGTATGCAGATATGAGAAGAAGAGATCTTGAGTTTAAGGTTGGAGATTTAGTATATTTGAAAATCTCTTCCATGGAGGGAGCAAAGAGATTTGGCAAAAAAGAGAAGCTTAGTCCCTGATATGTAGGGCCTTATAGGATCTTGAGTCATTTGGGAAAGGTAGCCTGCGAGCTTGAGTTGCCTACAGATTTGGCATCAGTGCATCCAATGTTCTATGTCTCGTTGCTAAAGAAGTGTATTGGTGACCCAGCTATAGTAGTTCCTTTAGAAAGTATGGGTGTTCAGGACAACCTTTCTTACGATGAAATCCTAGTTGAAATCCTTGATCATCAGACTTGTAGACTAAGGAACAAAGAAGTTCCCTTGGTCAAAGTTCTTTGGCGAAATTCGTCCGTTGAGGGAGCCACTTGGGAAGCAGAAGCAGACATGTGTACTAAGTACCCTCATATTTTCTCCACAAACTCAGACTCAATTTAAGGTAATAGTTTTCCTTAGATTATCTCTTTTCTATTGTTAGTTCCATCAGTATAATCATCTTTCTGTCATTGCATGCATTCACCAATTAGTTCAGTCATATATCATGTTTTAGAATCAGTTATGTAACCATGTTTGCAGTTATGCATGTTCAATATGTGATTTTAGTTTCCTCAGTATTCTCACCTTAATTAGCCTCACTCGAGGATGAATGTTTCCAAGGGGGAGGGAGATATTATAATACCCCGTATTAGTCTTAGCTCAGTTCAGCCCATGGCGTATGCATAAGAGGATTAGAACATGAAAATTTTGCTAAGTGTTTGGGACTTAGTGTTATTTTGTCCTGTTAACTTTGATGATTATTAAAGTGATCTTCCCGACCCCGAGAGTAATTTTTTGAGTTAATTCATGTTCAGTGGTGTAAGGAGCACGTCTCGGGGAAATTTTTGATTTTTCCGATGAGGTTTGGGACGTGTTTGGATTTCAATTCTAGCAGCTCAATGCGATTGCACCGCATCGTGATGGAATAGCGATGGCATTACTGGGTGTCACAGTTATGAATTTAAATTGCAGAAGGACATTCTTGTCTTTTCCCATCGCCCTAATCCATAATAACATGGGATTTGGCTTCAGTTAAGGCATATTATGCCCCAAATTCCCAATTTTACTCTCAAATAAACCCTAAGGTCTTCCCTAGTTCATCAAATTAAACTCTTTTCCTTTAAAGAAAAATCAAGAAAACAAGTTCCCAAATTCAAGAATTTTTAAGGAAGCTTAAGGAATTGTGTTTCTTTTCAAGAATTTAAGCTTTTAAGGTATGTTAGATGTTCATTCATAGGTCTTTATGACCCATGGAGTCCAAGAACACATTTTAAATATTAAAATTATGATTTTTACTTGATATTGTGAGTTATCTTCATAAAGCTATTATGAACTTGGATTTGTATTTATGTTTATCATGTGGTTTCGTTGGAATTAGCCTTGACACGTTTGAATGGTGCTTGTTCGCTTGTTAAATCTTTATCCATGATTGTAGTATTGCAATTATTCTATTATTATATGTTTAAACTATTTCCATGCTTAAGTCCATGAATTCCAAGTGTTTGATAAAATGCCTAAATTATTGAGTTTGAACCATGACTACTTATTATGGTTTTCAAAGCTTTAGTATGTCCTATTGTTATTATTATCGAGTCCTGGGGGTTATGAATACCTAAAATTTAGTTGTTTACCTATCTTTCAGTATCTACAGAATGATTTCAGTCATACTATGACTAATATCATTCAATCAGTTAATACAATCTGTTATGGGTTCAGTTATAGTCCAGTCTGGTGATAAATGTCAGTTCAGTTGGTAGTAGGATTCAGTACTGAGCGAAACCAGGGATTGGGTTATTCTTACCAGCTTAGGGTATGACCCTTTAGTAGCAATCCTTGAGTCACAGATCTACGTAGCTACCGTAGGTTGAGATGTTTTCCAACCAGTTTATGGTTGACTCGAATCTCATGAGTACCCCTGCCAAATTAGGGTGACTCTTTAGTCCTTCAAGACACCAATTTAGTAGTTCCACACATCCATTGTCAGTACCCGTAGCATGGTACTAACACCCTTCAAACTGGGGTTACAGGTTGGACCCCGATTAGCTCATAATGGGGCATATCTGTTAGATATTAACTCCCATAGTTTCATTCTAGTATTCGGTATAATTCAGTTCAGGTTTGCAATGACCATAGCATACAATTATCAGATATTCATTTAACAAGTTTCAGTATTTTAGTTTACAGGCTATTTCAGAATCATATTATATGCTTGGTCATGTATTCTCAGATTTTATAGCATTCATGCATACATATCAGTTGTTCAGTTACTTCATGTTATTCATTCTATCAGTTATAACTCATGCACATAACCCATGCATATCAGCCTAACCTCATATAGTATACTAGTATATTCAAAGTACTGATCGCATACTTATTTATTGTGCTATGATATCTCATATAATAGGTTCAAATCCTTAGGTTCCCGACCACACTTAGATATTCCAGCACATCAGTAGCATCAACACTGGTGAGTCCACATATTTCGAGCATTGATTATCTTTATTGCAGTATTTTCAGTTTAGTAGTCAGTTGGAGATAGTTAGGGCCTATCCCATCAACTTTTATTCAGTTAGTTTTAGAGGCTTTTAGACAATTCAGACAGTCTATCAGTTTGTCATTACTTTTATCAGTTTTCAGGTAGTTATTTTTAGACTTATGATTCAGAAATGTTTTAGTATTTAAAACCTTATGGTGTATTCAGTTATTCTGCACAGACATATTTTACTATTGTTATTCAGTTCTCATAGCAGGTACCAATTCATAGGTTAACTTATAGTCTTTTGGGACCGTAAGCACCATTGTCACAACTAGGGCATAGTCTTGGGTCATGATAGTTTGAGGTAGGTGATACGAGGTTGTTTGGTCCTAACTTAGTTCACGAAGTGATGGAGAACGTGAAGGTAATTATAGAAAATCTTAAGACAACTTAAAGTTGCCAAAAATCTTATGTAGATATGAGGTGAAGGGAGTTGGATTTTGAAGTAAGCCATTGGGAATTCTTGAAGGTATTTTCGATGAAAGGAGTCATGAGATTTGGGCAGAAGGGGAAGCTCAGTCCCCATTACATTGGTCCATATCAAATTTTAAGAAAAAAGAGAAATGTCTCTTATGAGTTAGATTTGGCAGCATGTTTAGCCTATATTCATCCTATTTTCCATGCGTTTATGCTGAAAAGTGTATGGGTGATCCTTTTTTTATAGTGCCTATAAAGGATGTTGGTGTTTTTGATTTGTTGTCTTATGAGGAGGTCCCGATAGAGATATTTGAAAGGCAAGATGATGAAGGTTTTTTGGAGGAATCAAAAGGTAGAAGCTACATGGGAAGTGGAAGAAGACATGAAAGCAAAGTACTCATTCTTGTTCCCCGTGTTGGAAGAAAGAGCTTAAAGTATGCGTTTAGTTTTCTTCTTGTCTTATTTTGGATTTATCAATTGATTCTAATTAATTCTTGCTATTATCTTGCTAAAAATATCCTATCTTCTCATTTGAAGATGACTAATCCTAAGAGGGAGGGATAATGTGAGACCTTGTGATATTTCAACCATTTTATTTTTGACCCTCCCGTGTGCGTAATGTCAATTTTTGACTTGAAAATTATGTAAAAGGATGTTAAAAGGGTCTTTGGAAAAAGTTTTGGAATTTTAGAAAGGGGTTCGTGCTCATTTTGGATCTCGAGACAATAAGCCTCCGCGATAATAGTGTGTCACAGAGGATAACCTCTACGATAAGGGCGTGGCACAGAACTACCTTCCACGATAGTGGTGTGCCACACCACTTATTTTTCAGCTTGGTGTGTGAGATTTTTGGTCCTTTTCATTTTAAAACATCTTAAAAGTTTCCACAACCCCATAAACCCCCTAATTTATAAAATTTCACATTGCTCTCTTTTCTCTAACTCCCTAGTCAAGAGAATTCAAGGGTTTTACAAGAATTTCATTCTCCGAGCTCCAAACTTTTAATTCTATATGAATTTTTCTATATTTCAGGAATGTTTCTCATCCCTAACTTGTATTTTTACGTTGTGACATCTTTTTAATCAATGTTTGTGTGTTTTAATTAATGGGTTTGAAATTGGGTTGAGAGGTTTCGATTATGATTACTTGAATTGCTTTTCCCATGGTTTAAATGGATTATTCATGTTATAATTATGGTTTTTGGGAATAAATTGGTGCATTGTTTTGATGGTTGGAATAGGGGACATTGGTTTCCTCAAATCATATGAATTGTGGCGTGATAATTACACT
Organism: Capsicum annuum; assembly: GCF_002878395.1. Taxonomy (NCBI): domain Eukaryota; kingdom Viridiplantae; phylum Streptophyta; class Magnoliopsida; order Solanales; family Solanaceae; genus Capsicum; species Capsicum annuum. Next base: position 135,181,527 of record NC_061117.1, read on the forward strand.
AACCTCAATTCACCTTGTAAACTTGATTTTGAATATGGATATTTGCATGGTTTAACTTGTTTTTGAACCCATTGCTTACATTAAAGGATAAATGAATATAAATGGATTTGGATGGCCTAAGTGGCCATGGATTGGAATTTAAGTGGAACTTGAGAGTCAGTTTGGTTTAGCTGAATTAGCTTGTAAGCATTATTGGTATGGCAATACCAAATTGGTAAATTCCTTAATAAATGACTCCTAGGTTAATGGTTGGTTTATGTGCAAATTATTTTAATTTGATCTTAAAGAAAATCTTGTAGCTCACCATGAAGGTGTAGATCTCAGGGGGGGGGGGGGGGGGGGTCAGCACTGGAAACTATGTTTTCCGGCATTGGGTGTCCATATGACTGTGTGCTTGGTTATATATATATATATATATATATATATATATGGGTGCCTTTAGGATAGAGCGATCTACATAGTTCAGGTTTATACTTTAAACTCTCATGTTCATAGCCTTTGTCCCTATCAGGACATCCTATATATATGCATATAAAATTTGTGCATGTGGTGTTAACTGGTTTTTGGTAATGAAATTATTTTATCACTTACCCTAAATTACATGCTAGTGCTTACCCCACTAACCGTCCCTGGATGCTACATCATTTCATAATGTAGGGTCTGAAGGGTTTTCTGTACTTCTATGCAACATTAGGTGATTCAGTATTCTTGTTGATTTGTTGTGAAGTGGTGGGCCTTCATCTCTTGGAAGGCCATGTAATTTCACTTGATTCCTTGATTTCTTAGTATTTCTTTTGGATTCATTCTATCAGAGTCGGGGCATGTCCTGATTTAGTTTGGTATTCTTGTTTTAGAGGCTTTTGTTGACAAGTGCGGGATTGGTTATTCACTTTGATTCTCAGAACTTTGCTTGGTTTACTATTTTTTCTATTATTGATTTTGGTTGGCTTCCAATGTTTATATTTATATGCTCTTGAGGTTCGGCTAAATTGGTGGTCTCCGGCCAAAGGTGGGCTTGAGATACCTGTTACGGCCTGGCCTGGGGTCGGGTCATGACAGATTCTTAACCCAACAAAGTTGGAGTTTTGTTGTTCAAAAAGTAACAATGACAAGTAACTGAAAGTTTTATAAACTATATTTAGGAGGATTATAGGGTCAAGACATCTTGAAAAATCATGTAAAGCTATAAAATCTCATTGGTTAAGTTATTTATCTTTGGTGTTCATTTACGAGGTTAATATCATAATTATGGTCTTCTGAGCCTCTAATCATCTATTTAAACTAGCCAAATAACTACACCGATTAGCGGGATGTGGGAGCTAATAACTTCTTTTTAGTGATTATAAAGAGTATAATAATTTATTGGTTTCTAGACTAGGCCTTGCTAATCATCCATAAACTAACACTACTCTTTTAACCAAAATATCACCATTTTATTCACTAATGGTATATCTACTATGTAAATATCATTTCCACTATGTAAATATCATCAGTTTAAGCATAAATTTGATAAATATATGAATTTATTTTATGAGGCATAAAAATATGCTCCTGATGTTGACATTAGACCCCAATATGGACTCGAGCTTCGACGCTCGATCTAGACTCGATACAAGACCTGAGATCCTAATTCCTGACCTAACATAAGACTTAAATATGTACCATAACTCGTGACTCGAGTCTTGATCCAACTCCAAAACCTAAAACCACTCCCTACCCCGACTCAACATATGACCTGAGATATTGATTCTTGACCCAACATGTAACTCGAATTTGCACCTCGACTCATGACTCAACTCTTGAACCAACTCTAAAACCTAAAACTCGATTCCCAATTCTCGACCCAAAACCATGTTAGCCCCAAAAAAATGTTTTAATAATGTCAAACTAATTTCCACTTATGTGTAGGATATTCACAAAAGAAATTCACCAAAAAAAAGCCTCAGTTCAAGAAGGAAAGCATCCAATCAAGCTCTCAAGGTTATTGAAGTACAATCAACATGAAAGGTAAGAATACTGTAAACACATGTATTTAAGAAAGAAAAAGTTATTCAGCATAATAGTTTAAAGAAGGAAATATGGACGTATTTTTTTTTATAAACATATGATTTTACTAGGTATTCAAAATTTGACCTATATGAACCCATAAATCTCTTGGGTTCCCTAATTCATAGAATATGAAATTAGAAGAAAGGTAGTTCTATTCCCCCAACTTAAGGCAAATCTGTCATGGCTAGAGAAAAATGGTCAATATTCTCCATTGTTTCTTTTGTTTGAATCTGTATAAATAGTTCATAGAAGTCTAGGTCTTGAACGAAATCCTAGTTACTTCTTTATTCTTATACTAATTATAGAAATATGCTATAGTTAAAAGAAAAAGAGAGAAGAAACTCAAAATGATACAAGTAGAGGCTGCTACCTTTCTCATAAAGTTATCCTATAAAGCTTTTGGGAAAATCATTGTAACCATTCAAGATGATCTAAGGGAATCTCTTGTAACCCAAGGGGACTGGAAACCGGCACCACAAGGGTGTTCTGAACGAGGATAAATCTTCTTGTGTCCTTTACTTAATTTTTTCTCTTTCTATATTGTCTTTGTCATTTCTTTAGTACAAACATTGCTGTGCAGGGAGGTCAACTAACTTATAGCTTTAGTCGACTTGAGGTATGAGAATTTTAATTTACCCCCTCTCTTAGTTATCAATTAGTGTAGACACCTAATTTTGCCCCTCCCAAAAACCCAATTCATCCATTTGTACCTCACGTTATCCTACACCCCCACCCATATGATTATACCCCACAAAAATACAAAAAAATAACAAAATTTCAATAAATCCCTAATCCCTAATATTCCCTTATCCTAACAAACTTTATCCTAACCAACACACCCACCGCACTACCCTACCCAACCTAACCCCTACCCCCGCATATCCTCCCCTACTTACGGATTACACACACATTTCTCATGGATTGAGCACAATATAGAGAATAGAGAATTCCCACAAAAAGGGATGGACCCACTGGAATTTCCATTTTCACACAATACATATACTACAAAATTTACCTCACCATGATATCAACGCATAATACAGGGGGTCCCACCATACACATACACTGCCATATTTAATTTCTCTCACACACAAAAGATAGAAGAGGCACTAGAAAAAGGGATCTCCTTCATTTTTTTCAGAATCGATCATTCATACACATAAGACACACACACTCACTCTCACCGGAACGCATATACACGTAGAACACACTCCATTTAAGAATAGATTACCATCATCAACATACTGGCACACACACAGAGAAAACATAGTGAAATAATTAAAAAAAAAGATCGATGGAGAGCAACACAGTTTAAGTGAGAGAGAGAGATTGGAGAAGAAACTATGACACGGGAGAGAGAAAGGAGAGAAATAGCAGTCCCCATTACATTACTATTTCGACGACCTTTTCTTCACCAAAAAATAGTGAAAAATCATCGAGTAATCCATTGAGATCGATGAGAGCTTGCCAAAATTAGAAAAATCAGTCCCAAATCAACTGTAACCGGCCTATTGTGGTCCGATTCTAGTGATATTTGCCAAAAAACGATAGGTATCTACCAAAAAATAAGTAAATTAGTGAGTTCAATCCATCTCTATCTCCTGTAACTGAGAAAAATGGTGAGGGTCCTAACGAGTAGTAACATCGAAGTTCTAAACAGTTATTTTCTATCTCGGTCTTATTAGTGCAAAATTTTTTTGGGGTTTGCTATATTTTGGGTCGGTCAGTCGAGTTGGGAATTTTGTGTTTGCTCTTTTGAGGTACGGTTTGAGGTTTTTGGGTGCAGACTCTTTTTATTCGAATAACATTGAGTTTGAAGGCTTCAAATTGAGGTTTAATTCTACTCTTTCCCTCTTTTTATTTTGTTATTGTCGATATTCGTGCATTGGATAGAATATCCGTATTGGTTGATCTTGATTGGTGATGAATTGCTACTTTGTTTGATTTGGTTCTTGATTCCCTTGATTATATATGGTGTGATGATATGATATCATTTGAGATTTGAAATTGGTAATTTGAGTATAAAATTGGGGGTAAGAATTAAAAGATTGATAAGGTGAATTTTGATTATTTTTATTCATTGATGGACATTATTGAAATTGATAGTTAAATTTTAGGTTTTGGGGTAGGCAACTCATAGGATCCTATGTCATTGAATGTGTGAATGTCTGTGTTGAATGATTTCTCCACTTTATTTACATCTCATCAAATGTATTCATTTGGTGGGGAATGCCCTGAGGTCACATTATACTTATTCACTGGGGAATGCCCCAAAGTATCATGTATGCAAAGATGGCTCATGATTAAGGCCCGAGGCATTGGGTAAACCATTGGAGCGTAGTTTAGGATTAGTGTAGGCTTAATTCTTTGTACCTTTTTGTTTTAGGTTGTAATAATAGGACTGGACATTATAATATTGAATTTATTTTATTTATTTATTTGATTGATTGGTTTGTGTGTTTTTGTATGGTTTATACATTCATAGTGTCAAATTAGCTGATATGCTCCACCAAGATACCTTGGTCGAATCATGGGATCAAGGAGTGCCTAAAACCTTCCCTTCAGTCAACAGAATTCCTTAACCGAAATCTCTGTTTGTGGATCAGTTTAAAAGAGTGAAATCTTTTTTAAAATGGATTTTCAAAGGTGACTTGGCACACCAGATTTGCCAGTGGCAACTTTAAGTTTAAATGTAGATAATCATTTTTGATACAAATTTTTATTTTGTCACTTTAATAATAAAACTCTTTCAAACTTAAAATCAATCTTTTGGTTAAAAAGGGGTGTGACAGCTCTGGCGACTCTGCTGGGGAAATTTTTCAGAATTCAAGCTTATTTTTGAGTTGTATTGGCTTAGTTTGACATTATGGGTGTATAGGCGTTGTTTGTGTTATTGTTTGTATTTGTTTTATCATTGTTGAGTGCCTACGTGCTACATGTGTACAGGTTTTCTTCTTATGTGTTACCGCTTTATACCTGGCATCATGTGCATAACCCAAGTTATTCTTTCTACAACAAGTCTGTAGTACACGTGTTGTACACCACTTGTAGTTGAGTCACCCTTATTTTAGGATGGGGAGCCATCGATGTTATGGAGTGGGTGGAAAGCTCTCGCAGCCACTATCGACCATACGCTCCCCCGAACAACCTTGTAGTGTATCCCAGCGTAGGTCAGCCTTTAGGTTATGCTTATCTGCATCATATTGAGACCTAGCGGGACCCGCGTGATCCTTTGTAGAAGACTCACCTTTAAAGCATCCCTACGTGCTAAATGTTGCATCTCAGAGGGTAACGTGGTCATTTAATGGACTGATTTGGGGAAAGCATGTGTTAGAAGTAAAGTGCATAGGCAAGAAATCTTGAAAAAAAATGAAAAAAAAGAAGAGAAAGAAAAGGTGAGTAAAAAAAGGGTGTTTCGTAGATTTTTTTAGAGTTCTTTATGGCTTTCATTTTTCACAATTCAAGAATCCAAAAAGATTTTTTACTTTTTCCATTCATTTTTCGAAAAAAAAATCAAAAACATTAAAAAGATCTTTAGCAAGCATTCATAATTTGAAAATTTCAAAAAGATTTTTTTAGGATTTTTTATAAAAGAAAATTCAGAAATAATAGAAGTTTTGTACATTTCATATAAAGAAAACACCAAAAAGATTTTTATTTCATAGTTGTTGATGTCAGTTCTATGTGAAGTGTTTGATTAAAACCCCAAAAAAAAAAGATTTTACTTTCATCGTCTATCTGTAATCGTGTCGCTCAAGTTAAGTTTTAGTTTGTTATCTAATCCTTAACTTCCCAATCTGGGCGAGCTACGCACGCCTGATTCTTCTCTCTTGGGAGTGAGATACATAGGCAACCTACTGTGGGTTCGGGGATCTTATTCAAAAAATCCAAAAAGATTTTTCTTTGGTAATCATAGGTTTCATTTTGTATAGGAATCTGAAGAATTCAAAAAGATTTTCTTCACTCTTCGTTTAGAGTAGGTATCATATACATCTCTAAAAGAAAACCACAAAAAGATTTTCCTTTAATAGTTTCAAGTTTCATTTTTGAATGAAATTCAAAATTGAAAACCCAAAAAGATTTTGTTTGGTAATCATAGGTTTCATTTTGTATAGGATGTAAAAGCTAAAAAATTCAAAAAGATTTTTGTCAATTCTTTTGATGCTTTGTTACTTCCTTTTCTTCTAAAGTTTCAAGAAAAAGAAAAAAAAGAAAAAAAGGTTTGACTTGCCATTTTGGCTGAACTTCACGAACTGCGACACCTGATTCTCCTCTATCGAGAGTGAGAGGTGTAGGCGCCCTTCTTGGGTTTGGTGATCTTTTCCAAAAAAAAAAAAGAAAAACCAAAAAAGATTTTGAGAAAGTGTTGAACTCTAACACGTTTGTTATCTCTTGTTCAGTTAGTTTAAGGTGGTTGGCTTGTGGCAATTTGGATGGTCCTAGACATCACACCAAATCTAAAAAAAGGTTTAGCTATGTCTAATAAGGATATAGAGAGTGACCTTATGGATCAAATAAAGATTCATGAAAAGAGAGTTTAAAGCAAGAGATTAGGAGACTAAGACAACACATGAATGAAATGCACCGAGTTTGGGCCAGTGGGTTGCCTCCTCCCCCATTTCCAACTATTGATCCTACAAATACCTCAAGGTTTTGATCAAAATCACAACGTCAGTTTCCTATTGTTGTTGATGCACTGCAACATGACTCAAAATTCCCTCCAAGCCAAAAACATCCCAATTTTTCCACCACTTTTCCTCTAGCTTCTCAGTATAAGCCTGCTATATTGACAGCACCACATACTGCCTATGCTTTTGTTGCTCAACCTTTTGCTGAGGCTTTCACTTTGGCTATCAATCCAACAGTTGTGCTGCCCCAATCTTCTAGTGGACCCATGTTCAATACTCTTGATGATCATTGCTATACTCCCGAGCCCATATCAATATTAATTGGACCACCAAAATTTCTTAACTAGAAGTCTAGCTTTCCAGAAGAGCCAGAGAAAATGGTTGGAAAAATGAAGAGTATAGAAAATGTTAGGAAAAGTTCCCTAGGACCTGTGGGTAAAAAATATGTTACATACAAAGATTGGGGCACGTGTTCAACTGTTAACCTTCCTCCAATCCTTGAAATGTCAAAACTTGAGGAGCAAGATAAACTTGAAAAATCGTGAAACATTTGGGATAATATTGCAATCAAGTAAGGAAAATCGGAGGGAAGAAGAATGAGAAAGATACAACTGCTATTGTAGTTGGAGAATGGGCACATCTAAGAAAATGACATCGTAGTTACCATCATTCCCAAGCCTAAGTCCATAGATCTCTATAATACCTTCTAAAATCCATTACACTCTATTTCCCTACCTCCATATCTAGTATACTGCACACAACCATATGTTCAACTCCCTTCTTACCCACAATGGCATGCACCAACTCCTCAGAGTCATCCTCCAACTCCCCAAATATGTCAAAGCTTTTCTAGGCTCGATGTTCGATCTAAATCAAATAATAAAATGAGGCAGAAGTCGAGAGATAGCTTCACACCAATTGGAGAGTCGTATGCTAGTTTATTTCAGAGATTAGTACAGTGGGGAATGATCACTCCTCTTCTTGGGTATACTCCTGACCCACATTCAAGAAGTTTTGATCCTAATGTACTATGTACGTATCATTTTGATGTTCAAGGTCACAGTATGTAAGATTATCGTACTTTGAAAAGAGAAGTTGAAAAGATGATTCAAGATAAGTTAATTATAATGTATAACATTGACAGTGAGGAAAGCTTTAGTCATGCTGATATGAAAACCAGTGGCTAAGATGTCAGGCTCAACAATTAAGAAGTCACCCCTCTCCCTACTAGGAAGAGGTCTGGTAGTTTGTTTTGTTTTATTTCAGGGTTGTAGTTAGGGATCTATCTTGTTTTATCCATTTGTCATTTATGGTCAAGCCCTTCTATCTTTTATTTTAACTAAATGAAGTGTCCCTTTTCCGTTTGTGTTTTAAATATATGTTATTCATTTTTTTTACACAGTACATTTTATGTTTGCAAAATTTTCAGCTAGATCTTAAAATCCACTTTAAGCATGAACATTGAATCAAAAGGTTAAATTTAGAAAAATCATATGAGGAAATAGGTAGAGTGTTGAGATATTTGGTGACGAGTTGAAGCTTTATTTGAAAATCAAGGCAATTATTTTGAGAATCACAAGAATAACTTGGTCATCAATTGAAAGAGATATCTCAATTAGGTCAAATAGTGGATGTTTAATCCTACATCAAAAGGAACAGAAAATCAGTTTCACGGAGTCATGAGTCCTTCAGCATGAGGAATGTACAATAAAAGTGGAGTGATATGTTGAGCAAAGTACAAGAGTAGTGACGCACAAACTCAGTCAAGGTTAATGCTTAAAAGATGTCACAAATGATTTTCATCTTTCACTTTGATATTGCATGATATGTACTTACATTTTCAAGGATTGATATACCGAAAGCATTTCATTCTGCTACCCAAACATTGTGTCATCCTTTATTTACCCCATTTGAGCTTTAGTCATATTTTCTTTCATACCCCTCTTTTAGAATCAAGATAGAGTCAGCAAAGCTAAAAAAGTGGCGAGAAAAATAATAGAGTAAGAAAATTTTCAAAAAAATAAGAAGAAAAAAAAAGAAAATATGTCCAAAAAGAAAGAACAGAGAAGAGTACCAAGAAAAAATAAAGTCAGAAAAGTTTCAAAGGGAGAAAGAGTCAATAAAATAAGAAAAAAGTAGAAGCCAGAATCAAGCAAAAGAAGAACCTGTCGGAACTACGCATGACCTGGTTCTCATCTTTTAGGGGTGAGACACGTAGGATACCCTAATCCGGGCTTGGTCCAACCAAATAAACAATTTAGAATTGTTCAGTCAAAAGAAACTGGGGCATGAGTTAATCCTCATTGTTTGAGTCGATTCCAAAAGTTGTAAGTCCTACCCTATTTCAAATATCGTTTAGGCCCCATGCCATTCGTTCTTTCTAACCTTATCCAAAAGCCAAGTCACAATGAAAGAAAGACCTTCAGATCAATCTTTGAGAATATTAAGTCTAAGCATGCAATGGATATGATGACGCATTTCGAGAACTACTTGTCTTCCTCAACATAAGGAATCAGGAGAGAAATAAAAATGAAGTCTTATTGGTGAAAACCCTCATGGGCAGCATGAGGTGATGGTAAGTTGAGAGAAATAAAAATAAGAGCGTCTTATTGGTGAAAACCCTCACGGGCACCATAAGGCGATGGTGAGCTAAGAGAAAATGAGAGAGGCTTGTTGGAAAAAATCTTTCAAGGTGTCACTGGCCGAATGAGGTGTTGAATGCATTTGACCTAAGAAAGTAACAGTTTCAAGACCATTAACTCAACAACAACTGGAAGAAAGTATGGATGGAAAGATCAGGCAAATTAATCCAAAATTTATGGCATAATCATTAGAGTTGACTGTCCTTTTTAGATAAATTTTTCATTTCTTTATTTCAAATAGGGACGTTCATTGTCTTTTCTTTCTTCTATGTTTTTTTATTTTATTTTCTTGAGTCAGTTATCCAAATAAAAAAAATTATCATCATTTTTCTCTTGTCTTCGAGTCAAGTCCATGTCAATACAAGTGAAAAAAGATTCCAAAACTGTCTACCAGCTTCTTCAACTGTACAAATCAAGATAATGGGCCAACACATAAAAGAAACAAAATTGCAAGTAAGAACAAGGCATGAAGAAGGTTATTGTCAATACACAAATTTGGGAAAATCATGGAAATACCAAGGTTTAAAGGGGATTGTCTGAGAAACACAGTAAAGCAGAGATATTGTGTTTGTTTCAGAGCTACTCATAATATTCTGAGTTTGGACCAACGGTGCAACAAGGCAATGTGAAATTCTAATGATTGAAAGCAAGATCTAAATTGGACAAGTGGAAAAGAAATCTCCTCAAATGCCAAAGCCGCAAGCCCACCACCCCATTTTAAACTCACAAGTTTTCTTTGTATGAAACAGTAACAGTTGTTGGTTTTAAATCAAAGTCTTCAAAGAGGAAATATCCAGAGGTACAATTCCTCATTTATGCATATGCAAAATCAATGTTTCTATACAGGTTTGGTAATCGTAATTATGGTAAAACTCATCATGTTGCACCCTTAAGAGACACATTCTCTAATTTGGGTTTTTTATGTCTCATGGCTAGGAGGTGCACTTCCTAATTTGAACCGTTAATTTTAAAAAGATGCACTTTTAGCAAGAACCTTTCACTTTCATTCTTAAAAGAGGTACTTATTGGTCTCAGTCAGTCAATATTACCCTCAAAAGGGGCATTTGTTGATTAAAATCTTGATTCATCTTTGTATTATGCACTGTTGTGAGTAGTTGTGATTGGGTTTGACACCCACAAAAGCTTTTGATGAAAACTGGGGCAAAATTAAAAGTAATTCATGTTATAGGGAACTTCACTTTAGGACATCCTAGAAAGTGAGACTTTATTTTTCTAAAATATGGAATCTTTCTTTAACATAATTTTTGTTTGGGATAATTTTTGTTTTAATTTTGATTTTGATTTCAGGAGCCTGCCTAGAGAACTGGGTGAGAAATTGCAAGTCGGGAGGCCTTCCTAAAGAATAGGAGTGATGAAATTGAAAGTCAGGATCCCACCTGAAGAACAAGGGTGATGAAATTGCAAGTTCAGAGGCCCGCCCAAAGAATAGGGGTGATAAAATTGAAAGTAGGGAGCTTGCCCAGAGAACAGAGCAAGGAAATTACAAGTCGAGAGGCCCGCCCAAAGAATAGGAGTGATGAAATTAAAAGTCAGGAGCCCTCTTAAAGAATAAGGGTGATGAAATTGTAAGTTGGGAGGCCCGCCCGAAGAATAGGGGTGATATAATTAAAAGTTGGGAGCTCGCCCGGAGAATAGAGCGAGAAAATTGCAAGTCGGGAGGCTCACCCAAAGAATAGGGGTGATGAAATTAAAAGTCAGGAGCCCGTCTGAAGAACAAGGGTGATGAAATTGTAAGTCGCGGGGCCCGCCTGCAGAATAGGGTTGATGAAATTGCAAGTCAGGAACCCGCCTAAAGAATAGGGTGAAGAAATTAAAAGTCAAGCAACAAGGTGAAGAAACTAAAAGTCAAGCAACAAGGTAAAAAGATTGAAAATCAAGTAACAAGGTGAAACAATTGAAAGGTAGTAAAGTAAGCAAATTACAAGTTGGGAGCCCGCCCGATGAACAGGGGGGTGAAGTTGAAAATCAAAAGATCAAAAATAGCAAGTCAGGAGCCCGCCTAAAGAATAGGGCAATGAAATTGGAAGTAAAGAAACAGGGTGAAGAAGTTGTAAGTCGAAAGCCCGCCTGAAGAATAGGGTGAAGATTTTCAAATTCAGGATCAAGGTTCAGAAGTACTACAGACAGAACATGGTCAATTTGTGAGTTCATCTCTGACACCAAATTTTGTATGGAGAAAGAATCTATTCTCAAGTTCAACCCCAAAGAAAATCAGATCTTTTGTCAATTTTGAAAGTATCAGAAACTCAAGTCAAGAGTACAAAAGAAGCCGCATAGATAGGATTTTTGTAATTTTATTCATGTTTTAACTTGTAATTTTCATTTTGATGTAATGACAGAGCTGTGGATCGGAACCTCGATAGGGCCTCACTCGACTCTCTAACTCGGTATAGTCCCTCTTCTTCCAACCCTTTGAGATACCTGTGATGTGATTTCCTCATAACTTCAGTAGGTAGGATGTCCCGAGTCAACTTAGTTGTCCTTCTTCTTTTTGTTTCTTTCTTTGAATAATGGTCGGGTCAAAATTTGGTCTCGTTGTCTACTTTTTTATCTGAAAATACTTTGTGTTTACATAAAAAAAGGGGCATCATGATGTAGACACCTAATTTTGTCCCTTCTAAAAATCCAATTCATCCATTTGTACCTCACGTTATCCTATACCCTCATCTATGTGATTATACCCAACAAAAATATAAAAAAATAACAAAATTTCAATAAATCCCTAACATCCCTAATATTCCCTTATCCTATAAAACTTTATCCTAACCAACTCACCCACCTCTGTACCCTACCCCACCTAACCCCTACCCCCATGTACCTTTCCTCACTCATGGATTACACACACATTTCTCATGGATTAAGCACATCAAAGAATAGAGAATTCACACAAAAAGGGGTTGGGCCCACTGGAATTTCCATTTTTAAACAACATATATAATATAAATTCACCTCACCATGATATCAACGCACAATACAGGGGGCCCACCATATACATATACTACCATATTTTATTTCTCTCTCACACAAGAGACAGATGAGGCAATAGAAAAAGGGATCTCCTCTTAACTTAGTTTGAATCGATCATTCACATACAGAAGACGCCCACAGTCGTAGAAAAAGGGCCATTGAAGAACACCTGACCATCATTAGCATACGCGCATACACACATCGAAAACACAGTGAAAAATTTCAAAAAAAGAGATCTATGGAGAGCAACACAGTTTAAGTGAGAGAAAGAGATCAAAGGAGAAACTGAGATGCGAGAGAGAGAAAGGAGAGAAACAATAGTCCCTATCATGTTACTATTCTGACAACCTTTTCTTCGCCAGAAAATAGCGAAAAATCATTGGGTAACTCATTGAAATTGGTGAGAACTCACCAGAATTAGCAAAATTAGTCCCAAATCAACTGAAACTGACCTGTTTCAGTCTGATTCCAGTGATATTTGCCAAAAAATGATAGGTATCCTCCAGAAAATAAGTAAATCAGCGAGTTCAATCCATCTCCATCACCTGTAACCGAGAAAAATAACAAATTTACTAATGGGTCAGTAGCATCGAAGTTCTGAATGGTTATTTTCTGTCTTGGTCTCATTTGTTAGAAATTATTTTAGGGTTTACCATATTTTGGGTTGGTTAGTCTAGTTGGGAATCTTGTGTTTGCTCGTTTGAGGTTCAGTTTGAGTTTTCTGGGTGCAGACTCTTTTTATTCGAATAACATTGAGTTCGAAAGCTTCAAATTGAGGTTCAATTTTACTATTTCCCTCTTTATATTTCATTATTGATGATATCCGTGCATTGGATTGAATATCGCATGTTGGTTGATCTTGATTGGTGATATTGCTACTTTGTTTGATTTGTTGCTTGTTTCCCTCAATTATATATGGTGTGATAATATGATATCATTTGAGATTTGAAATTGGTAATTTTAGTATAGAATTGGGGGTGGGAATTAAAATATTGATAAGGTAAATGTTGATTATTTTTGATTCATTGATGGAAATTGTTAAAATTGATAGTATCATGTTTTAGGCTGAAATTGATAGGTAAATTTTAGGTTTTGGGGTGGGAAACTTGTAGGATCATATGTCATTGAATGTGTGAATGTCTGTGTTGAATGATTTCTCTACTTTATTTATATCTCATCAAATGTATTCATTCACCGGGGAACGCCTTGAGGTCACATTGTATTTATTCACCAGGAAATGCCTCGAAGTATTATGTATGAAAAAGAGGCTCGTGATCAAGGCTCAAAGCATCGGGTAAAGCATTGGAACGTAGTTTAGGATTAGCATAGGCTTACTTCTCAGTACCTTTTTATTTTGGGTTGTAATAATTGGACTGGACACTATAATTTTGAATTTGTTTTTTTTGTTCATTTGTTTGATTGGCATGTGTGTTTTTGTGTGGTTTATACATTCATAATGTCAAATTAGCCGATATGCCTACTTATCAGTACCTTTTTATTTTAGGTTGTAATAATTGGACTTGACACTATAATTTTGGATTTGTTTTGTCTATTTGTTTGTTTGATTAGCATGTGTGTTTTTGTGTGGTTTATACATTGATAGTGTCAAATAGCCGATATGCCCCACCAAGCAACCGTGGTCGAACCACGAGATTAAGGGGTTCCTAACACCTTCCCCTCAGTCAACAGTATTCCTTAATCAGAATTTCTGTTCTCAAATCAGTTTAAAAGATTCAAAATCATTTTGAAAAAGGATTTTCAAAGGTGACTTGGCACACTCGATTTTCCAAGTGGTGACTCTGAGTTTAAATGTAAATAATCCTTTTCGAAATACATTTTCATTTTGTTACTTTAATAATAAAACCCTTTCAAACTTAAAATCAATCTTTTGGTTAAAAAGAGGTGTGACAATTAGTATCCAAGAAGGTCTGACAAAATGTCGCTTAACAACACGTGAGAAAAGATCAAATGGTAAAAAGCCAAGATCGGAGTGCGATAAAATCTACATATACGAGATAACTAAAGAGATGTAGGATAAACATAAAGTAACTTATGAAGGTACTACATAAGTGGAAGAAGCCAGGATTGGTGCATTTGTTAATAACTATGAAATATTCAAAATGGGTGATGAGAAAGGAGTGAAATCTATGATTCATTGTTTAATGAGATTGTTTGTGAACTCAAATAATTAGGAATGATATATTCAAATAATCTTTAGCCATGAAGCTTTTGAGAAGTATTCCTAAAGCATGAGAGACAAAGTTTGCTAATTTTGAAGATGGAGATTTGCACAAAATAACATATGATGAACCATTAAGTAACCTAGTTGCATATGAACATAATCATTTTAATAGGTACAACAAAGAGGAGAAAAAAAAATACTATAGTTGTAACACCCCAAATAATTCAAGCCAAGGCTAGACCGTGATTTAAGTACATGTAGGATTAAACATCATGTTTTAATAGTATGAGATGGAATTTGGCCATATACCAAGGCCACGAAAACCTCCTATCCCTTAAATAAGCCAAAAACTCCGTAACAATTCGATTGCTTAGGAAATAATCATCTTTAAATGAGAATAATTCTAGACTTTGATGTATATTTGAGCTACAGACCCACCAAATGAATATATTTGAATTATCTTTCCAAAGTATCCATTTTTTCCTTAATACAATATCAAATTAAAAAGTTATGTCTTTTTTAGTGAGGCACTGCTCAGTAGTGAGATATCGAAAGCCAAACCACGATCGTGGTTACATTATAAGATAGTACAATGGTCTCATCTGATCAAGACAACCCTAATATATATAATTTAACAAGTGTACCTTCCTACTATGAGAGAGAACCACAATCGTGCCTATGCACGATTGTGAGTCCCACAAATTTCTTGATTGAACCTTCCAACCTACGAACCAAGGTACAACCATAGGTAGATCCCATGATCATTCCAAGTCTTTTCTAATTATGTTCATAGATCTCTCATGCATCTTCCAGCTACAAGTACAACCCACGATCGTAGGTTGGTCCCATGATCGTGGGAAGGCCCCATAGGTCCCTTTAAGCAGTTCCCAGTTATGAATTTTAAAGGGGCATATCAATTAGTTCCCACACCTTTAACATCAAAACTACGTCGTTTAGGATATTTCAAGGATTTTTATTGGGGTTAATATTACCCTAATCCCCCATTACTAAGAAAAATATCCAACATTTAGTCACAAATAAAGAAAAGGGGTGATTACTTTACCCAAGGTAGATCTAGGATTCATCTTCTTCAGGATACCAATTATAAAGAATTCTTCAAGGGTTCTCATATCTAGGTATGTGGAATATTATCAATGGGTCTCCTTTCACCTACTGAGTCCCAAAGTTAACCTAATTCTCCATTTTAATTCTTTTTTTACAATTTATGGTTTATGGATATATGTAAGGTCATTAAAATATTAGTCCTTTAGTGTCATTGATTTATAATCCCCATTTAATCATGAATTTCAATTTTGTTATATGAAATTGATTGTAAACCATAGTTATTTTGTGAAATCTATGATTGTTGGACTTGAATCATTAAATTATTTAAATTCATTAAGTTTATGGAATTGGCGTAATAGTTGAATTCTATAGAGATGGTGGGTGATGAACACCCGATGACCTAGGATTTCATGCACAAACTTTTGAGTACTATTTCCTTAGTTTACATATTTTGAATATTCTTAGATGATGAATTTATTTTTGTCTTTAGATTATTATTATCATTGATCATTCGAGTTATCAGTGTCATTCAGTTGGGAGTAGTACTTAGCATCGAGGGAACGCAGGGATGAAAGCTCATCTGTCAGTAAGGATGAAACCTTTAGTCGGAGTCCCAAACTATAGTTCCACCATATATTTATAGGTTTTCCAATCAGACAAGGATTAAATCATTAGTCCTTGTGGACATCAACTTAGTATTTACACATCAGTCAGTGTTCATACCCTTAGCAAGGTACTAAACACCCTTCCAGCTGGGGTTACAGGTTGGAAACCGATTAGCTTAGATTGGGGTATGTTGGTTATTAATAGCTCCAATAATCCATCATTTACATTCTACAACTCAGATTCAAATTCTTGCATGACCTTGTATTCCGTTATTTAGTTGATTATACAACACATGTTCATCACTTGGTCTTGCATTAGTTTATCATGTTATATGTACCATGTTCAAAATATATTAGTTAATTCCTATCTCACATACTCATTACATTAAAAGTATTGACCGTTTACTTTATTTTTTGCTATATTATCTCATAACATAGGCTTTGATGCTCCAGATCATGCATAGTACAATGTCCCATTGTATCAGTAACAATAGTTTGGTGAGTCTTGATCATGCGAGGGCTAGTATCAATATTTTAGTTTATCTTTATCGTTCTTAATTTTCATATAGTTAGAATTAGCTGGGGGATTTTCCCTGTTGTCGGCCAAAATTACAACTTTAAGAAAGTATAAAGCGGTCACTTGTCAAATATAGAACCCAACGAGATTGGGGTTGATCCCACGAGGAATGGGTCAGAAATCTATCATGAGATTTTTGATATGATTGGAAATATAGTAAGTAAAGAGGAAGTTTTGTGAAAGTAATAGTAATAGTAACAATGCTGGGCAATTGGGGTTGTTATTAATATGAGATGGTTACTAGGATTGTGTTACACCTAAGTTCTTAACTCCGTAGACTATTCGTGATGGCCAAACTATCTTGGTGTCTTACATGTAAAATTTAACAAGTTATGTATCACCTAACCATCTCTCGACCTTGGTTTGGGTGAATTTCACTCATCCCCTCTCAATCTTAGAGTGTGACATTACTAAACCCTTGTTTGTGATCTCAGATTAACTATCTGCTCTAAGTCTCAAATTAATTAGATGAAGGTTAATAGCTTCAAGTTACTATTGTAATCTCCTTTTCCTAATATCTACCTCTCTCTAGAGAAAGTACTGCATATAGGTGAGTTCCTAACATTTTCATTCATTAAGACAGCAATCAAAGCAAAGGAAACCCCAATAAATGCAAGAATACCAATTTAGAATGACTTTGCACTTCACCTGCTTTGTTAATCCATCAAGGTTCCCAACACCCTAATTATGGGTCTTAGCTAATCATGATTTAAGAACAAGCATAGATTTCAAAGATGAAAGCATAAAGATGAACTTACAAAGAATAAGAATGAAAACCAAAATCTCAAATTAGTTGTAAACCCTGAAAACCAAGAACAATAATTACAAGATCAATCATGTATCTCATACTCAAAATAGTGTCAAAAGTGCATAAAATGTGTAAATTGATAATAAAACATCCAAAGGGTAACTATAGGTACAAAAGAAAACCTATCCTAAACAATATAAAAAACCAGAGTCGGTATGCACCCATGATTTGTTGGTTGAATCATAGGTACAACCTATGAATCATTCCTTGGGTGGTGACAATTAGAGTAAGATATTCAACTTTGCAGAAGTTAATACCTACGAGGAAACCTCTATAGGTAGTACCTATGACTCCTCGGTAGGCTCATGGAAATCAAAATAAATTTGACATCTTTAGAATCTTCAGAACCTCAACCCACATGGACACCTATCACTCATAGGTACTACCCATGATTCGTAGGTTGGATCATGGGTAGCCTTCTCAGCTACTCTTCATCCCTTTGTTCATTCTTTGCTCCAAACTCTGTTTTCCTGCAAAATCAATACAAAAACACATCACATCTAACAAGAATGCCTAAGTACTTAAATATTTTAAGCATAAAGTTCCATGAAAGCATGGCACATCAAACCCTCAAATTTGAATCTTTGCATGTCCTCTGACAAATAACACAAAATAAGCAAACATGATGCTTACATACATAAAACCTAAGGCACCTATGATAGTTGACTCAATTTAGCTCAAATTAGGATCAAAGGATACTTATTCTTATTTGGTCAGTCTTTTAAGCTGAGAATGGACTTATTTAAACACGACCTATGATCATGTCCCAACAAACTATCCTATAACCTTGGCAAGACTACTGGGCAAGTTTTGGATTAAACACACAAAGTGAACTAGGTAAATACCTCTCACACATATGGTACAGGGTTACATTATCAACTACTACCTATCAAGTTCATTCAATGCTAAACTATGGTTATTTTTTCCCTAATACTAATGGCATAAAAATATTCAACCGTGGTCACATATATATTCACAACACATAGTTCGTAAAAATTTTAGGAGGGGTATTATAGTTTTCAAACACATAAAAAACACAAAACATTTTTACTGCACTTAGGTTCCTTATTTTTCTTCTAATTAAAAAACACCACATAACACATATCACGAACACAACACAATACCTAAACATGCCAAATCTACTATAATATTACACCATCGGAAGAAAAGACACATCGACAGAAACCCCGAGTGGTTGGTACAACCCCACCCTTATTTTATATTTGATGGAATATGCCACGTTCAAACTAAAAGATAAAGAATACATGGGTGTAGAGATATTTCTGAGATACTCTAGGCATCAAAAGTAGGCTTGCCCTCAGCTGGGGCATCATGTGGCTTATCGCTAGGAGGTGAAGGAGCTAGACTGAAGTACTTGTATCACCCTCACTACCTATCGTAGAAAAAGGCTATACCCATTGGCTACCTATCTCAACATCACCACCCTATATCAGCCTAATAACATACTCAACCAAACATACAAACTCTTAAAGTGGGCTGCACTTGAAGATGTAGAAGGTTGTGCTCTATATAGTGCAAAGGGGGTGACGTCATCCTTAATAAAACCAATATCAGCCGTCAAGGTAGCCTCAACCCTATAATCAATATATAGTAGGGTCATGGCTCCTAAAATATCACACACACTCTGCATACAATCTCTGTACCAAGTAGAGGAATAGAATAATAGTGAACTCACAAAACACCCTCTCATAAATCTTAGTTTTGATCCACCTGGCTAAATCAACGTCATAGCCAGCTTTGAGGCTGATAATCAATACAGCCTGATCCAATATGATCACATTATCTATTGTTGTTAAACTCAATTTATGCCTTATAATGTTCCACCAAAACTTTACTATAAAGTTTAATAAAGACTTCTTTATCTCCATTTTTCCCTCGACCCAAGAGGTATTAATACCAAACTCAGCATCTACTAAGATACCCATCTCACCAAATCTCTTATCTTCTTCTCTCTCTGGTTGGCATATATTATATTCCTCGTACTCAGTATAATCTATATTCTATAATCAAACTATGTTGTAATGGTCGGCCCCATGAACTCTTTCCCAATTAATAATCGGCTAATAGTGTCCTTAGATAAATTAACCCTAACCAATAAGACAAGTGTATATGTCAGTGTTCGCTGGTCCTATACTCTACCCTTAGCTGGAGTGATCAAATCTGTAGACGCTATGTAGGACACATAAGTATCTCAAACAACCTCTAGACAACATAATCCCAAAGGCTCGCCCATCCAACCAAGTCTATAGCTGCAAAAAATGACATTCAAGTATGGAGCAACTGGCAGTGTAGAGCTGTGTATACACTCCTGAGCATCTAGAGATAAAGTAAAAGCCTCTTTAATATCCTATAATATATTAGCAGCCTCATCAAAATAGGGTGCGCCTGTCTCACGATCACCCATACTTGAAGAAAACTCCACCCCCTGCTCAGACTTGGGGATGGTTGAATCCTCCTCACCAATACTAGAATAAAATTATTCCTCTCCATCATAAGACCAAGGAGGGATATAAAAGTGTGGTGTTGATGTCCAGGACAACTTCATCCTAGGTCCATTCCATATAACACAAGTTAGGGAGGCCTGGGGGACAGACTAAGGTGCCTGTGATGGTGTAGGATGATAGCCTTCCTGAATGGTAGCTCTGGCTACTATCTATATTTGTGTCTTTCCCCTAGTCTATCATAGAACCAAGGGCCCTCTATCAATGGGGTACTCCTCCATGGATTCAATCTATTTGGGAGACTCGTTTCTCAATCTAGACTGTACGCCCTTTATTGATGTAGCTTTGGGTGCCATCATACCTATAAGGAGAGTTGTTAGTGATGTAATTACATAATGGAATAGGAAAAAAAAAGAAAATTGATATCCTAATTCAAGGTTTACCTACACCCTATCCTACAAGCCATAGGTTGTACCTACAATATGTAGGTAGCTTGTAGGTAGCAGAAAAAACCTATGAATCTTTCAAGGCCTCTTGTCTGATTCCTGTGAAGCCAACCTATGACTTGTAGGTTAAACTTATGAGTCATAAGTGGGTTTCATGTGTTCAACCTCTGTGTCTTGTTGAGTTCCAAACCCAAATCATATAATGCTTTCTATTTTATTGATCAATTTCCATCACATTAGACTAGGGAACATGAATCAATTTAATTTTTCACAAGTATTTCAAGAATTTTTTGAGTTAAGTTAATTTTATTCTCCTTTCTATGTGATCTCGGGTTTCATTAATAAAAATCACCGCAACAATTAACTTGCACCATTAAAAATCTTACCTTAAGATGTAGATTGTACAAGAAGAAAAATAAGAAGTAATTTTTCTCAACTTCTAAGTGTAATGCGCAAGAGAGGTGGTAACATAGAATAGGTTTTTCTTTTTGAATGTAAAAAGAAGAGAAAGAGTTTAAATTTGAATGGGAGTTTTTAACTGATGGTGTAATGGTTTAATGGATTAAGTTTGGGGTTTAAATAGCATGGATGACCCGATGCTGGTCGAGTTATATAGGATAAATTACTGAAGATTTAAAAATGGCCCAGTAGCAAACTATGACAACCTATGATCTGTAGCTTGTACCTATGAGTTGTAGCTTAGGGTAGTAGGTCGGAATCTGCACCCCATTTATTGTTCTGATTCCGAAGATTCAACCTATATGTTGTAGGTTATATCTAAAATTCAACGAAAAATTCATAGGCTGGAGTTTTAGGTCGTCGTTCAGAGACTTAAAATTTTCTTCTGATTCCTATGACTCAACTTATATGTTGTGTGTTATAGTTACACTTGTGGTTTGATTCATAGGTCCACTTACCTGGACTTGTCTGAAATTCTGCTATTTTTACCATTCTCATGGTACTTCTTCATGCTTCCCATCCTACAAAACAAAACAAAGTGAACACTAAAACCTTGGGTTACCTCCCAAGTCGCGCTTGATTTAACATCACGGCGTGACATGGCTAAGTTAGCTTCCCGGACTTCACCAACAAGCTATGGGTTGCCTCCCATGAAGCACCTGATTTAATGTCGTGGAATGACTCATCTTTCTTGGATACTCAAGCATTGCCAAGCCTCAAATTCTTACACACTTTTAACTTCTCCATGCTTCTTATGTAATGCTTAACAAAAATTTTCCATTCACCTTGAATGAGGCAATCCCATCTCGCTAAAGCTCAATTGCACCATATAGAAATACTCTTTCCATTGTGAATGGTACAGATATCCTAGACTGCATCTTTCCAGGAAACAAGATATTTCTCAAATTATACAACAAGACCACATCATGGGGATGGAATACCTTTCCTCAATTCTCTTATCTTGGTACAATTTCATCTTGTCCTAATATAAAGATGAACTTTCATAAGCATAGAGGCTAAAATCACCCATCTTATTTATCTTATCCAATATCAAGTGCATGGCATCACTCTACTAAAAATTCAACTTCTTCAACTCCTATAGTGCCTATGCTCAAGTTCAATCGGCAACTAACATACTTTTTTGTACACAAACTGAAAAGGTGAGGCACATATAGGGGTTTTGTAAGCTGTACAATAGGCCCAAAGTGCATCATCTAACTTTCTCAAACATCCAGTCTAGATGGCATTCATAGTCTTCACCAAAATAGACTTGATCTCCCAGTTGGAGACCTCAACTTTTCCACTTGTCTGCGGATGGTAAGGTGTTGCCACCTTCTAATTAACACCATATTTCTCAAGTAGAACCGTATCACTGATAATATACCCTGGAGTACCAAATCAAGATAAAATATTTTTCTTAAAAAATGTTGTGACACTTTGACATTTATTATTAGGAAACGCAATTGCTTTCACCCACTTAGACAAATAGTTAACTGCCACAAATATGTACTTCATATCATATGAATTGATTGATGGACCTATAAAGTCAATATCCCATACATTGAACATCTTAAGCTTAAGAATAGGTGTAATGGGATGCTCATGCTTCCAAGAGATATCTCCCTGCCTTTTGCATTGGTCACAGGAACAAGCGAGTCATGTGCATAATTATAGATCATTGGCCAGTAGTAACCACATTGCAAAATCTTGTGGGCAGCGTAAGTACATCCATGGTCACCCAACTGGAGGTGAATGGTAGACCTCTAGAATACTCATCATCTCAACTTTAGAAATATACCTCTACTTGGAACCCTTGGGGGTTGCATCACACAGTGAGGGACTAGGTCCCTCAAAAGTCAATCACAAGAGATAGAATAGTAAAGCAACTATGAGGTGTTGGAAAAACAAAGGCAGTGCAAGAAGGTAAATACAATAATTTTACGTGGAAACCCAGGAAGTGAAAAACCATGTCTTGCCTTCACAAGCACCTCAAGAAATACACTATAATCAACCTCCTGATTATAGTCTAGATTTTATACTACCTATAGGCTTTTTTCTCTTGTAATAACTCTACTACAAGATCATCTTGGAAACTCTACCAAGGAATCTCTACACTGATTAGCTCTAATCACCCTCACACTAAGGAAACTCTACCTAAGCACTTCTCTTAACAAATGAAAACACTATTATTATAGCATGAGTAGTTAAGTTACAAATCAATACTCACTCAAGAACAATTTTAACTTAAGCTCACATAAATAGCTAAAAACTTGAGCAATTTTGAAATAGAGTGTTTGTTGCCTCTCTTCACTCTTTGTAATTGAAAAAACCTCATTAGATGAAGAAACGTCTCTTTACTTTTTTAAATGAGTGATGATTAGGAATGAAATATCATTGGACTAGTTGTTCTAATTAGTATAAAATAGCACCTGCAAGTTTGTTTCACAAAAGGACAAAACTATGCAGACAACGTGTGCTAGCTGTATTGTTCATTGTACATCTAGGTACCTGGTCCCTTGTAGTTTTGCTGCTCATCATCAAAACTAAATATATCAATTTTCACCCTTTTTGATGATGACAAACCAACCATACATTATTGAGAATCAATGCATATTCATCATATTTAGTCAATGTTGTTACCACTTGAAGATGGATATTCCCCCTATCATCATGCTTTCTCTATCACCAACATGCAACACAGGGAACTGGTCCCTTGTTATCAATTTCTTATCAAGATTAAATTAATTTCTTTATGCAACATAACTCATCTAGTGCATTTGTATATTTCCCCTGTCATTATGCCTACATATCTTTGCTGTACATCATCATATCATTTCTTTCCCCTGTCAACATGTATACTTAACTTTAACCTTACCTTTATTTTTTTTAACACTTTCCAATTTCCCTCCCTTGAGATCCCATTTTTTTACATAAGCTTAGTAGTATACCCCCTTTTGGAATCACTAAAAAGTAAGAACAGCAAACCAAGAGTAATAGTAAGCACAAGTTAGTTAACTCATGGCCACTGGGGCAACACTAACATGAAGAATACTTTTAAGGTATAACCAGATAAAGAGAATAAAAGAAGGAACACATTCATGTCCAACAGATTATGTATCATTTCAGTGAAATAATTACATTTCAAGTTCCATAGAAAAAGGACACAGAAGTTGGGGGAAAAAGTAGAGGATTGCGGGATAAAGTTTAGAGACATGAGGTCATTCACCATTTTTTTCATTTTTCACCAGAATTCGCTAAAATTCTATGTTTTCTAGCATTTATCTTTTGTTTTTATTCTTTTACAAGCCCTACTAGGTTTATCATTAGGATTTTCTTCTTCTTGGGATCGGGTTCCTCAGAAATCTGGAGCCTTTTAGCAGGATGTTCAGAATTTACTACGAAGGCTTTGTTTTTAAGCTATTATTTTATTCCTTGGACCATCCAAACTTCATTTCACACTGTCAAGTGAGTAATGTATTTCTGGGAAAAAATCTTCAATGGAAGAGTAAGTTAAGAAAAGGGTTTGTCTTTGGATAATTTGGATAGTTGAGTTGAGGAAGGTCCATGGGGTTAATGCAATGATAAAATTGATTTTAAATTTACATTAGATGAGTTTTACAACATTGGGAGAGAGAATGTGGCCTTTTTTAGCAGAACAAAAATAAAAACATTCACATTTATGATACTAACCTAAGATATGGCACCAGGTCCCGCTCTTTCTTTGAGTGATTTCTAAGATTTGTGCATACTTCATCTATTTTCTTTCAAAGATGTTCCCATGGGTGTATACCTACAAATGTATGATATTTAGTTAGACTAACAACAACATACTTTACCAAGGATACCTGTATCCTGATCATAGCTAATTTTGTGGATAAGTACTAATTTACATGGTAGGTTAGGCCATTTTCATCAGACCTAACCTCTACCTGTTCTTTAAAAATTTTTCCTCATGAAGTGCCTTAGTAAAGATATCTACTATCTAATCTAAAGTCTTACAAAACTTCATGCAGATTGACTCTTTCTCAACATTATCTCTTTGGAAATGATGTCTCACATCAATGTGCTTAGTCCTTTTATGCTTCTCTGGATTCTTGGCCATGTTTAGAGCATTTGTGTTGTCACACATTAGAGTGATAGTATCTGAGATAATACTAAATTCTTTCAATTGTTGCTTTATCCATAGTAGTTGTGCACAACAAAAAACTGCAACAACATATTTAGCCTTAGGAGTAGATATAACAACTGAATTTCGCTACTTCAAACCACAAGAGATTAAGGATGAGCCAAGAAAATATGCCATTCCTGAAGGTTTTTTTTGATCTACTAAATATCCAACATAGTAAGCATCAACATAGCCTATAAAATAAAAATTGTCTCCTGATGGGTAGTATAAGACCAGGTCCCCAGTCCCCTTCAGATACCTAAGAATTCTTTTTGTAGCTTTCAGATGGGACTCCTTTGGGAATACTTAAAATCTAGTATTCATTCCTACACTAAAAATAATGTCAGGCCTACTAGATGTGAGATATAGCAAGGATCCAATAATCCCTCTATAAATTTTCTCAAAGGACCAAACTTATCATTGTCCATTTTTAAGCTAGTTCCAATTCAGGTATCAATTGGCTTGGCATCTCCCATGTTTTACCTTTTTACTATCTCCTTGATGTACTTCTCCTGATAAATCACTATACCTTGAGAAATTTTCTTAATCTGTAGACCTATAAAGAAGATCAATTCACCCACCATACTCATTTCCAATTTACTCCCCATTAGTTTAGAAAATTTTTCACATAGGGATTCAGAAGTAGCTCTAAAGATTATGTCATAAATGTATATCTAAAAAATTAATAGACTGATACCTATGGTCTTTAAGAATAGAGTATTATCTATTTTCCCTCTTTTAAAGACATTTTCCATGAGAAAATTTGAGAGTCTCTTATACTAGGACCTTGGTGCTTTCTTCAAACCATAAAGAGCTTTATCCAATTTAAGTACATGATAAGGAAAATATGTATCTTCAAAAGCTAGAGGTTGTTTGACATAATCTTCTTCTTTCATATTTCCATTCAAGAAGGAACTTTTGACATCCATTTGAAATAGTTTGAGTCCAATGTATGCAACAAATGCAACAAGAATTCTGATTGCCTTTATTCTTGATACAAGGGCAAAGGTTTCATCATAGTCAATCCCTTCTTCCTAGTTATAACCTTGAACAACCATCACTGCTTTGTTTCTATTGATAGTTCCATTTTTATCTTTCTTATTTTTGTACACCCTTTTGGTCCCAATAATTATTCTATCAATAGGCCTGGGGACCAGATGCCATACTTTGCGTCTTTTAAATTATTGCAGTTTTTACTACATTACATTAATCCAATCAATATCTTTCAGATCCCTTTTTATATTTTTAGGCTTTATTTGGAATAAAAAGGCTGAAAATGCCATAACATTCTTGTAATTCTTTGAGACTGCACCTTGGGTGTCACACGGTGCTTACAGTCCCGAAGGACCACAAGCTAACCCATGATTTGACCTACTGTGAGCACTAGATAATAATAATACTGATAATATATGTGGAAGTTAGGATGAAATTGCCATAAGGTTCATAAACTGAAAATAAATTCTGAATACTAATAATAATACTGAAAAACTAAACATCTATCTGAAATAGTCTAGTCAGAAAGCCTCTAAATGTCTGAATATGTAGTTGATTGGACAAGTCCCCAACTAAATATGACTGCTGAACATACTGAAAATACTAAAATATTGAAATAAATAACTCTATCCTCGAAATATAAGGACTCACCACTATAACTGCTGCTTATAACCTGATCTGCTAGGTACAGTTATGAGCCCATACATCTGAAACTATGATATAAGACATCATTGCGCAAAAGAAAGAGTATTGATTAGTACTTTAAATATACTGATATGCTAAGTGAGGAAGGCTGATATACACGAGTTCATATGCATGAGATGATAGCTGACTGAATGAATACCATGAAATAACTGAATAAGAGTGCATGCAAAACTGTAACTAATGATCAAGCTGCCTATGTAATACTGTGTATTTAACCTCTGTTTGAATTATACTAAAACTGAAGTACTGAGTTCTGGAAACTGAATACTGATAACTGGGATTTAGACCGATACTGAAGTACTGAATTTTGATGGCTAAGTAACTAATAACTGATAGCCATAGTTCTATAGAACTATCTAAATTCTTTACTAAATTTTGAGACTGAATACTGATTACTGAGTACTGAATACTGAAACTATAACTGTAGGAGTGTTTATATAACCGACATACCCCAATTATAAATTGAGTTGGGTCCAACCTATGACCTAGTTGGAAGGGTGTTAGCACCTTGCCAAGGGATACTAATAATGCCGTGTCAACCCTAATCTGGCAGAAATACTCATGAATTGTATATATGGTTGTGCCAACCCTAATCTTGTAGTAGAATGAATAACCCTATACTGGCTATGTAATTCTGTAATGCAGGGACTGCTATTATGGGTCAAACCCTCTGCTGGAAGAAATGCCCCCATCCTTAGGGTCGCTTGGTGTTGAATCCTATTCCCAACTGAATAGACACTGAACTGATCACTAAACTGTACTAGGCTTGACTGAACTATTATTGATTGTGTTGACTGACTGAACTGGACTAAGTTAACTGAGTTTTGTAATTGACTGAGTACTACTATTTGTCACGTTGCTGAAAATATTCTATAGCTACTGTAATTCTAGGTAAACAACTAGATTGTTGGGCATTGAATACCCCCAAGACTCGATAGCATCAATAGTAAAACATGGCAAAATCTTGAAGGCATTACATTTGTTACTTGTCTACCATGCATTCATTTAGACATTTTGTCAAACATTTGAGAGGCATGAACTTGTACATGAATGGGACCATATGATAACATGTCATGATTTCACTACTCAAATTACATTGGCATTCTATCAAACACTTGGGGAGAATAATTAATTCATATAGAAATCATAAAGATATAAACATCATGGCTATAACATTCAACTTGCAAATTCAAGGGTTTAACATGAGGATGACGTGATTCTACTTACTTGCTAATTAATTCACTTGAAACTTGTATGAATCTTGATTTGAAAACCATACAACAATACATACATGAACACAATCCATTCAAACATGTAAATCATAAAATCAATAAACTTGCAGTTTTAAAAAGGGTTCTTGAACTCCAAGAATGGAAGAAAACCCAAGGATGAACACCTAAAATACCTTGATTGTTGATTTCTCGAGAATTATGGTGAATTCTTGGGACATGAATCTTGAGCTTGATGAACTAGGGTTTGTTCTTGAGTGGATTTTGAGAATAAAGAATGAATTTTGCCATTTTGGGGCTTAATATCATGTTTTAGCTGAATTGGGCTAGGGAAAAAGGACCGAATTACCCTTGGAAATTCTGATTTTTAGTGAGCAAAATTGCCTAGTGACGCAATACCCAACGGCTCGATCAATAGGATAGACGCGATAGCCAACACATCGTGTCGTGATCACATTGGCTCACTAGAAATTGAACTGAAGGCCTTGCCCAGCGATATTGCAGCCGACGCATCGCGTCGATGGGGTCAATGCAATAGCCGATGCATTGCACTGAGATTGCATCGACTCACTATTTTGATCATCCAATTAAGCTTCTAACGACGTTCAAAAATTTCGAAACTCACCTGAGGTGACCTATTGACATCCCTGATCATGAATCGACTTAAAAATTGATATTTTAAGGTCGTATGGATCGAAAATAAGATCATCCTATAATGAAGGTTAAAATGATTCTAAGTCTTAACACTTAGCTGAAATTTTTCTAAGTGTGAGACCTTCTTTGGCATGCTATAAAGGATCGAAATGACTAGGATTTGCGGGGTCTTACAATATATCTCCCTTGAGAACATTCATCCTCGAATGAGACTAAATGAACTGAGAATACTGATGGGTTAAGTTTACATGCTGAACATGCACCACTAAAGCATGATTACATGACTGAAATTGCTGATAAACTGAGTTTTCATACTGAACATGCATAACTGAAGCATAATGACATAGATGAATTGATTTATGAATGTATGAATTCCATGAGGATGATATGCAAAGGTAATTGATACCAAGTTTGTAAAGGTAATCTAAGCATGAAACTGAGTAAATCTAAGAAAAACTATTACCTCGAGATGAGTCTGAGTTTGCAAAGAAGAGGTGAGGATACTTGGTTCTCATATATGCTTCCGCTTCCCAAGTAGCTCCCTCAATGGACTGATTCCGCCAAAGAACTTTGACCAAAGAAACTTCTTTGTTCCTCAGTCTTCGAATCTAATGATCAAGGATTTTGACTTGGACTTCCTCATAAGAGAGGCTATTCTGAACATCTATACTCTATATAGGTACTACAACTGCTGGGTCACCAATACATTTCTTTAGCAAGGAGACATGAAACACTAGATGTACTGAGGCTAAGTCTGAAAGTAACTCAAGCTCGTAAGGTACCTTTCCAAAATGGCTGAGAATTCAGTAAGGACCAAAATTTTGGGAACTGAGCTTCCCCTTCTTGCCAAACCTCTTCACTCCCTTCATAGGAGAGATTTTTAAGTACACATAATCACCAATCTAAAACTCGATATATTTTTTTCTCAGATCAACATATGATTTCTGTCGGCTCTGAGCTGTCTTAAGCCTCCCCCTGATCAACTGAACCTTCTCAAAGGCATCAAATACTAAGTCAGGCCCTACCAATGCAGTCTTGCCTACCTCAAACCAACCAATGAGAGACCTATATATCCTCTTATAAAGCGCCTCAAATAGAGTCATCAGAATATTGGAATGATAGCTATTATTATACATAAACTCAATCAAGGGTAAGTGATCATCTCAACTGCCCTTAAAGTCAACAGAAAATGCTCTCAACATATCTTCTAAAGTATAAATGTTCTTTTCTTCTTAACTATCTGTCTGAGGGTGGAAAGCTATACTGAGGTGAACTTGGGTAGCACGACCCTTTTGGAAGGCTTTCTAAAAGTGAGAGGTGAACTGCTTACCTCTATTTGAAATGATAGATAATGGAACTCTGTGCAATCTAACCAACTCTCTAACATAGAGCTTGGCATAATCCTCAGTTGAATAAGAGGTATGGACTGACAAGAAATAAGCAAATTTTGTCATCCTGTCTACAATGACCTAAATCGAATCATGTTGATGATGAGTATGAAAAAAACCCATCACGAAGTCCATGTTTACTTCCTCTCTCTTCCTAGTGGGGATACTGAACTCCTGTATAGGCCCACTAGGCCTTTGGTGGTCAATCTTTACCTGCTAAAATGTAGAGCACTTATCCATAAATTTTGCAATGTCTCTCTTTATCCCACTCCACCAATAGACTTCTCACAAGTTGCGGTACATTTTAGTAGCCTTTGGTTGAATTGAATAATGCGCACTATGTTATTATGCAAGAATCCGCTGCCTCACACTATCCACACATAACACACATAACCTACCCTGGCAATGCAACACACCATCTCTCCCTTGGGATAAAACCTCTACTTTCTGATATCTAACTGACTGTTTCAACTTAACTAAACCGGGACACCTGTCCTGCTTTTCTTTCACCTCAAAAACCAAGAAAGATTTTAAACTCTTCTGCACTTATACACTACCCTCAGCTGAATTAACCAAATGAACACCCAACCTTGCAAGCTGATAAAATTACTAAACTAAATTCTTCTTACCATTCTCAATGTGAGAAACACTACCCATGGACAATCTACTGAGAGCATCAGCCCTACATTGGCCTTACCTGGATGGTACATAACACTTATATCATAGTCTTTCAACAACTCTAACCACCTTCTCTGATGAAAGTTCAAGTTTTTCTGAGAAAACACATACTGCAAACTCTTATGGTCTATGAACATATCAACATGTACCCAATACAAATAGTTCCTCCAAATCTTTAAGCCAAACACTATAGCTACTAACTCAAGATCATGGGTGGGGTAATTATTTTCATGGGGCTTAAGATGTCTAGAGTCATAGGCTATGATCTTACTTCGCTGTATCAAAACATAACCCAAACCAACTCTAGAAGCATCACAATTCACAACAAACCTGTTTGAACCATCTGGTAAAGTCAAAACTAGGGCTGTAGTGTGTCGAGATTTCAACTCTTGAAAAATCTTCTCACAAGAATTGGACCACTGGAATTTGAATTTCTTCTGAGTCAATCTGGACATAGGGGATGCAATAGACAAAAATCCTTCAACAAACAATTGATAATAGCCATCCAAATCCAAAAAACTCCTGATATCTGATGGAGAGATGGGCTTGGGCTAGTTTCTTACTGATTTGGTTTTTTGAGGATCCACTCTAATGCCATCACCAAAAATTATATGACCAAGGAAAGCTAGTAACTTTAGCCAAAATTTGCAGTTACTAAATTTGGCGAACAACCGATGGCCTCTTAGGGTTTATAATACTATTCTGAGATGGCCTGCATAATCATTTTCACTACAGGAGTAGACAAGAATGTCATCATTGAAGACTATGATAAACATGTCCAAGTACTACTTGAACACGTGGTTCATCAGGTACATAAAAGCTACTGGGGCATTGGTAATACCAAATGACATGACTAAAAATTCGAAGTGACCATACCGAGTTTTGAAAGTTGTTTTTAAAATATCACATTCTCTGACTCTGAGCTGATGATAGCCTGATCTGAGGTATATCTTAGAAAAGTAACTAGCACCCTAAAGTTTGTCAAATAAGAAATTGATCTGGGAAGTGGATACTTGTTCTTGATTGTGACTTAGTTCAATTGATGATAGTCAATACATATTATAAAAGAACTATCTTTCTTATGCATGAATAAAACTGGTATGCCCACAGGGAAACACTGGGCCAGATGAACCCCTTATCTAGCAGATCCTTCAACTGCTCTTTTAATTCTTTATGTTCAGATGGAACCATTCTGTATGGTTGAATAGAGATAGGCTGAGTATCTGGAAGAAGGTCTATTCTATAATCAATTTCTTTTTTGGGAGAAACTCCGAGAAGATCTTCAGGAAAAACATATGGAAATTCATATGCTACTGAAACTGACTCAAGATTAGGGGTATCAGAACTAGAGTCTTTAAATTGAACAAGATAATAGACACACCCCTTAGATATCATTTTTCTTTCCCTAAGGTAGGAAACATGCTGACCCCTAAGTGCTGAAGTACTACCCCTCCATTCTAGGATAGGTTTATTTGGAAACTAAAAATAGACAACTCTGTTTCTACAGTCAACTAAAGCATGAATAAATACAATCAATGTCGAGAATGATGTCAAAATCTTTCATCTTTATCTCTACTAAGTCTACTGAAGTAACTTTCTGAGATACCATAACCGGACAGTTTCTGTATACTCGCCAAGCTATGATAGATTTACCCATTGAGGTAGAGACTGAGAAAGGCTCTACTAGGAATTTGGGACTGACTCCAAAGTTAACAACTATATAAAAAGTTACAAAGGAGAAAGAAGCTCCTAGATTTAGCAAATCATAAATATGTAAATGGTTAACTTATAACATACTAGTGACCACATCAGGAGAACTTTGCTGGTCCTGTCGGGATTGAAGTGCTTAGAGCCTATTTGGGCGTTGCCCACAGGTGGCACTAGAAGCAACACCCTACTGAGATGGACTATCAAACTGAGCTGGGGGTACGATTATGCTGACTATGTGAACCCATCTGAGGACTCTCTTTGATCCTATGGCATGGCTTGTCATATTCGGAACATACATCACTATCGGCTCTACAAATACCCTGATAATTTCTGCCATACTTCTAACAAAGAGTATTTATTTGGGCACTGCTAACACTATTGTGAGATTTAGATCCTGGTGCCCTATCCTTATTACCATTTCTGAACTTAGGCATCGTAGCACTGCTGAGGATGGAGCCGGAACTAAAGATTTTGGGCAGAGCTAAAAAAGATTACCACCTTTTGACTTAGGCTAAGTGAAGTTGAAGCTGCCTGTTCTAGCCCTCTCCCTCTCCCTCTCTTTCTCCTTAGTCTTCTGATTCTCTATCTGTTGAGCATGGACCATCAACTTAGCCAAGTCCATCTTCTTAATCAGCTTTGTGGTCCTATACTCCTTGACCACACTATCATACATACCAGACACAAACTTACTCATCTTAGACCCGCTATCAGCTACCATATGAGGAGCATATCTAGATAATTGAGTAAACTTGAGAGAATACTCCTTCACTGTCATGTTGTCCTACTTCAGGTTAATAAACTATCACCCATCATATTCATATCAAATTCTCTTCCCATCAGTTTAGCAAATTCTTCACATATGGATTTAGAAGTGGCTCTAGTGATTATGTTATCAACATATGTCTAAACAATTAATAGACATCTACCTATGGTCTTTATGAATAGGGCGTTGTCTATTTTCCACCCCTTGAAGCCATTTTCCATGAGAAACTTTGAAAGTCTCTCATACTAGGCCATTGGTGCTTGCTTCAAAACTTAAAGAGCTTTGTCCAATTTAAGTACATGATGAGGAAAATCCTCATCTTCAAAACCTGAAGGTTGTTTGACATATACTTCTTCTTTCAGATTTCCATTTAGGAAGACACTCTTAATATCCATTTGAAATAGTTTGAATCCCATGTATGCAATAAATCCAACAAGAATTCTGATTGCATATATACTTGCTACAGGGGAAAAGGTCTAATCATAGTCAATCCC
Source organism: Capsicum annuum (assembly GCF_002878395.1). NCBI lineage: Eukaryota > Viridiplantae > Streptophyta > Magnoliopsida > Solanales > Solanaceae > Capsicum > Capsicum annuum. Next base: position 135,215,217 of record NC_061117.1, read on the forward strand.
TTCTTCCTGGTTATAGCCTTAAACAACCAACTTGTCCTTGTTTATGTCGATAGTTCCATTTTTATCTTGCCTATTCTTGTACACCCATTGGTCCTAATGATTGTTCTATCAATAAGCCAAGGAACCAAATGCTAGACTTTGCTTCTTTTAATTTGATGAATCTCTTCTTGCATTGCATTAATCCAATCAGTATCTTTCATGGCCTCATTTACACTATAGGCTCCATTTAGGATAAAAAGGCTGAAAATTCCATAGCATTCCTGGAATGAGCTCTTGTTTGAACTCTAATTTCCAAGGGCGTAATCAGGTTCTCAAGGGGATGAAAGGATTTGTACCTCCATTTTTTCCTTTTGAGATTGATAATACTGGGACTAGGTCCCTATGAATTCTGACTTGTTTCCTCTAGTTGTTCATCTTGTGGAGCTGGAATTTGTGGATGAGATCTTGAATCATCATCTCTGTCATCACTGTCATCACTCTCATCTGCATCACTAATCCCTTAATCATTATCTTTAGTAACAACTTCCCTTTGAATAGGAATGAGTTCTTCATCTTCAAAACTTTCATCATCTGTAGTGTTTATTTGACTTCCTGACTTATTAAAGATCATATGAATGCTTTCTTCAACACACAAAGTTATTTTATTGAACACTCTATAAGACTTTCTAGTTGATGAGTAGCCTACAAACACAAATTCATCACTTTTAGAATCAAATTTTCCCAATTCTCTCTTCATATTTTTTAAGAACAAAACCTTTTCATCCAAAAGGTATGAACTAGTCTATCTTAGGCTTTCTGTTGAATACTAGCTCATATGGAGTTTTATTAAGAAGTGGGCTAGTTAAACACCTATTAGTCACATAAAAAGCAATATTCACTCCTTTAGCCTAGAAGCTCTTTGGAAGACCACTATTAATTAGCATAGTCATACCAATATCTATGAGAGTTCTATTTTTCCTTTCAACAACTACATTTTTTATGGAGTTCTGGAAGCAGAAAAGTTCTAACTTATTCCATGCTTAGCACAAAATTTCATCAACTTGTGAATTTTCAAATTCAGTCCTATGATCAGACCTAAATTCAACAATTTTGCAATTTAGATTCATTTGGATTTTCTTAGAAAAAGCCACAAGAACATCATATATTTTATCTTCGGTTATAATAAACACTATCTAGGTGAACTTGGAATAGTCATCTATAATAACTATCACATATTTCTTCCCTCTTCTTCATTGGACTTTAATAGGTCTGCATAAATCCATGTGAATTATTTCTAGAGGTCTAGAAGTACTTACTTGATTCTTCAATTTAAAGGAGGATCTGGTCTTTTAGATTTTACACAAGCATCACAACTTTATTGTCTGGAAATTTCAGCTTTGGCAGGCCATAGACCAAGTCCCTTGAAATAAATTTATTTAACAAGGAAGAACTCACTTGCCCTAATCTTCTATGCCATAAATTAGCATCTTCACCTTGTACACTTAAACAAGTTAATTCCCCATCGGCCACAGACTCCAAATCAGCTACATACATGTTTTTTATCCTTTTTGCTTTAAAAATAATCTTTCCAGATTTCATGCTTGAGACAATGCAACCTTCAAATGAGAATTTTACCTCATTTCCTTTGTCACAGATTTGAGATACAATTAAAATACTATACTTTAGCCCATTCACATAATACACATCTTCTATCTCATGATGAGGTAATTTTTTGTAACGCCTTGAAAACATGCCTCGAGGCATCACATGGTGTTTAAGGCTACAAGTAGCCCTAAGATAACCCATTTAGCCATTTTTCTACCATTCAACACTTATAGTCAAAGTCATCATAATCAAAACATCTAAACATCCTCCATAATATCATACAGAAATACGAATGAAATACAAAAAGTAACAAAATACGACATCTCTGACAAATCTGATCAATCTATCCATCTAGTCTGGTAGGCCTCTACTAAACTGTATATCCATGAGCCATTGGGACAAACCCCAACTACCCAAACTCAGGAAATAAACTGAACGACTCAAAGTAAATGAGGAAATCTGAATAACTAGTCCTCGGACCATGAGGACTCACCACTGCAGAGGATGTAGATCAACGTACTCGAATAATCACGGTCAAACCTGGGAATGATCACCTGAACCTACATTATAGGGAAAATATAGCCCACATGCAAACATGTGGGTCAGTACCATAGAATATGTACCGAGTACCTGGGGGTGCATGAAATAAACATATTTATATGCATATATATATATATATATATATATTTAACGATCATGTCATAAGTTTTCTTTCCAAATCATGCAGGACATTTGTAAATAGCTCATAAAGCTTGAAAGAAATCTAAAATCTGAAATCATACACGATGAATGGTAAAACATGCCAATCTGGATATCATGAGCCATTACACTTAATCAAAATGTCAAGATTATTTTCTTATTCTCTCATCAAGAAATCTTAGTGAAATTTGGAATATTGAATACATCATAAATCTGCATTTCAAATCTCTTTTAAATCAGTAAAATTAATCTAAGAATGAGGGACGACTCTTTGGGAGGTTCTTCTAACTGACATGTACACCATGTGAGTACCCATGATGTCCCACGACTTTCCCCCGTAAGGTTAGGGCTGTCCTACCCTTGCCATTGGTGTAGAACAATCTCATCTCAGTGATCACTATCTCAATTTTCCACATATAGTGGAAGTCAATGTCTCAACCTACGGTGGCACGTAGTTCTGGGGAATGAAACTGTAGTAACATACCCAACTCGGTGCTAAATACTACTCCCAATACTATGCTCAAAAATCTCAAGAAAAATCTACTTTAAGGGTAATCTCATATTTTGTAAGTTAAATAAATGATAAAATCCGTAACTCGTTTCATAAAGTGGATTTCAACTCTGTTGTGACCAAAAGGTCAAATCTTTCTATATTTCATCAATAACAGTCCAAACATGCACATAAATTCTCAAAACAATAATCTCAATGTGGGTTAATGACCCTTATAGCGATACTTAATCAAAATATTTCAACATTTATGCTTTATATCACAAGCATGCATAATTTATACGGAAATCTGAAAAATTTCAGCCTTTAATCATAACAATAATCTCAAACTCATGGAGTTTATTTTCTAAACTTTCAAAATAATCATAGTATCTTGAACAACAACATAGGATAAGATTTATCACTTTAAGTTCATGATCAAACATGTAAAAATCATGTATCTTTGTAAAATAATGAAAACTTTGGGCATAAGAATGAAAGGGTGTTCTTGTTCATAACCCCACATACCTTTATGGTAATAGATTCGTTGAAAGATTGGACCCTCATGTTGATTGTGTAACCCTAGTTGTTTTTCTCCTTTAGTGATCTTGGATGATGAACTTAGACTGATAATAGCGTTATGATGTGTTTAGAATCTATTAAATTCGTAAGGTTAAATTTAGGGGTGTGTAAGGAGTGCCAAAAGACTTAATTGGCCTCAAAATAACCCAAAAATAGAGTGTTTAAGTCACTTGAAACCATAGGATATGCGTCGCATATGATATTGCATATATTTACATAGGCGCCGCATATGATATCGCCTATATTTACATAGGCGCCGCATATGATATCGCTTATATTTACATAGGCGCCGCATATGATATCGCCTATATTTACATAGGCGCCACATGTGCTATCGCATATGCTTTTCAGTGGCCATGTGCGATTAGTTAGGCGACGCACTCTACTTCGCAAAGCCATAACTCCTAGCTAGGGTGTTAGATTTTGGTGAAATTGGTATCATTGGAAAGATAATTTGATTCTCTATAATTTTGTGGGTAGAAATATGCAGAAATACCACTTATTTATCAAGTTATTCTCATTCAAAGATTACCCTTGCGAATTCAAACACTAAAATTTGATGGATTTCGAAACTCTTAGCTTGTACTACCTTAAGTGACTCATATAACCACACATAACACATCATAAGCTCTCTTATAACTAGGGTACTCTTGGTAATTTAGGTGCCCAAATATGTCTTACAAAATTGGGCTTTTCACATATACGAACAATGGTTCATTTTCTAGCTTCAGAAAGTTCGGGGAATTACAATATCTACCCTTTGGGACATTCATCCTCAAATGACGCTGGGTATACTAAGAGTAAAGAGAAAATGAAGGGTACACAGCTGAAGCAACTTGCTAATCTTTCCTCTATTTTATTCTACATTTTGGACACAACAAGGGGTGCATCACTCATGAAATCACATTTGAATAGTATAAAATAACTATTGATCTACTGCAATTCTGCATAGAAAAGGAATGATTTAAAGCAGAATGGTACCTTCGGCTTGATCGGAGCTTATGGAAAATAGGTGCAGGTACTTGGATCACATATCCGCCTTAGTTTCCCATGTTGCACCCTCAATGGATTAGTTTCGCCACAATACCTTGACCAAGGGAACTTCTTTGTTCCTTAGTCTTCGGACTTGGTGATCTAAAATCTCAACAGGAACTTTCTCAAAAGAAAGACTATCTTTCACATCAGGGTTTTCTGAAGGATCTACAACAACACAATCACCGACGTGTTTCCTAAGCATGGATACATGGAAGACAGAGTGAACGGAAGATAACTCTGAAGGCAACTCAACCTCATACGCTACCTTACCAACACAGCTAAGAACTCTGTAGGGGCCAACATAATGGGGACTAAGTTTCCCCTTCTTTCTGAATCTCTTCACTCCCTTCATGGGTGAAATCTTCAAATACACCAAGTCACCAACTTCAAATTCAAGGTCTCTTCTCCTTACATAAGTATACGACTTCTGACGACTCGGTGTGGTTTTTAATCTTTCTCTAATCACTTTGACTTTTTCTATGCTTCAAAGAACGAATCAGGACCACTCACGGCCGCTTCACCCACTTCAAACCAACCTATGGGTGACCTATATTTCCTCCTATACAAAGCCTCAAATGGAGCCATGCCAATGCTAGAGTGAAAACTGTTATTGTAAGTAAACTCTATCAATGATAAATGCTCATCCCAACTCCCCTTAAAGTCAAGAGCACACACTCTCAACATATCTTCTAAGGTTTGGATGGTCCTCTTATCCTAACCATCTATCTGTGGATGGAAAGCAGAGCTCAAATGCACTTGGGTACCAAGACCCTTCTGAAAAGCTCTCTAAAACTATGAAGTAAACTGAGTACCCCTATCTGAAATGATGGACAAAGGAACTCCATGCAATCTGACTAATTCCTAGATGTATAATCTAGCGTAATCCTCAGCAGTATAAGAAGTATACACAGGCAAGAAGTGCGTAGACTTAGTCAATCTATCCACAACAACCCAAATAGAATCATGATGGCGTTGGGTAGGAGGTAAACCAGTCACAAAATCCATGTTTATTTCTTCCCTCTTCCAAGTGGGACTACTAAACTCCTGCATCATACCACCACGTCTTTGGTGTTCTACCTTAACCTGTTGGCACGTCGCACACTTAGCCACAAATATTTCTATATCATTTTTCATGCCACTCCACCAATAGATTTCCCATAAGTCGCGGTACATCTTGGTGGCACCAGGATGAATAGAATATCGCGCACCGTGCGCTTCAGCCATAATTCTCTGTCTTAGATCCTCGACATCCAGAACACATAATCTATCCTATAATCTCAACACACCATCCCCCCTTGGGAGTAAACCTCCACCTTTTGGTCCTTGATTGATTCTTTCAGTCTGAGCAAACTAACATCTATGTTTTGCTTTCCTTTACTTCCGAAACCAAGGAGGATTTAGAGCTACTCTGTACTAACATACTCCCTTCAGCGGAGTCAAGCAACCTAACTCCCAACCTAGCCAATCGATGCACATCACAAGCCAACTCCTTCTTACCCTCTCCAATATGTGAAACACTACCTATAGGCATCCTGCTAAGGGCATCTGCCACTATATTGGCCTTTCCCGGGTGATACAACACACTCATATCATAGTCTTTCAATAACTCTAACCACCTTTTCTGCCTAAGATTCAACTCTCTCTGGGTAAAAACATACTGCAGACTCTTAGAATCAGTGAAAACATCAACATGAACATCATACAAATAGTGTCTCTAGATTTTTAAAGCAAAAACAATAGCAACTAACTCAAGATCATAGATGGGGTAATTCTTCTCTTAGGGTGTCAGCTGTCTAGAGGCATATGCTATAACCTTACCTCTCTGCATCAGTACACAACCCAAACCAATAGTAGAAGCATCACAATATACCACAAAACCATCAACGTCATTAGGCAAAGTTAAAATAGGGGCTGTAGTGAGTCGAGTCTTCAACTCCCAAAAACTATTCTCACAAGAATCAGACCATAAGATCTTCACTTTTTTTTGGGTCATCCGAGTCATAGGAGATGCTATAGAGAAGAAAAATTCAACAAAACTACGGTAATAGCCAGCTAAACCCAAGAAACTTCTAATGTCAGATGGAGAGACAGGTCTATGCCAGTTTCTAATAGCTTTTGTTTTTTGGGGATCAATTCTAACACCTTCGGAAGAAATAATATGACCCAGAAAAGCAACAGACCTTAGCTAAAATTCATACTTGCTAAATTTGGAGAGCAAGTGATGATCTATAAGGGTTTGCAAGATGATACGGAGATGATCTGTATGTTCATTCTCACTACGGGAGTATACCAGAATGTTGTCTATAAACACTATGACAAACATATCAAGATATGGACTGAACACTTGATTCATGAGGTCCATAAAAGCTGCTAGGGCATTAGTTAGCCTGAAGGACATAACAAGAAACTCAAAATGACCATAACGTGTTCAGAAAGCTGTCTTCGAAATATCACATTCCCTAACTCTGAGGTGATGATAGCCAAAGCGAAGGTCTATCTTTGAGAAGTAACTTGCACCTTGCAATTGATCAAACAAATCATCTATTCTTAGAAGGGGATACTTGTTTTTGATAGTGAATTTGTTAAGCTGGTGATAGTCAATGCAAATGCGCAAAGAGCCATCTTTCTTTCGCACGAATAGGACAGATGCACCCCAAGGAGATACACTTGGTCTTATAAAACCTTTATCTAAGAGATCTTTGAGTTTCTCTTTCAACTCTTTAAGTTCTGCGGGTGCCATACAATATGGAGGAATGGAAATAGGCTGAGTATTAGGAAGAAGATCAATCCCGAATTCTATCTCTCTATCGAGAGGTACCCCTGGAAGATTTTCTGGAAATACATTGGGAAACTCATTAACAACGTCAACTGACTGGAGAGTTGGAGTCTCAGACTTAGTGTCTTTAACTCTGACTAGGTGATAAATGGACCCTTTGGAAATAAGCTTTCTAGCCTTGAGATATGAGATAAAATAACTCTTGGGAGATGTGGAATTACTAGACCATTCGGTAACAGACTCACCAGGGAACTAAAACTTGACTACACTGGTATGACAGTCTATGGATGCATAACAATAGTGAAGCCAGTCCATACCCAGAATAACATCAAAATCTACCATGTCTAACTCTATCAGATCAGCAAACATAACTCTATGAAGAATAGAAATAGGACACTTTTTGTACACTTTTCAGGCAATAATGGACTCACCCACAGGGGTAGAAACTAGGATGGGCTCAGAGACAATCTCGGGACTCACTTCAAAATTTATAGCAACCAGAGGTGTCATATAGAAAAAATTGGACCCAGGGTCCAACAACGCATAAAAATCAAACTGAAACACATAAAGCATACCAGTAACAACATCGGGGGAGTCCTCCTGCTCCTGACGAGAAGGCAAAACATAGAATTTATTCTGGCGCTGACCGCCAGCAGTGCTGGAAAAAGTACCATGAGTAGGAGCTGGACGAGCTACAGGAGCTGGAGCACTAGTAGTTTGAGCCTAGGGGCGAACATCACAGTTTCCTTGTCTGGTATAAGGACAATCTCTAAAATCATGGTCCTCTTGGCCACATCCATAGCAACCCTTTTGGCACTACGAATACTTACCCCCATAGTCCCTACCACACCTGGTGTATGGTGCATAGTTAGGCCAGTTACTCACAGTATTCTGAGATCCGGTCATAGAAAACCTATTTCCCTATTTTTGCCTACCTCTAAATGCTGGAGCACTAGCTAACGATGGTGCTGACATAGATGAGCGGCTCTAAAACTGAGGACGATTCCCTCATTGCGATCTGTTCTGACCATAAGTAGGTTGCTTGGATCTGGCTCTCTTATTCCCCCTTACTCTATCCCTCTCTTTTATTTTATCTGATTAGATCTATTGGGAATGGGTCATCAGGCTAGAAAGATTTATCTCACTATTAAGCATAGCTGATCTACACTCCTTAACCACATAGCTTGACACCCCTGTCAAGAACTTACCCATACTGGATCGGTTGTTGGCTATCACATTTGGGGTATATTTTGCTAACTGATTAAACTTCAAGTAATACTCCTTAACAGTCATGGAGCCTTGCCATAAGTTCATGAACTTCTCTACCTTCGCCTCTCTCAACTCTAACGGAAAGAATTTATCCAGGAATTCATCCTGGAACTTCTGCCAATTCATAGGAGTAACACCCTCTACTCTACCGTTTCTCCATGCAACCACCCAGTCATACACAAGGTCTTTCAATTTGTAGGATGCTAACTCAACACTCTCCTCCTCAGACACATGCATTACCTGTGTGATCTTTCTTATCTCCTCCAAATACAACTGCGGATCCTCACCTACCTTGGACCCATAAAACTCTGGCAGATTTATCCGTATAAAGTCATGGATTTTTGCGGTACCTAAGTCACCTCCCTGTTATTATGGAGCCAGGGCCTGGTTGGCCTGAACGTTGGCGGTAACAGCTTGGGCAAGCGCCTGAAAGGCTTTCCTGAACTCAGCATGGGATACATTCTCATTCAGGGGATCAGCAAGTTGAAGTTGCTGACCCGCGTTATTTCTTCTAGCTCGGCGAGGAGGCATATTCTAAAAGAAGAGAGCACAAATTAATAGCTGAAAGGGAACAACTGTAAGCATGATAGACTTCTAAAAGAATAAAATGACCCCTTTTTTCTAAAATATTTAGTAGCCTCTTGCTCATAGATGTGGCGTGCTACACACCGATTATTAAGACTCTACTTAACGCGGCTTGTCAAACTCCCTAGGACTCCAATAACCTTAGGCTTTGATACCAAGTTTGTAATGCCCCAAAAATAGGCCCCGAGGCGTCACACGGTGCTTAAGGCTACAAGTAGCCCCAAGCTAACCCTTTTAGCCATTTTTCGACCATTCAACACTTATAATCAAAGTCATCATAATCAAAATATCTAAACATCCTCCATAATATCATACTACAATACAAATAAAATACAGAAAGTGAAAAAATATAACATCTCTGACAAATCTAATCAATCTATCCATCTAGTCTGACAAGTCTCTACTAAACTATATATCCATGAGCCATTGGGACAAACGTACCTGACCCAAACTCAGGAAATAAATTGAATGACTCAAAGTAAATGAGGAAATCTGAATAACTAGTCCTCAGACCATGAGGACTCACCACTGCAGAGGATGTAGATCAACGTGCTCAGATAATCATGGTTAAACCTAGGAATGAGCACCTGAACCTACATTATAGGAAAAATATAGCCTACATGCGAACATGTGGGTCAGTACCATGGAATATGTACTGAGTACATGGGGTGGCATGAAATAAACATATTTATATGCTTATATATATATATATTTAACGATCATGTCATAAGTTTTCTTTCCAAATCATACAGGATATTTGTAAATGGGTCATAAAGCTTGAAAGAAATCTAAAATCTAAAATCATACACAATGAATGGTAAAACATGCCAATCTGGATATCATGAGCCATTAAACTTAATCAAAATATCAAGATTCTTTTCTTATTCTCTCATCAAGCAATCTTAGTAAAATCTGGAATATTGAATACATCATAAATCTACATTTAAAATCTCTTTTAAATCAGTAAAATCAATCTAAGAATGAGGGACGACTCTTTGGGAGGTTTTTCTAACCGACATGTACACCATGTGAGCACCCATGATGTCTCACAACTTGCCCCCGTAAGGTTAGGGCTGTCCTACCCTTACCATCGGTGTAGAACAATCTCATTTTAGTGATCACTATCTCAATTTTCCACATATAGTGGAAGTCAATGTCTCAATCTATGGTGGCACGTAGTTCTGGGGCATGAAACCATTGTAATATATCCTCCTTGGTGCTAAATACTGCTCCCAATACTATACTAAAAAATCTCAAGAAAAATCCATTTTAAGGGTAATCTAATATTTCTTAAGTTAAATAAATGATAAAATCTGTTACTTGTTTCATAAAGTGGATTTTAGCTCTATTGTGATCAAAAGGTCAAATCTTTCTATACTTTCTCAAAAATAGTCTAAACATGGGTGCATGTGGCACATAAATTGTCAAAACAACAATTTCAATGTGGGTTAATGACCCTTATAGTGATACTTAATCAAAACATTTCAACATTTATGCTTTATATCACAAGCATGTATAATTTATATAGAAATCTGAAAAATTTCAGCCTTTAATCATAACAATAATGTCAAATTCATGGAGTTTATTTTTCTAAACATTCAAAATAATCATAGTATCTTGAACAACAACATAGGATAAGATTTATCATTTCAAATTCATGATAAAACATGTAAAAATCATGTATCTTGGTAAAATAATGCAAACTTTGGGCACAAGAACGAAAGATTGTTCTTGTTCATAACCCCACATACCTTTATGGTAACGAATTCATTGAAAGATTGGACCCTCAATGTTGATTGTGTAACCCTAGTTATTTTTCTCCTTTAGTGCTCTTGGATGATGAACTTAGACTGATAATAGGGTTATGATGTGTTTAGAATCTATTAAATTCATAAGGTTAAGTTTAAGGGTGTGTAAGGAGTGCTAAAAGACTTAATTGCCCTCAAAATAATCCAAAAATAGAGTGTTTAAGTCACTTGAAACCATAGGATATGCGTCGCATATGATATTGCATATATTTACATAGGCGCCGCATATGATATCGCCTATATTTACATAGGCGCCGCATATAATATCGCCTATATTTACATAGGCTCCACTTATGATATCTCCTATATTTACATAGGCGTCGCATATGCTATCGCATATGCTTTGCAGTGGCCATGTGCGATTGGTTAGGCGACACACTCTACTTTACAAAGCCATAACTCCTAGCTCAGGTGTTGGATTTTGGTGAAATTTGTATTGTTGGAAAGATAATTTGATTATCTATACTTTTGTGGGTAGAAATATGCAGAAATACCACATATTTATCAAGTTATGCTCATTGAAAGATGACCCTTGAGAATTCAAACACTAAAACTTGATGGATTTCAAAAATCTTAGCTTGTACTACCTTAAGTGACTCATATAACCACACTTAACAAATCATGAGATCTCTTATAACTAGGGTACTCTTGGTAATTTAGGTGCCCAAATATGGCTTACAAAATTGGGATTTTCACATATACGAACAATGGTTCATTTTCTAGCTTAGGAAAGTATGGGGCATTATATTTTCCGATCATTTCAACACCTCGGATGTAACCCTTTCTGCCATTTCCAAAAGACACACCTCCCCGTCAAAGTTCTTTGAGAGAGAGAGAAAACAATCAACCCTCCCAGTCATGTGTATAGAACAACCACTATCCGTAAATAAGTTTTGGTTGTCATCCACCTTTTCTAGCACATTTACTTCTCTATTTTCTATAGTGGCCATTTGAGATCTACAGGATCTTGAGATTATTTTCTTTTCACCATGTTTGAATATGAAACCATCTCTATCCTTCTTTTCTTTATCAAATTTATTTATAGAATCTTTCCATGTAGCCAATACCTTCTTTATTATACAGCTAGTTGCATATTTTCTTTTTGATTTTTTAGGATTTCAATCATTCTTTTGCTAAGCTGACCACCTCTTTTATAGCTCTAACAATCTTCATTGCCAGAAGTGAAACATCGTTGTCTTATTTACCTGGGTCATACTTTAGAGTTTTTAAAGTTAGGAATCTCCTCATTTTATTTTCTTTCTTTCCACTTTTGGTTTAGTTAAAACAGTCATAATGACCAGAATACTCTAGGTGTAAACCTTTTAGAGTGAACCTGATCTGATACTAATTATTTGAACCTTTGGGGTCTCACCACATAGTGAGGGACTAGGTCCCTCAAAGTCAATCACAAATGATAGAAGAGTAAAGCAACTATGAGGTGCTAGAAAAATAATAAAAGTGCAGAAAGGTAAAAATACAAAATTTTTACGTGAAAACCCAGGCACTGATGGCTATAAAAGGTGGATGACAAAGAAGTTGACTTCAGCTCTAGTTTTGATCCTACCCAAAGGCACTGATGTTTTTTATTGTGATAAATTCTATATGGGACTGGGTTGTGTTTTGATGTAGAATCATAAGGTTGTGGCATATGCTTCTAGGCAGCTTAAGGTGTATGAGAAGAAGTATTTAACTCACAACTTGGAATTATTGGTTGTGGGTGTTGATTTAATGATTTGGTTTGATTGCTTGTATGAAGTTTATATTGATATATATTCAGACTAGAAGAGCTTTTTGTATGTGTTCACCCAAAAAGAGTTGAATCTCAGGCACAGGAGATAGATTGAGTTGCTCATGGATTATAATATAATTCTCCATTATCACCCCAGGTAAAGCTAATGTTATTGCTAATACTTTTAGTAGGTTATCTATGGGGATTTTATCTCATGTGGCTGAGGAGAAGCGAGGGTTGGTGAAGGATATTCACCATTTTACTAATCTTTGAGTTTGTATTTTGGATTTCGAGGATGGTAGGGTGATCGTTCAAGAGGTGGTGAAATCTTCTCTTGGTACTGAGGTGAAGGATAAGCAGGTTTTGGATCCTATCTTGATGAAGATTAAGTATAATGTAGGCTAGTATAAAGTCATGGCTTTTGAGTTTGGTTGTGATGGTATCTTGAGGTACCAAGGGAGATCCTATTTGGAAACCATGTTTGTCGAAGCATTGGTCTAAATTAAGGGATGTCCGAGTCACCCTTGCTTTAAGATTGTGTGTTCAAATCACCCTTGTAAAATGACCAAGTATTAATGTCACCATTGATATATGCCCAGGTGTTTGAGTCCCATTGGTGCATATTCATATATTATTATTCTCTAGTTCGTGCAGCTAACACACAATGGGGCCCTTTTAGCAGGGGGAGCTAAGCCCATATAGCCCGTGGGCTTCCTTTTTATGATAGTTGAGATACACAGTCCAGGGTAATATTTTAATTTTATTATAAACCTTGTTCCTTATCCCAACATCATATATATATATATATATATGTAAGTACAGTGTGTGCATATGGATATTACTGTGGTTTTGATTTGGCAATATTTTATCCCTTCCTTGAGTTACATGCTAGCACTCACCCTGCTAACCCTCTTCGAACGCTATATCTCCATGCAATGCAAGAACCTAAGACACTTCTACTTTTTTCTACGCAGTGATAGGATTTCTCGGTTGTCAACAGTCAACTTTGAAGTAGTAAGATTCCATTCTCCGAAAAGGCTATTATTTTAGAGTCTTGTTTCACTTATATCTTAAACTACTTTTATTGGATTTCCTTGACTATCATTGGGGGCATATACCGACTTAGATTAGTTTTGGTCTGTTTAGGGGTTTTGTGGATTACTGTGGATTGGGATATTGTTGAAATTCTTAAATTCCTTTCTGGGTTTCCTATCTTATTATATCTTTGAAATTCAGCCGCTGCTAGCTGTATTGTGTTCTGTTTCGTTAGAAAAAGGGGGTGGTCTCTGGTCCTCGACGAACTTTAGATACCCATCACAGTCAGACCCTGTCTTGAGTCATTACTAATTAGCAAAATTAAACAAACTACTAATATCTCAAGCTGGAGTCTTCTTGTCGTGTAAAGATACTAGCCACAGATAAGGACTTTTTACTTTGTTTCAGTTCACTTCTTTCTGGAAAGGTTATTCTTCCTTGTTAAGTTTTGTAGTGAATTTCTCTTATGAATTTTAGAGTGATCTACATAGAAGAGGGAGGTGTACCAATAACTATCAAACTTATAGAACTAAGCATGCAATTAGGAGATATGAACGGTGCTCATCTAACTGGTAACAGTCTGCTTGTTCTCAAGGAAGAGCTATAAATGAAGTAAGAATTACAACCAGGTTCTCGAATCATGTCATCTATCAAAGGTGTATAGTGCGCTAAGTAAAGCAAAAAATGAGAAATGAGAGTTGGTTAGATAGACTTTCATATTAGGAGGCATTAGTTTCAGTGGCAGATAGTCAGAAGAAATCAGATGGAAAGAAAGGAAAAAGTATTTTCTAGAGATTTTCATTTTTATTTGGTGTGATTTTGGTAATCCCTATCATGTTAATCTACCATAGAATAAGAAAAAAGGCATTAGAACTCAAAAAGATAGTTAGGCTGGATAAATCACTTTACATCATGATGTTTGAGCAAAATAGCGGAATTAGAATTTTAAATAATAGTGAAAAAAACTTTCATATTTTTCTGGGATTCATAGCTTAAATAAAATTCACTTCATTTTCTTTTGGCAAGTAAACAGTAACACAATGACAACTACAGAACAAAAAACACATTTAATATCATAAACTAGATAAAAAGTATTTAGTAAAAACATCAAAAAGACTCATTTAAATGATAAATATAAGACCAAACTGTATTGGTAAACATTATTGAAGCAACATACACCGACATTATCATTAAGATAAAGAAAACCACAAATAAAAATAAAACCTTTATTTATTGCAACAAAAGTATATGTAAAACTCCAATTTTAACAACTCTACCAGCAAATAGACCCATTATAAATATGTTGGAACATACTGATGTATATGTCAGGAAAAAGGTTAATAAGTTTTCTAAAGGATCCTTTTCAATTAAACTTACATTTTGGACACAACTGAGCCAAACAATCTGTCAAACCAATTGTCTTAACTCTACTTTAAAACTAAGATAAATTTTCTATCAGTACCTAAGAGCAGGGGAATCTTCCACAAACTCTGTATAATTTTTTTCTAGTGCTCAATTAGCACACTAGTATACTATACTTCTATCTCTTTATTAAAATCTCAACAAATAAATTTGCACAAGAAACTGGATAAACCAACTGAAAGTTTCTACTACATTAACCACCAAAAGTTATTATTTGGTATCACAAAAATGCAATTGAGGAAGAATCATTTCCTTGTCTTGAAGTTTAATAATGATGTCACTATTAGCAGGTCAAGTGCAATCTAATAACCTCACTTACCAGTCCTATCTCTAAAGTGCAAGAATGAACTAATCACATTAACAAAGATTAAAACATGATGAACAATTCAATTTATCCTATTCTAAATTATCATGTTTTTTCTTGTAATAGCTATACTGAATTATGCATGTAACACTCTCACTCATAAATTTTAAGGGACTACTGCACTGCAACCAGTAGTATAGAAATACAATCAGTGAACAAACTTCTACACTATCTAGTAAGCTAAGAAAGCAACCGAAAAGTATGTTCAATACCAATCATTTTGTTGTGGATGTAAGGTATTTACTTATATTTTATATTATAAATAGCATATTTGGTATAAATTTTAAATTCACATTAAACATAGAGTTTTAGTTGGTGAAATAAAAAAAGAAATATACCTAAATTTGGGACTCTGATGGAGTTCTATCTCCATCGCATCATTCAAAAAGGAAAATTTAGGTAGTAAATTCTACATAATTTGTATAATTAATAAAGAGAAATTAAATAAAATTTATCATATAAAATTTGTGTTACTTTTAACCTTGACGACGATGGGCTAAAAAAAGTTGCATTTTCTTAAGCATTTTCTCTTGGCATACCGTTACAGTATGCAATTAAAAATTTAATGCTTTAATCTATGACTGTTGGTCTTTTATTTAAAACTGTTGATCCTGTACCTATGATTGCTGTCTTTTTGCCATAATTTCTTATTTGACATTATTGATCTTGTACCTATGATTGCTGTCTTTTTACCATAATTTCAACTGCATTTAATAAATTTTGTAACTCATTTTGGGCTGTAGCAGCTTTCTATTTTGCCTTTTTGATGGAGTCTTCTAACTCTTTCGTTCTCTTTTGTTTTGCCCTTGTAGCATTATATTTAGGATCATAACCAAGACTTTTTATGTATTGCAATTTTGTATCTAGTATAATATCTACAATTTCATCAATAGTCATGAAAAACTCTTCAGAAGTTTAAAGAGCTTTCAAATATGTCATGTCGTTCTGCGTAAAATAATAACACATTTAAAGAAGAAGACATAAAAATATTAATCAAAAAATGCAATGATATGCTACTAAAATATTTTTTTCACATAGTTATTCTCAACTTCATCAGATAATCATCCTTTTTTACTCGTGTAATAAGTATGCTTGTAGAATTCAATTCTATCAGGATATACACCTCAGGTACCTTTTCACCCTGATAACAAGAAAATAGTATCAAATAGTGTTTAGAGGTATCTGACTAAAATGAGCTGCGACTTACATGCCTATTCCCAATCAAAAAAATCTGCCAACTACTCCTAGGTAATTTCTAGAAAGTACATTGGAGAGGGTTGGTGTGTAGCAACAAAGAATGTCCAAGGACGACATTTATCTTGAAGTTAGCGCTACTTAACAGGTTATTCACCAAGGATAAATTAGCCAATTAGGACATTGATATAGAGCCCCAGAGTGTATTGTGTAAAACAGAACTAGAAACATTAAGCCATTTATTTTCAAATGTGAGGTAGAAGGAGAAATCTGAAAGAAGTTGCTTCAGTGACAATGTATTTAGAGAATATTCTATATTGATAGGTTGAAATATAATGGGTAGTGAGTTTTGGTTCTGGAAATAGTAAAGGTATTGTAATTTTCAAAATGAATTTTCTCCTATTGTATGTTTAGCTTAAAAGGGAAGCAATGATTTTTCAAAAAAAAAAAGGAGAACAGGCTCATTATCTAGAAGGTATATCTAAGATCTATTTTGATAGGAAGACTTAAAGATTATATGCAGAACTTCAACAACTTCCAATGAATTAGTTATGATTTTAATAGATACGTGATTCTGAATAAATAAGATATAGAAGAATGTAGGTGTGTTGATTATTGGGGCTTCATGTATTTACTATTTCCTTTATTTTGAGATTTAACTTTTTACTTTGGTAATAAAATATTTATTTATCAAATAACACAATATTAAATAGTATCAAAGTATCATTAGTAAAAAGAATAAAAATGGTATGACTTAAAATTTCAGCACAAGCTGTTACAAACAATTTTGATCCCATGAAATGATTAGATTTAAGCTTAGTTTGACTGGCCTTATTTATTTTTCATCATTTCTATAAAAAAAATATAAGCATCATAACTTAAATAAAAATAATAATAACATGAACATAAATTATCATATGCTCTGGATCGTTTCACATGTCACAGAGCTTATTCTAATTTTCTGAAGTCAACTTTTTCACTTTTATTTTACGAGCCTCTTCTCTATTCACTTTCAAAATATTGTTCTAACATTTAGCGCCATTGTCTGTATCTATTGTTTAGAATATCTTCACAACTATCTTTCATATAATGCTCGTCCAAATTAATCTCAAACCTTTTCAAAATATAAATAAGTATTAAAGAAACACACAAAATAATAGAAATTCCTTTTAGATTAAAATTATAATAATACTTATTACCTTTAAGCTCTAATGCCTTAAAAACATAGATTTAATTCAAGAAATTTATACTCACAATTTGGAATTTATGGATTCAAATTATAGTTCTTTTTAAGTTACTGAATTCTACATTAATAATTTGTACATACTAAATAGATTTACAAAGTCCAAATCAAAATTATTGGGATTGACTGAACTCATACCTTTGTCTCTTGCCATAACCCTATTCACCTAAGGAGATTTATTGAGTTAATGATCCTTAGTAGGTATTTAGTTGTCATACTTTAACTATGTAAATTTCGGTTGATTGATATATTGTAATTAAAACGGATATCAACTAAAGTTGGGTTACTTAAATGAACAGCTAATATAATAATTGATTAATTTAATAATAACATAAATGTAGAATGCAAATCTTGTATTTTCAAACTAATGTTATGAGGATCATAAGATGGACATTTTTTATAGACATAGTGAAAGTAATCTTGGACTCCTGTTTAGTAGATAGTCAAAGAAAGGTATTTTATCTTGACGTCTTCGAAATGCATATAAACCTAGTAGTCTATGATTTGTAAATCTGAAGTCTAATATGTGGACTTGAAATTGAACAAGACAATATCATTTGAAAGATTAAAATTTGATTTAAAAGCCAAGTACTTCATGAAATGCACCATAGTTGCTTGTTCAATATGAGAAACTATCAGCATGTATTTCTTTTATATCTTAAAAAGATGACAGGCCCACTATGTACTGAGAGGATATGAAGGCTTACTTGGTGTTAGGCCTTTAATCTCTAATGTGAAAGTCAAATTTCTGGCTACATCAGCCTAAATTTTTATCTGAGCATACTAATCTATGTAGAATGAATTAGTTTCAAGTCCTATATTTTGTATTCCAATGATCTAATATGGAATACTTTAATGAAAACTTAAAAGTATATATGGATATACCTTCAAAAAATCCTGATATTATTTGTGTACTTTATCACAGTTTCTTCAAAATAATATTACTTTTAGGTAAAAATAGAGTAATTTCTAGTGACCATTTATCTTCATCACATCACTATTATATTCTAACCACTTAGCATGTAGTTAAACTACAAATCAGACAACAGGGAATCTCAAAACAATATGATTGTGTAAAAAAATAAAATACAAAGAGTACAAAAACAAATACTTTACTACTGAATGTTGTTTTCTTTTTTCCACTTTTAAGATTATTGCTCGAGGAAGAGAATTTGCATAATGTGCTTAATACATTTTTCAACTATGTTATTCTATTTTTCACATGGTATAAAAGTTTCTGTAAAAAATTTCTTACTATGCAGTCACCACTGTTATTTTAGTGTTATTGGTGATTTTGAATAGATAATACCTAGAGGAGAAAGAATGGGAAAGTAGTACTTAATTCATATAGAAAATCCACCTAATGTGGCTAAATCAATACTTGAAAAATACTGAAAATACTAAAAGGTCAAACTGTAGTTCATCTCAGAAGTGAGAGAGTAATCATTTCACCAATTTCACTATATATCCTCTTTGAGATAAAATTTTAGATAACATGATTATCTAGCTTATCTATTTTCCTAATACAATTGGATTCATTTCTATTTTTCATACTTTTCTTTGTTCTTTTATCTCTCTTCTGAAAGTATGAATATTAGTAGTACCACACACGATGAAAGAACATAAGTAGTTCAGATATATAGAGAACATCAGGCTCATTTATCTACCATATATAGTTGTTACACGTAATAAAAAACGTGCTTGTGTTTCACCCAAAGCTGCAAATAGTTTTTATAAGTTGTGTGTTAGTGTTTTTAGTCCCTTAAATAGTCTTTTAGTTTATATCCATATTATATAGTTCTTGGGAACCACCAGGATGAATAAAACTAATGTTTGTCATGTACCAAATTAAACGAGTATAGAATTTCTTATGTGTCATCTAATTAGTGTTGCGTCTTTGTCTTCTCCTGTAAGTTCTTTTCACTTGTTTTGAAGTGGAAGAAAATTTCAAGCAAGTATCCCTAATTCATTGGATAGTTTGGATGATTGAATTGCCTTAGTTGGCCTTCCTTTACTAATAGGAATCTCTATTTTCATCTTGCTTCCTATTGTCTTCTTCATTTTATAAAGACATTTTCCTACAGTCTTTCCACGACCTTTCCTAAATCTAGTAAAATAATCTGATGAAAAAACATCAATAAAAATACAACCTAAATCTAAAAATAACAGAGTATAAATATACATATAGTTACACATACAACAATAATACTTAGGATGAAGACTAAAATATTTAAATTTTTCTTTCTTTTATTCTGTCTTAACAACCAGCTAAGTCAAGAAATGTTTTGACAAAACAGAGAGGATATAGAAGAGCTAATATTATTTCTTTGAACTATTAAAAGATTGACGAGCACATAAAACAATTAATGTTATAGATTTAGTACTTTTACTATTTACAATCTCAATTTTGAGTATGTATAGTGAGCTATGTCTATCTTTTTCTTTACATGTTTAACATACATGAAAATTTCAAAAATTAAATATTTTCAGTTTCAATTTGGCAAATAATTAAATAATCTAATCCTAATAAATATTGTTGAATGTATTACCTATATTAACAGCTGGAGTAGGGCTATTTGCTTTATCCAGTGATTGAGTTGCTTGAATAATTCTCCCATAAGTGTAGTTTTCCTACATACACCTCCTCCTAGTGTCATTGATTTGGAAAATTCTACCTAAACATATTATGTAATTATAGTACATTCATAACACAAAAATTTCACTGGTTGAAAAAATGAATAGTTAATAAAAAAATCTATTATTAACAACTAAAAGAAGATAAAAAAAATGTAAATCATCACTCTGAAGTCTTATGCCATTTTATTATTAGTGCTATCTCCTAAGGCGTAGAAAAGGTATTTCTAGTAGAAATTTCATCAAATGTCTTATAATCAACAACGGTAATTCAATTCTTACGAGTATATTAACAAAGAGGAATGGATTATAACTTACATCACAAGATGGGTTGTTATATTTCACTGCTGGTGAGGCATATCTATAAAAATTATATATCTTATAATTATACTAAAGTCCTCCATTTCAATACTTTGATATAACCTATATAGGATACATCAACATTCCTCATGTTCTTTTAAAATATTTAAATTTAATATGCTTTTTGTGAATTTTCAAACACTTTTTTCATTCTAAAGTACCATATGAGATGTCAAGTAGAATATTTGTCTCATCTGATCAAAGCAATATTTTCAAATAGATTGAAGAGTCTTAGCAAATAACTAATACAACTCACTCTAGATCATAACTTCAGTATATATTGTTTTTAAAGGTAAGTAAGCTATATTACTATATAGAAGCATGAACCTTGGAATGATCAATGGTAAATTAGTAATTTCACCTTAACAAACTCACTCTATTCAACTCTAGAACTATGCACCTTCTACTATAGCTTACCAGGCAAAGACAGACGCACTATACTTCTGATATGTTTCCTATTTGGCTACCTCATAGCCATAAATTAGAGCTTCATATGTAAGAAATTATATTTGTGTTTGTTAGAAATCAGATGTGTGCGATTGTATTATATATATATATATATACCAAAAGAACGCATAGAACCCTTTTTCCCCTTGATTTCTTTTTGTAGTTAATAACTCAAGTACACTCGCATTTCTTAAACATAGTTCATTAGCTTTACACTTCACAGCTACTTCAGAATCTTGCGGTACTATTTTTGCAAGTTCAAAATTCTAAAAGGCTATTCTCTATAGTAGTAATGTCCATCATGTGAAGTAAGCAGAAAATGAATAGAATTGGCAATAAATATAAATGTAGTATCCTATTTCAATCTTAATTAGTGTTTTATAACTTTCAACAATTTTAAGAGATTTATTTGATGTTTCATAAAGTAGTGTCCTACCACTTGGTTCATGATGTTGTCTTCATTTTTTTTATTTTGTAAATATACTTTTAAGTGTTCATGATATTCCTTATTTTATGGCTCAACGGTATTTTCAATCACAGAGATCTTACATTTATATATAAGGAATTACAAATTGAATGAAGAATGATATAAATGTCTAAATATTATAACCGTGTGTGGATTATTTCATAAATTTGACTCAGATTTTGACAATTGATAAACTCCCTACTTGCTCGACTCTATTGGTTTGCCATATAAACTCCTACCTATTATTTTTCTCTAGACAAATTGAGTTGTTAGTTCACCACGTCCTTATTGTCCATCTTTCTATAGGATAAACACTAAATATATTCATTCCATATGTAGTTCTTATTATTTTATTTCCTTCTTGAAACATAAGATAAAGAAGAAATCAAAAGAGAAGCAACACATGGAACAATAAAAAAAAGTTAAACACTGCTATTTAAGATAATTATTGTTGATGAATTTTCTCACGTTAGGAGAAAGCAAAAGGAGTATGTTATTTTTATTTCTTTTTGGTGTAGTTCTTCTAGACAAAGACTTGAGCTATGAATTTGAGGTTCACTGCTCTAACATGGGCAGTGGCTGATATGTTTGATCAAGTTGTTTGCAAAATTCTCTATCGAGGATTTACTAACATTGGAGAGTTCTCTTATCATTTTGGAGTTGTTGACTTAAGTTAAACTGATACATAGGAAAAATACCTAGAGGCGAAAGTGAGATAAGTCTCATTGTACGTATGACAAAATAATAATTATTTCTACGTTCTATCAATTCGTTTAGATTTGTATCTATCTCTAATAATATTATTTACTAACCTTATAAAGAAATGACATTAATAAAGATGATAAAATTTACCCCGAAGATAAAAAAAAATTGAAGGAAAGAGTAAGAGGTTGACAAATTGATCATATTGTTATTAAAAGAAGCTCACAGTTTGGGTCTGACTATATTAAGCTCCAAGAAATGAGGAGCTTCAACATGTGATACTCTTTTTGATGTTATTTTATATGTGATCATTTTAATCAGAAGTCTTTCAAAAGATGAGTATGTAATTTTGATATCATTGTAGTACGATTTCATACTGGATAAATTTGGATCTAAAGAAAGAATTCACATACTTCAACAGGGCAGCATAAGTTGAAACTATATAATAAAAGACCTTCACATTAGAATGCTAAATGTTTCCCTCAAACTTTTGTTTTTTGCTTCATTTAATTACTTATCATCCTCAAAATATAAAGGACTAAGCATGTAGATAATAAAGAAGAAAGTGTTTATTGGTAACTCTATATTCTGTACTTAATCTCCCTAATTTTTGAGCTAAAAAGATTGTGGTCATTATAAATGAGTTTTAAATATATGCTAAAATTTCACCAAAGTGCTCATTCTTATTCTTTTTTTTATTTATGTTTTTGTTTAGTCTCCTTTACTTTTGACCTATGATTTGTGGTCATTTTGCTCAATTATGTGTGTATATAGAATTTCATGAAAGGTTCTACACTAAAATTAGCTCTTCCTACCATGTTAGTTGAGTTGTTGTAGTAAGATTATTTATTCAACACTCTCATGCTATTTAAAATTTGACTTAAACAAGCATAATGGAACTTTATAAAATATGCTTTTCTATTGAGTTGTTGCTTGGATCACTATATACTTATATATGAATCTTCTAATTTATATATTATTAGAAAGAAGAGCAGCTTGAAAGTTTAGTACCATACCTTCTAACAATCGAAGTATATCAGAGTAAATTTGAGTAGAGAGCTATCGAATACGGTAAACGACCATATGTCCCTAGAAGAGACTCAACTCCTAAGAGCCTATTTGGATAGACTTATAAGTCAAAAGTCATAAGTTGGAATTTCTAACTTATGAATTTTGCCTTAAAAATACTTTGTTATTGTACCCAAACACCACATTATTACTTAGAAGCTATTTTGCATTACAACACCCAAAATAAGCTAATTCAAACAGGCTCAAGAGTTAAATCAGGTTAGGAAATCTAAAATGCTTAGGAATTTCTACCCTCCCGCACTCTATTATAACAAAAATACCAACACAATTGACAGACATTAATATAATTTTTCACTATCCATTATCATTTTACTCAAAATTCGAGGGAAGAACATCAGTGTATCAATAGAACAGAGGAGAAGTTATTTCAATAGAAACATTAAATAGTGTTATGTTTCACTAGTATGTACCAGGAATTAATTGTAAATATAAACGCCACGCAAAATTATAATCTACAGAATAAATTAGATGTCTTTGTTACAAAAACTTATAACTTTTTTTTAATCTCCGAATTGATTATATGAGATACAAGTAAAGCAAGGTAAATAGATGTACCACTAATCAATTAACAAATCATTCAATAAATAATTATTGCATGAAAGTAGTTGTCTAATTTTTTTCAAAGATAAAGTATGAGAGCTGATACATGCATGCTCTTCTTGTTTAAGTTCAGAAATTTTTCTTCACTTTGCAATGAAACTCCTTCGCTTGTTTTCTCATGTATATATGGTAGTTTTTAGAAACTCTCTTGGAGTCAAAAATCTAAAACAAAAAAACGGCCAAAAAATAATTTCTTTCTCTATTTTTTCTCTTTCTGTAATTCTTTTTGGTGCGCTAGGAAAGAAAGTAGTGTCGTAGTGCCTCAGATTAAATTAAAAAAACTTTGAAAGTTGAGTAGTGCAGACCAATTTTATCACTTCTACACATAATTATAATTACACACAAATATATGTACAAGTAAAAAGTACTATTCTAATCCTAGAAATACTTGAAAAAAATCTATATATATCTATCTATTCAATCTCATTTCTTTCACAATTCACAGGTATGCTAGTATGAGTAGTAGCTACAACATCAATTAGTATTGATGAAGAATTTGGATAGGTTTAGAAGTTTGAAGCTAATTAATCAAATATATATAAATACAATTAAATAAGGAGATTAAAAAAAGAGAACGATTGTTGGCATCTTGGAATCATTAATATTTGATTTTTATATATTATTCGCTGCCTTCCATTTAGTTATTTCTCTCATTGTTCATTAGTCAATTCGACTAATTTAAAACTTAATTATATTAGATTAATTAATATTTATAAATTAAAATTTAGATATATAAATACTACATGAAAAGTACTATATTCCTTTTTTCAATTTGATTATGAAATACATCTTAAAATGTGGATCACAGGTTATATTATTTGTCTCGAATAAAAAATAACAATTAAAAAAAATGGAGAGAGTGTTAACTTTAATTAACATATGAAAAAAGTGTCATAAATACTCATCAATATTTTTCAGACATTTCATCTTTCAATTTAGACCAGGACAATTCTACTTTTAGTATAGTAGAATCATTTTTTAAGATAAATTAAAAAAGAATGTAGGTATTAAAAATTAAAAAGAGGGGGAGGGAGGTAATTATTTTTCAAACTATGAACATCACTAAACATAGAGCTTAACATAAAATTTTATAAATAGAATGCAAATAGACCTAAACTCTTATCTAGTGTCGAAAACTAATCTTTAATACTTTTGTTTCAAAAAATAAAATCGCTTGAGGAAGATTGTACAATACAACAAACAAGACACATAAAGCATTATCTTTTAAATTAAAGAGACCGGATAGGTTTCTAGTCACAAATTATTCTGAGCAAACTACAATTAATATTAATATTACTCTTTTTCGCAAAAAAGAGTCTTATTATTATTTTCTTATAATAATAAGAAGTTCTAGTCACAGACTCATTGACTTACTTAGAAAATAATAGATCATACCGATGTTTGCCAAAAAATGGAGGCAATATGGTGAAAAAGAATGGAGGTCATACTAGTCTCATACAAGAGCTATGCTAGTGGTATATCCAATGTATTAAATGATTATGATGGTCATTATATTCAATGAAAGAAGTCTGGGTATAAGACATTACAATTTTCAGAAGACATCAAATATAAGCATAAAAATGGAGGATAAAGAAACATATCATTATTTACAGTTATAGTAGCTTTGCTTGTTGCTTGACCAATATTAAGCGTGTTCATCCAATATTTCCACAATTTCACTACCAATTGAATTCCTGGATGCTTCTTAATAGTAGAGTCAAGGCTAGAAACTTAATCTGAATAATTGCTAGAAGGAACTTGTTTGATTATGTTAGATTTTGAACATTTTAAATTATGATAGAAATGATATTATTATTGAAACTTAATCTGAATAATTGCTAAAGATAAAGAAACTAATTGTAATTAAAAATGCATCTTTTGAAATATTTGTTTAGTGAGATGACTTCAGAGAAATGAACCATTGGGGATTTACTATATTATTTCATACTTTATTTCATTATTTTTTGTTATTTTTTCGTGAAATCATGTTTTGAATAATTATTCCTTCTTGTCTATTATTGAAATGAATTGTTGTACATATCCTCATGTTTATTAAATAGAAAATAATTTGTACATTACCATTATTAAAAATATTTATCTCTTTTCATGTATTTTTCTTTTTTGGTATGGTAAATATTTCTTCGATGAATGTGATATCATTTATTGTCATGGTTCATGCACACCACTTGATGATGTTGATGGTTAATATTATAACAAGATGACAACTGAGAAGTTTTTAAATCATCTAATCCTATATCTTCAATTAAGTCATTATATTCTACTATGATTAATACTCTTTAATCAGTGATATTAGTGACTTTTTACTAAATCACTAGCTAGGAAACAGGATAAATCAACTAAAAATTTAAGCTATATTAATCATCAAAATTCATAGTTATATTTTGGTATATACCCGCTCAATGAGTGTGGATGGATCTTTATTAACTTAATAATATTGTACACTATTTGTCTACAATCATTTTTAGAGCTTTAACTAGCATATTTTCTGAATTGTAGTTGCGCTTAAGTGTTAATGTCACTGAGCTAACGATTGATTCCCTGCTATATTTTTTCTTACAGGAAAGTGATGTCAACAAGGATTTCAGTAGGTAGAGCGCATGAGTTGGCAAATATCTAGTGACCTCCATTGCTTTGTGCGGGAAAAAAGTTATTTATTTGCCATCAACCTTTTCTGTTAAATTCTTAGAATAGCTTTGTTATTCATATCGATAGTTTCATGAGTACAACTTCATTATTATATTAAAACTTGTGACTATCTTTTTATTTTTGTATTTGAAGATGGTTGGGTTATTATATTTTGAATAGATCGTCGAACAATATTGTTGAATATTTTATTGATACTAGTTGATATATTGTTGATTATTGAGATAGAAAAATTTCTACATAGACATTAAAATAGGATAAATTCTGTCCAATGTTCTATAAATTTTTTTTTTAAAACTTTCTTTCGTATCCTACTCAGTGTCAATCACGATCTTAAATTGGATTGTGATAGAAATGATGTAGCCAATAAACTCATGTGACCCATGGACACTAGAAAATCATCCGTGGATAGTAATCTTAGTGAAACTATCAAAATTTTCATAATTGGATTAGATATTATGAAAATGTGATTGTGCGGTTAAAATCGATGTTAGAATGGTTGGAGTTAATATTGTGTTTGGATTTAGATTGTGAAACTAATAATACTATTTTATGATGATATTTTTGTGTCGTTAAAATATGTTAATATATTTATTTAGATTCATTATGAGGTCTATAAATTAATTAGTAGATACTATTGAACTTTTAATATATTTCACAAATGCAGTTAGGAAAAGTGAACGCCAAATTGTGGGGATTTTTGATTGCAGTTAAATTTTTATGATTAATAGTAACAATTTCTTGTAACTGTTTATGAAGAATAATCTTTTTGAGATTTTAACTGTTGGTGTTTTTGAATAATAATCTTAACCATTTTACTAATAAATTTGTTGGAATTAATCCGTCATAAATTAATTATAGTAGTTGTTGAATGACTACCGCATATTGATTGTGGGGATGCTCATGCAAGAATACTCTAGAAACTGTCATAATAAGTTGTGGACATTACTTTTCACTTCAAATTGATAATTATTTTGGTGAGTTAGATTTTTTTTTCTCTACTTTATTCTATTGTAATACAACGTAGAAATAAACATATGACTTTTGTTAGCTAAAAAATTAACATCATTTCAGTGAATCTTAATAAACACCTTTTCATAAATGTCACATGTTGGAAAATGCAAATTACAAAATATTTAAAAAGGTTGTCGCGACTCTTTAACAATTTTGGAGATTTTTTTTGTATTTTTTTTTTAAATTCAGACTATAATAATGATGTTTAGAAATTTTATTTTTTTACATTAAGTATATGACGTAGTCTGAAGTCTATGTATTTCAAATAATATATAATTTTTCTCTAGTTTATATTTATTTTAAAAGATATTTTTAAAGTATTGATCTTATAATTATAACTATGAATTTCATCGTAGCCAATAATTACACTGTTCAACTACAAAATCTAAGTCATAGTTACTTTTTTTGATGATATTTCGTTGTGATTAGTTGTAGTAAACATCAATGATAATACAATCATCGCTAATTGTTTGAATTATTAGTTACAAAATCTATGTTAACAATTAAATATTAAATTTTGCAACTAAAACTTACAATAATAGCTACAAACTCTAGTTGATCATATTTCTCGGTCTACTTAAAATATTTTTCACATGTGAAAAGGTTAACATATTGACTTTTTACCCTTGCAAAAAAATTCATTCAATAAGTCCACTTCAATCTTCACCTTCACATACTTAGATCGAGTCTTATTTTTTATAGCTATAGCAACATACAATAGATTATTTATAACCATAAACAAGAATAGCCAAATATTAATTTATAGTTAGCTACGAAATATTTTTCGTAGAAAATAGTAAAATTATGCAGCAATAAATTTTAAATCGTCATTATTTAACAATAGCATATTTTGTGACAAAATTGTACTATAGCTGAACTACAAGTTGATTATAGGCAATAAAATGACCGTCATTAATTGTTTCTAGTATAAGTGACAAAAACTATGGTCACAATTAAATATCAAATTTTATAGCTAAAACTTATAATATTTAACTACGAACTCTAATTTATCACTATTCCGACAACTTATTTTATATGAAAAAATTTCTTCATGTCTAAAATTCTAACTAATTTATGACAAATATTATTTGTCACGAATTGAATACATTATTAGCGATAAAAAAGAATGTCACATAATACTTCAAATTTGTCACTAATGGTACTTAATAAATGGCGCCAAAATATTTTTTGGTGAAAAACTTTAGTGGACAAAATTTTTCTGCGAAATTTTATTTTTTATCACTAAAAGTATGTGCTTCATGTATTTAGATACGAAATGTAATTTCATCATAAAAAGTGAACAATTAGCGACGTATTCCATCTCGTAGCTAATAATTTTGTAGCTATATATCAATTTTGTTGTAGTGAAAGTCAAATTTCAGTTGTCTGATTCTTGTGAGGAGAGTTTACAGGTGTTGAGGACTCGACTAACAACCACTTTAGTTTTAACTCTATCCAAGGGATCCGATGCTTTTGTAGTTTACTGTGATGATTTCAGAGTTGGACTTGATTGTGTTTTGATGCAGCAGAGAAAATTTAAAGCATATACCTCTAGATAGCTCAAGCTTCATAAGAAGAATTATCTGACTCATGATCTTGAGTTGGCAACAGTTGTTTTCGCTTTAAAAATTTGAAGGCATTACCATAATGGGCTTCATGTTGATGTGCTTTCCAATCATAAGAGTCTTCAGTATGTATTCTATCAGAAAGATGGGAATCATCAATAGAGGAGATGACTAGAGTTGCTAAAAAATTATGATATGAGTATTTTGAACCATTCTAGTAAAGTCAATATGGTGTCCGATGCTCTTAGAAGATAATCTAGGGAAAGCATTGCTCATGTAAAGGATGAAAAGAAAAAACTAGTTCAAGAGGTTCATACACTAGCTAGATTGTGAGTTTGGTTGGTTAATTCAGTCAAAGGTATTATTTTCATAAAAGATAGTTTAAAATCCTCTTTGGTTGCCAAGGCCAAGGAAAAACAAGATAATGGCCCTATTTTGCTTAGATTAAAAGCAGCAGTCCATAGTCCAAAGGTTGACATTTTTTCCTAGGGAGACATGGTATTCTTCTCTATTAAGACAAACTTCGTGTTATAGATATAGATAACTTAAGAGAATGGATGCTAGCAAAATCTTATGGCTCTCGACATTCTTTTCGCCCAGGAACTACTAAGATGTAGCATGATTTATAAAAAGTCTATTGGTGGAATGGTATGAAGAATGACAATGCAAAATTCATGGTGAAGTGTCCAAATTGCCTATAGGTTAAGGTTGATCATTAGAGACCTGGTGGCATACATCAGGTTATTAGTATTTCTACATGGAAATGGGAGGTCATAAATATGGACTTTATCACAGGGTTTCCTCATACACATCGATAGCATAATTCCACTTGGGTTATTGTTGATCGAATGACTAAGTAGACTCATTTTCCACAAGTTAACACTTCAGATTCAGATGAGGACTATGCCAAACTCTACCTGATGGATTTGGTAAAATTGAATAGAGTTCATTTGACTATTATTTCAAATAGAGGTACTCATTTTACCTCTCTATTTTGGAAGACGTTTCAAAATGGTGTTAGTGCCCAAGTTCATCTTAGTACAACTTTTCACCTACATATAGATGGTCCAGAAGAAAGCACCATCCTATAACCCTATCTAGAAGAGTGTTCAGCAACTTACTTAGAGTACGACATAGACTGACGTGGATCCATTAAACTGATGTCCAAAAGGACTAAGGTGTCAACATTGATCTAAGGGGTAACCCTTTAGAACCTACGATGGCATCGTAATTCTAGAACTTAAGGACTCCAACCAAAGGTCTCACTATGATACCCATAGTTTTTCCCGTTAAATATTTTGCTCCTAAATGTGTCGAGTCGTTAAAGACTTTTTATCTTGCCAAGAGAAACTTAGCACTCAAAAAAAAATTTGCTAAGTGTTGAAACTTTCTCATTTAGACCTCTGATCTTCGGGTATTTATTTGATGACCTTTCTGACATCCGTTTTTTGATTTTTAAGTTGCGTTGCGATGCGGAAAGGTCTTAATATATCCTGAGTGAGTTTCGTAATATTTGGAGTAATATAAGGGAACGTTTGGGTGCCCAAAACAGTTTCACCATGTGATTAGCATGCTCTAGAAATTTTCAGCATTTCAGGGCCAACTTTAAACGATCATCACTTCCTGAATATAAGGAATTGAGAGATCTGCTATATATCAAATGGAAGCTCTTTGAGTCTTCTTTCCAATGCAATTTTTTTCACCTCATTCCAACATCAGAGTAATAAGTTATGATCAATTTATTTTAGCATGTCAAATCAGTAACTGAGGGGCGAATTTGATTTGGGTCAACTTCGGTCGATCATAACTCCTTATATATGACGTATTGACCGTCCTACCATGTATAAAATTAAAGATCTTTGAGTTATCTTTCCAACAATATAAATTTCGTGAAAATCCAATACCCGAATGAGGAGTTATTTAGTTTTTCGTGGCCAAGGTATGCAGGATTTTTAAGCCATTTTTCAATTTCCTTAGGGGCAATCCAGTCATTTCACCCTTGCCCCATTTCGTGGAAATAAGCATAAAAACTGATTTTGGGCATCAAATTTTGTTATTTTTAGAAAAAAATTCCAAGAAAGAAACCCTAAACCTCTAAATTCCCCTTCCTAAATCTTCCAATTCCACCATGGAAATTCCAAATTAATCCGATAAATGAAGTCCCCGTTCTGAGCTCTTCGAGACGCACCAATCAATTTTGTGAATAGTATTCCGAGGCAAGAATTCATTCCAATCTTTAATTTTAAGGTATGTGGGGTTTGAACAAGAATAATTCTTCCGTTCATGTGCGCATATCTTTAATTTTTATTATGGATTATTATGAGTTTGGCAAATGAATTTATTTCCAAGATACCCTACCATGAGATTTTGGTTATGTATATATGTAAATTGTTCAAGCTTGCCAATTATTGTTATTTAATGGATTCATATGGTTCTGTAAGTTGAATTATGTCTAAATAATTTGATTATGAACTTATAAAGATTTGAATTGTAAGTTTTGAATCACATGAGTATTTGACTATTTTCGTTCTATGAATTGAGATTGAATATTGGGATTCTTGGTGTTTCTATCAAGAATTGATATATTTTGAACATGTATCCATGTCTTAAGTTCAAGAATGAATTATTGGTATTTCTAAGTGTTTTCGAGCCATGTGTCAAATTTTGAGCTTTCTTATGATGATTTGAGTTATTAGGTATATTGATATCAAAGTTGCAATGAGTCTTGGTATTTTTCAAATGGTTTTGATGAGTTAAATTGTTGAAAATATTACGTATTGAGTCTTCATATCCTTGTCCAAATATCGAGTCGGTTATGGTTCAATGCATTGATACGTTGTTGATGTTGAGGAAGATTAAAATATTTTGAGCTAAAATGTGTTGAGTTAGGAATCCACAAATTGATATGATTTGATAAATGAGAAAGAGATTTGATTTGGTCTTTATGATAGACCCTTGTGATGTTGTGGTGGATTTTCTAACGCGTTCTGAGCTTGTCGGGGAGTAGTACTTAGCACCAAGAGGGAAATTTGGTATTTCCCCAACCCTATGTGCCACCGTAGTGTTTTTGATTATGATATTATTGGCCAGAGAGCCCGATTGTGATTATTGCATTTTTAAGATCGTACTCCCTGGCAAGGAGTATGATGCTCCCGTCAATAGAGGTTTCAAACGTTGGTATGCCACGTAGCTCACGTGGGGTTGTCGGTTATAGGAAACTCCCATGTCCACTAGATTTAGTTTCTTGAATTACCGAGTCACTCCTCAAAGAGTTGAGATGTTTATGATGTTTTACGGTCATTTATGATGATTTATAATTACCTATGATGATTTTTGATGATATGATAATTTATGATGATTTAGGATGATTTATCATAATTTATGATTTATAATGTTTTACGTGGATTACGAGATTTTATCATATGGACTGTTTATTATGAAATTACAAAAAGTATGATTTGATATAACTCAAGCCAAGTGAGTCATCATTGTCCGTATGCATGTTTTCATGAAATTGATTATACTATTTATATTATTGCATGCACTCCCATATACTCAGTACATTTCAAAGTACCGACCCATATATTTCTATGGGCTACATTCTTACCAAAATATAGGTACAAGCTGTAGCACACATATCATGTTTAGTGGGTCGCAGCTCTCGATCGGCAGGTGATTAGTGCTTTTGATTCAGGGACTTGAGTTGTTCAGATTTGAGGTGTATTGTATTTTCTGTATTCAGTCGTATTGAGTAGGGGTAGTTGGGAGTCATGACCCGGCTATCTTTGGTCAACGCTAGTAGAGGCTTCATAGACAGTCACTAATAGTCAGTGTATTCAGTTTTAGATTTGTATATATATGAGAAGAATTGTGACCGTGTAAATTTACTTTCATGTTGGTCAGACTAAGTTATGGGTTGTTTCTGCATTATTCCTTCTATTTTATGTATTTTATTCAGTTGCTTTGGGTTATGCCAGATGAAGGATTAGCTTGGGGTCACTTGTGACCATAAGCACCTTGTGACGTCTCGGGATCCAATTTTAGGGCGTTACAAGCTTGGTATCTGAGCACATAGTTCAAGTGTCCTAGGGTGTCTATGAATCCGTGTCTAGTAGAGTCTTGCAGACAGGTACGGAGACGTCTGTACTTTTCTTCGAGAGGCTACGAGGCATTTAGGAAAATGTTCCCTTTCTTTCAAGTCGTAGATCGTGCTGTGGAAAGGTTCCTTAAGAAATTCATACGGGTTCATATCTTGCATAAATTGGGCCATTTTGCCTTGTTGTAAAATACTAGATATAGTCAAGTGTAAATCCTTATAGATGGTGCTTTCTTAGATAATCTTCTCTGATATTACGGGCTTATAAGTGAGATAGAAAAAAAAGTGATTTCATTAGTGCTCTTGAGTTCCGAAAAATTGAGGTGTCATATGTACGTTCTTGAAGGTTGTGCATTAAGCCTATGTTGGAATTGTTTTTGGATTTCTCTCTAGAATTCATGATGTGATTTCGTATTTTCCTTATCTGTGTACTAATGTTGAGATAGGGTGATTAACTAGTTCCAATTTCCTCTCTTGATTATATTCCTGGGCTTACTAGCAAAGGTTCCATATGTTTCAAGATGTACCCTCATCTCTCTTGAGTTGTTCAGTTGAGGTAAAGCGTGACACATATTCTCGGATCCTTGATTATGGTGTACCAGGCTTTTATTTCTTGAAAATATTTTCTGATCATCTTTTGATGAAAACTTGAAGTCTAGTGAAGCCGTGTGAGGCTTATTTCAATTAACTTGCATAATTGTTTTGATGTTTATTTCCTTTTTCAAAATACAAAACCAAAGTCTAGCGAAGCCGTGTGAGGCCTGTTTTGATTCACTAGCAGCTGTTTGTTTACTCTGTTGTTCTTGCATTGGTTGGAAATGTGGTGGAAGGCGGTGTTAATAAATTACTATGGCATAGGCCATGGAATTGTGGATGATTATTGTCGTTATGAGGTTTTGGTGGACTAGTATATTTAGGGTGTTTGATAGATGGAAAGGGTTGTTGAGATTGTTGTTAATAGTAGTTAGAGTGAGTTGTTAAGTTTGTATAGCGGGTGATGAGAAAAATGAATTTAATGATTGAATTGCTACGACATTAGTGATAGGGAGGAGATTTAGTAGGTTTGAACCGTATGTACGGGAGCTTAAGTCTATTTGTTTGTGATCAAGTATGATATTGTGTGTTGAGGAAGTTCTCAAGGTGTTGTGGGGATTTTTTTTAAGTTATTAAATGTTAAGCGGTTAGTGGTATCCTTGATCGGGTAAGTATGAATGAGGATATGTGGTATACGATGTAATTATGAGTTAACTTGGGCATTAGAGGTTGATGAGGGTGTTAGTTTGAGATGTGATGTTAGCAAAGCACAAAAAAGTTAGTATGGTTTAGCGAAGGTTTGATGTATCCATGGTAAGTGCTAGAATCTAAGCTGCGGAGTGCATGAATTGTTGTATGATAACTTTTGAAGTTTTCTAAGTTGGTGGGTATTTAAAAGTTATGTTAAGAATGGGTTTTCCGTTCGCGGGTGTAGTTATGCGGGTTAAGTTATGGATCATGTATATGGGTATATCTGGGGACCTGGAGTAAAGCGAATGCCGTGGACTAGAGTTTGTATGGTGATTCATTGACTCGGAGTTTTGGCTTAAGTCTAAGGGGGAGATAGTAGATTAACTAAGTTAAGATTGCAGGATTCAGGTAGGTATATCGATGGGTTGCAAGTTGGCGGTGAGAAGTAGTGGTGTTGATCCTATTTTACCCCAGCCTTTTCAATGACTTTGATATTTTTTCATGCCTTATGTTTCATTCCCCCAATCATAATACATGTTCATGTATATCATGGAAAAACATGTATTCTCCTAACTATCAAAATATGGAGCCCCAATTTTTCTAGCGGGCGAAATCGACATTCCATAAGCTATAAACTCCAAACTCAAGTTGTGTGGTTCATAATGCAGGTGCTTAAGTTTTATTGTATGTTCAAGTTCAGTCTACTGGCAACACCCTTAGCGACCAATAAGATTCAATTTATGTCCTGGGTGTCCTTAATCTTTAATCTTGATTCTGGTTGAATTCATGCATTTGATGCCCTAGTTCTTCGGCCTCAATAACTGCACCAAGTCATACACAATATCCCTTTATATTCTACCCTTTCATGACTTTCCATTTGTCGAGGAAGTGTGGATGAACAGTGGTGACGATAGGAGAGAGTGAGCGGATTTTTGTTGATAAAGATTGTGGCATGTCATTTTAGCTAAGGTGGGAAGTGTGGAGTAAGTTTGAGGCTAGGCTTTTGATGGATGTCATGGTTATTTGAAGCATTTCGTGTTGTGTTTGTGAAAGTGGTTGGATGATGGTTTATCTATGTTTGTAGGTGGGGAATTATTGAAGTGAAGTCTTGTGCATGGCTTAGTTAATTGGAAAAGTTAGTGAGTGTTTTCTTAAGAATAGTGCCCAGAAGTTGTCTTAATAAAGGATTGTAGAATTCGAAAAAGGTGTTTTATGGGTATTGATTAGGAGTGTATACGTAATTATAAAGATAGGCTTGAACATCATGTGTGTATATATGGACGGAGATTCAAGTTTATATTATCGATAAGTTTTGGTGTCTATAGCGATTTAGAAGTCTAAGCTAAAAGCTCTTGTAAATTTATCTTGCATAGCACTCATGTATTATGAATATATCTTCTGTCTGAGGATATTAGTTGCAAGCCTTGGCCTTGCTATAAGTTGAATTGCGTATATGCCTATGAATAGTTCCCTAAGCTTCAAGACTTGTTGATATGAATATGATGGTTGAAAATGGTGGGTATTAAGTGGATTAGATTTGATTGAGTGGTAATAAGAATTATCTATGAGATGAGGAATTGTAACAATGTGGATGTGTGTAAATTTATAATTCGGAATGGTGCTATGTTACGGTGTTAGGTGGAGGAATTGGTGACTCCAAATTAAGCTTGAAAATGAGGAGAGAGAGTTTGGCTTAGTTAGATTTGAATAGCCAAGATTGCAAATGCCTTGTGAGAATTATGAATTGAATCAAGTAAGTTTGGTATTTGGGGAAAATAGTATTGCGGAGAAAGGGTATGCAAAGCGTATTGATAAGCTTGAAAGTAAGTTGTACTGCATGGGGTCTAGTACTTTTATTTTGTTATAAGACTGATTGACCTACATTGGGGTCGAGTTATAAATCCTTATTTCAATATATATATATATATTGTTCGGACCATATCCCAAACCCAATTGCTTCTTAGTAGCATTGAACGTTCCTTGGAAAGATTTTGAATCATGTCCTAATTGAATGAGAGCGTGTCTTGATTCGGTCCGTGCACCTAGAAATTCAACTTGATAGTTATTCTGACGGATTCATATATTTCTTCCATCTTCCGATGTGGTCCAATCTCACTACTTGAAGTTTCGTGAGCATAACCATTTCAAGAATGCTTTATTTGCGTCGAAGCGAGTTACCAAATTCTATTTAGCCTTTGCTTTTATTTTCGACCCAAGTATTAAGCCATGGGTCGATCATAAAGTGTCCTGTGTATCAATTAGTATTATTCGGGGAGAACCGATCCCAAAAGGGAGATATTGTGATATCCCGAGTTTTCATATCCTAGATCTTTCATCTCTTTCTTTGGGAATGTGAATTTAAATCGAAGTTAATAATTTTTCCTTCATCCAACTCTTTTAGTAATATACTCAACTATGGCGTTGTGATTATCATGAGCTTATTTGTCGGAAAGTACTCCAAAGCTTAGAAAAATATAAACTTGTTCATCAAGCTATTTTAGTTCCTTATCCTCAATTTTCCTTGCCTTCCTATCCTAACGAGCGACATTCGGGGACGAATGTTTCCAAGGGGGAGATGATGTGATACCCCAAGTTTTTCCTGTTAAATATTTCATTCCCAAATGTGTTGAGTCATTAAAGCCTTTTTATCTTGCCAAGAGAAGCTTAGCACTCAAAAAAAAATTTGCTAAGTGTTGAAACTTTCTCATTTAGACCTCTGATCTTCGGGTATTTATTTGAAGACCTTTTCGAGATTCGTTTTTCAATTTTCAAGTTGCGTTACGATGGGAAAAGGTCGTAATACATCTCGCGGAATTTTTGGAGTAGCATAAGGGCATGTTTGGGTGCCCAAAATAGTGGCACCATGCGATTAGCATGCTCCAGAAATTTTCAGCATTTCAGGGCCAACTTTAAATGATCATCACTTACTGAATAGAAGGAACTGGGAGATATACTGTATATCAAAAGAAAGCTCTTCGAGTCTTCTTTCCAATGCAATTGGTTTCACCCCATTCCAACATCAGAGTAATAAGTTACAATCAATTTATTTCCGCATGTCAAATCAGTAACTGAGGGACGGATTTGATTTGGGTCAACTTCGGTCGATCATAACTCCTTATATATGACGAACTGGGTGGCCTAAACTATATAAAATTAAATATCTTTGAGTTAGCTTTCCAACGATATAAATTTCGCAAAAATCCAATACCCGAACGAGGAGTTATTCAGTTTTTCGTGGCCAAGGTATGCAGGATTTTTCTGCCATTTTTTAATTTCCTTAGGGGCAACCCAGCCATTTCACCCTTGCCCCATTCGTGGAAATAAGCATAAAAACTAATTTTGGGCATCAAATTTTGTTATTTTCAAAAAAAAAATCCAAGAAAGAAATCCTAAACCTCTAAATTCCCCTTTCTAAATCTTCCAATTCCACCATGGAAATTCAAAATTAATCCGATAAATGAAGTCCCGTTCCAAGCTCTTCGAGATGCACCAATCAATTTTGTGAATAGTGTTCCGAGGAAAGAATTCATTCCAATATTTAATTTTAAGGTATGTGGGGTTTGCACAAGAATAATTCTTCCGTTCTTGTGCTCGTATCTTTAATTTTTATTATGGATTATTATGAGTTTGGCAAATAAATTTATTTCCAAGATATCCTACCATGAGATTTTGATTATGTATATATGTAAATTGTTCAGGCTTGCCAATTATGATTATTTAATGGATTCATATGGTTCTGTAAGTTGAATTATGTCTAAATAATTTGATTATGAACTTATAAAGATTTGAATTGTATGTTTTGAATTACATGAGTATTTAACTATTTTCGTTCTATGAATTGAGATTTAATATTGGGATTCTTGATGTTTCTATCAAGAATTGATATATTTTGAACATGTATCCACGTTTTAAGTTCAAGAATGAATTATTGGTATTTCCAAGTATTTTTGAGCCATGTGTCAAATTTTGAGCTTCCTTATGACGATTTGAGTTATTAGGTATATTGATATCGAAGTTGCAATGAGTCTTGGTATTTTCCAGATGGTTTTGATGAATTAAATTGTTGAAAATATTACGTATTGAGTCTTCATATCCTTGTCCAAATGTCGAGTCGGTTATGGTTCAATGCATTGATACCTTGTTGATGTTGAGGAAGATTAAAATGTTTTGAGCTAAAATGTGTTGAGTTAGGAATCCACAAATTGATATGATTTGATAAATGAGAAAGAGATTTGATTTGGTCTTTATGATAGAACTTTGTGATGTTGTGGTGGATTTCCTAATACGTTCTGAGCTTGTCGGGGAGTAG
The DNA here is from genome assembly GCF_002878395.1 of Capsicum annuum. Classification (NCBI taxonomy): domain Eukaryota; kingdom Viridiplantae; phylum Streptophyta; class Magnoliopsida; order Solanales; family Solanaceae; genus Capsicum; species Capsicum annuum. The sequence continues at coordinate 135,254,199 of NC_061117.1, forward strand.
TACTTAGCACCGAGAGGGAAATTTGGTATTTTCCCAAACCTATGTGCCACCGTAGGATTGTTTGATGATGATATTATTGGCCAAAGAGCCCGATTGTGATTATTGCAGTTTTAAGATCGTACTCCCTGGCAAGGAGTATGACGCTCCCGCCAATGGGGTTTTAAACATTGGGATTCCACGTAGATCACGTGGGGTTGTCGGTTATAGGAAACTCCCGTGTCCATAAGATTAAGTTTCTTGAATTACTGAGTCACTCCGAGATTTGAGTCAAAGAGTTGAGATGTTTATGATGTTTTATGGTCATTTATGATGATTTATAATTACCTATGATGATTTTTGACGATATGATAATTTATGATAATTTAGGATGATTTATCATAATTTATGATTTATAATAATTTACGTGGATTACGAGATTTTATCATATGAACTTTTTATTATGAAATTACGAAAAGTATGATTTGATAACTCAAGCCAAGTGAGTCATCATTGTCCGGATGCATATTTTCATGAAATTGAGTATACTATTTTTATTATTGCATGCACCCCCACATACTCAATACATTTCAAAGTGCTGAACCACATATTTCCATGGGCTACATTCTTACCAAAATATAGGTACAAGCTGTAGCGCACATATCATGTTCAGTTGGGTCGCAGCTCTCAATCGGGAGGTGATTAGTGCTTTTGATTCAGGGACTTGAGTTGTTCAGATTTGAGGTGTATTGTATTTTCTGTATTCAGTCGTATTGAGTAGGGGTAGTTGGGAGTCATGACCCGGCTATCTTTGGTCAATGCCAGTAGAGGCTTCATAGATAGTCACTAATAGTCAGTGTATTCAGTTTCAGATTTGCATATATATGAGCAGAATTGTGACCGTGTAAATTTACTTTCATGTTGGTCAGACTATGTTTTGGGTTGTTTCCACATTATTCCTTCTATTTTATGTATTTTATTCAGTTGCTTTGGGTTATACCAGATGAAGGGTTAGCTTGGGGTCACTTGTGACCTTAAGCACCGTGTGACGTCTCGGGATCCGATTTTGAGGCGTTACACTCACCTTAGGGAATCCTACCAAAGGTATAACCCTAACTGGCAGATGAGCCTTCATCCCTTCATCCGCTAGGTGCTAAGTACTACTCCCAACTAAACATCACTGATATTTGCAAGGCTCATTGATGGTAATAATTTAATTACTAAAATAAATATACTATATGAAACGATTCAAAACATGTAAACTGGGGAACATAGCATTCAAAAGTATATGTCGAAATCCTAGGTCATTGTGTGTTCATAACTCACTATCTCTGAAGAATGAACTACTATGTCCATTTCATAAATTGAATGAAATTAAGAGTTCAATGACTTAGATCCAATATTCATAGAATTTACAATGTGACTAGGGATTAGGATCATAATAAAGTAATAGCATTAGATTCTTTATATAATGGGGATCATAACTGAAGGACACCAAAAGATTGATATATCAATAATTTTACCAATATCCATAACCTTGAGTTGTGAAAAAGGAATTGAACTAGAGAGTTGGGTTAACTTAGGAACTTAATAGGTGAAAGGAAATCCATTTATGAAATCCAACATATTTGGAGACGAGAACCCTGAAGAATCGTTAGATTTGAAAGCCTGAAGAAGATGAACCCTAACTGGCCTTGGGAAAAAAACTTCTCTTTTCTCTTTCGAAAGTAAGTATTGGATGATATTCTAAATAATGAGAGATTAGGGTCATGTAAGACCCAATAATGAATATTTATATCCCCAAAATAACGTAGCTTTAATGTTAAAAGAGTGTAGAAATACTAATATGCCCCTTAAAATTTCATAATTAAAATCTCTAGGGAGGAACATATGAGACCTTCTCACGATTATGGGACAAACCTATGATCATGGGTTTCACTTGTGGTTGGGTGCTGGATGAATACTCTATAAAAATGATTAGACGATGCTTGGTACAATTGTGGGATTTACCAATGGTTATACCTTTGTTAGTATATTTGCTAGTTATATTAAGGACATTTATGGGACTCACGATTGTGCTAGGGTATCATGGTTTCAAAGCACGATCGTGGTTCCTACTCATGGAATGAGGCTAAACTTTGTCAAATTTCATAATTTGAGGTTGTATCGATCAGACAAGATCATTTTACTATTGTACAATGTAACCACAGTCCTAGTTTGGCTCGTGGTATCTCATTGCAAGGCAATGCTTTATTGAAAAGGCCATAACTTTCTACTCGAATGTTAGGTTGAGGTGAAACTAGATGCATTGGAAATATAATTAAAATATATATCATTTTCTAGGTTGGGGACTCAAAGATCCATCTGAATCTTGAAGTTATGCTCATTTAAAGTTGATCACTACTCTAGGGATATATCGATAAGGGAGGTTTTAGCTTGACTAAGGGATAGGGGGTAGGGGGCCTTGGTACAAGAATAAATCCCTTCTCGTGATGTTAATCTTAGTGACGTACACGGCCTATATGTGAAGCATGTTTCAATCATAGACATAGATTTTCCCGGGCATTACAATCCTCTCCTAGGGTCATTCATCTTTAAATGAAAATTGATTGAACTGGAAGGTTAGGGGAAAAAGTTGCAATTCCCATATTTTCTTCTCCACTCCTTCTGATATTATTGGAACCCTTGTACTTTATCTTTACCTAAAATTCGTACACTGAGTTTTTAAGAGCGGAACCTAGGTAGATATGATGACGTATGATATGGCATGGAAATAAGTGGGGGACATTAAATAGAAAGAATTAATAAATTAAGGGGGAAACTATTACCTCAAGTAGGGACTGAGCTAGAAGGGAAAACTTGGGGTACTTGGTCATCATGTCTGCCTCTTCTTCAAAAGTAGCTCCCTCAATTGACTTATTTTTCCACAAAACCTTTACCAGTGCAACCTTTTTATTCCTTAACCTACGAACCTAAGGGTCAAGGATTTCCATCAGTATCTCTTTATAAGAAAGACTATCTTTCATACTACCACAACCCAAACCAACGGCTAGTCGTGACGGGTATCTCAAGTCCACTGTGGGTCAGAGACAACCCCATTAACCTAACCTCTAGATCAAAATAGAAAAAACAGTGGAAGCTAACAAAAGTAGGAAATAAAATAGATTAATCAAATGAAATATAAAACTATAAACAAGTCAATAATCATACTAATACTGTCCACAAAATCCTCTATAACCAGAAATACCAAACTAAGTCAGGAAATGACCTCGACTATGAAAGAAAGGAATTCACAATTCCCAAAATTTGAAAAGAAACCTAATGAAATGGCAGTGTTTTTCAAAAGATAGAGGCTCACCCTTTCAAAGTAACTCAACCAACGTACCATACTACCTAACGCTGCAAAGGAGTAACAAAAAAGTTCTCCAAACCTACACCATGAAACGATGTAGTGTCTGGGGATGACCAGTGCGGCAAATACTAGAATTTAACTCAAAAAAAGGGGCAAAATAATGCCATTGCCAAAAATCAGTCAAAACCACATGCATAACATTTATATCTACATATATAGGATGCCAGGATAGGGACAAGGGTCATGATCATGAGAGTTTAAAATATTAACCAAAAATATATAGCTCATTGCGTCCTAAAAACACCTATAGGGTATATGGGTCCGACTCTCTTTGTTGAAATGGTCCTAGTACGTGTTAGCTGCATGTACCAAGGAATTTAGGATAGGCTAAAGACAACAACACGATACCCATAAAAAATATAAGTGTGCACCAAGCACACAGTCACAGAGACCCCCATGTCGGCAAACAGGGTTTCCATTATTGGTCCCCCCAGTCTACTCCTTCATGATGAGCTATATAATTCCCTTTAAGACCAAATTAAAATAGTTTGCACATAAACCCAATCATTAACCAATGAATCTTTATTAAGGAATTTTTCAACATGGTGTCATCATACTAATATGCTTGCAAGCTAATTCAATTATGCCAAACCAATCCATATAATGATTTGACTCCCAAGTTCCACTTAAAATCCAAACCAATGCCACCAAAGGCATTCCAAAAACCATATTCATTATTCATTTATCCATCAATGTAATGCAATGTTTCAAAGGTAAGTTAAACTATGTCAATATTCATGTTTATAACCAAGTTCACAAAGTGGGTTGAGGTTAATGCCAACACTAAGCCTAAAATTCATCAATTTAGGAAAACCCTTGTTCCCCATTCCAATCCTCATTCAATACACTCCCAAAAATCATAATTTAAAACATGAATTATCCACTTAAAACATGGGAAAAGCAATTCATGGAATAATAATCAAAAGCCCTTAACACAATTTCAAACCCATTAATTCAATCACATAAATAATGATTAAATAAAATCCACAATGTAAAATACATGTTAGGGATGAGCAACATGCCTGAAGTATTAGGAGAAATTAAAGAGAATTCAAAAATTGAAGCCTAAATGTTGAATTCCTTGTAAAACCTTAATATCCCTTGTCTTAAGAGTTAAGGAGGAAAAAAATAATGTTTGATTCTGATAACTGATGGTAGAGGGATCATTTAGGTATTTTTAGTCATGGAAAAGAGTTTGGAGAAAGGACAAAAAACCAAAAAGACCCAAATTAAAATGTGTAAGAAAATCCTGAGAATAGTCATCATAGCTTGGGGCAACTTGTTATGACTGGTCATGAGTCCTGGTTTGAGTCGTGATCTGAGGTTATTAGATCTAAGTTTTTTTTGTTATGACGATGAATCCCTTCTTAATAGCTATTTAGGTCTAGTCATGGGTTACGTGGTTCGAGACTTGAACTCTTGTGTATCCTTTTATTGTGAGAACAAGTTCCTCCTAATGACTCATTGTGTCTTATAACAAGTCGTACCCTGGACTTATTGTGAAGTGACCAAAACTTGGGCTTTCTCACTATCATTGCAATAAGTCTTCCTAATGACTTGTTATATCTCATAATAAGTTGTACCCTTGACCGTTGTCACAACCAGTTTGACATCACCTTAGCAACTTGGTTAATCCAATTATTCATCTCTTGGAGGGTCTAAAGCTCATGAACTTGGGTAATTACATTATCCACCCTTTGGATCATTCATTCCCGAATAAGAAATTAGGGTACCCTTAGCACGATAATAGAAAGAAAGAAAACAGAAAGAAAGAAAACAGATTCCAAGGACAATTCAAAGGATACAACTGGGAAACCAAACTCATACCTTAAACATTTTCATCTATTACTAGAAACAAGAATGGGAACCTGGATTTCATGTCTTCGTCAGATTCCCATGTAACTTCCTCTCTCTTTTGATTTCTCCAAATAACCTTCTCCAAAGCTACACCTTTTATCCTCAATCTATGAACTTCTCTATCTAATAAATCAACTAGGACTTTCTTATAACACAAAGAATCCATGAAACCACATTCCCTATGGGTATTATCAAAGAAGGATCACCTACACACCTTTTCAGCATAGGCACATAGAAAACAAGATAAATCAAAGCCAAAATCACTAGCAAACCCATTCAAAAGCAACATTCCTAATTTTTCTCAAAATTTGATATGGACCAATGTAGCAAGGACTGAGCGTCCCTTTCTTCCCAAATCTCATAACTCCTTTCATAGGAGAAACCTTCAAAAAATCCCAATCACTAACCTCAAACTCCAACTCCCTCCACCTCACATCCAAGTAAGAATTTTGGTGACTTTGATCAGTATAAAGTCATTTCCTAATCACCTTCGTCTACTCCATGGCTTGGTGAACCAAGTCAGGGACAAACAACCTAGTCTCACCGATCTCAAACCATCCAATCGGAGACCTGCACCTACTACCATAAAGGGACTTAAAAGAGTTCATCAAAATTCTAGAATAATAATTGTTATTGTAATCAAACTCCATAAGAGGCAAATAATCAACCTAACTTCCCTTAAAATCAATCACAGAGACCCTTAGCATATCCTTCAAAGTCTGAAGGGTACATTCTGCTTGTCCATTTATTTGAGAATGGAAAATGGTGCTAAGGCTCACCTAAGTACCCATTCCCTTTTGAAAAAAATAACATAAATGAGATGAAAATAGCATACCTTGGTCTAAAATAATGGACATCAATGCTCCGTGCAACTTAGTCCTCATAGGCATGAAGTGAGAAGACTTGATCATTCAATCCACAATAACCCAAATAGTATCATAAAAATTGCAAGACCATGGAAGACCTATAAAAAAGTCCATATTGACCATCTCCCTCTTTCACATGGGTAACTCTATATCTTAAGACATGTCACTTGGCCTCAAATTTTCTACCTTGATTTTTTTTACAAATCATACACTTAGTAACAAAATTCACCACATCCCTCATCATATTATTCCACTACTAAATATCTTTCAATTAATAATACACCTTAGTCAAACATGAATGAACTATATATCTGGACTCATGAGCCTCAGTCAAAATCTATTCCTGTAACCCATCAACATCCACAACATACAACCATTCTTAATACCTCATAATGCCATTTCCCTATATGTCGAATGCCATAAGCTTTTGCTGACCCATATCATCTTTAATCTGCATAAGTATGAGATCCAAATCCTATTTCTCCTCAACCTCAGTACCAAGAGATAACTTAACCATTTTCTGAACAATCAGCCCCCATCCTCAAAGATTATGAGACAAACTCCCAAGATATCTGGCTTGTGAATATCCTTCACCAACCCTCTTTTTTCTTCCTCAACATAAGATAAGATCCCCATAGAAAACATACTAAGAGTATCAACAACAACAATAGCTTTACCTTGATGGTAGTGAAGGATTATGTCATAATCCTTAAGTAATTTGAGTCACCGTCTCTGCCAGAGATTTAATTTCTTCTATGTAAATACACAGTGCAAGCTCTTATGGTCTAAATAAATATTCGTGTGCACCCCATACAAATAATGGTACCAAATATTCCAAGCAAAAACCACAACCACCTACTTTAGATTATTTGTTGAGTAGTTTCTTTCATGAACATTAAGATGCCTGGAAACATAGAATACAACCTCAATATGTTGTATCATCACAAAACCCAGTCCTACACGAGTTACATTACTATACATAACAAACCCCTCAGTGCTGTCACAATTCAAGACTACCACCTAGCCATAAAATGGTGCTTAAGGCCACAAGTATCTCCAAGCTAACCCATGATCTGACACAAGCTATAAATACTTAAAAAAAGTTAACAAAATAATATGTAGAAGTCATCTAAAACATTTATCTAAAAGTCCAATAAAGAGTAAATAAGAACCCACTGGAAATAAAACTTTTTTCTAACTTTCTGAAAGACTCTAAAAATAATGAGTCGATGGGACAGGTCCCCAACTAACTCTGACTAATAAAATAACATAAAATGAAAATGTTGGAATGAATAAAAAATAGAATAACTAGTCCTCAATTGATGATGACTCACCAATACTACAGCTGGGTGGCGATGGAATAAACTAAGTGTGATATGGGAACTAAGCATCCCAACCTATGTTATACGATAACATAGCACATAAGAGAGTATGAGGTCTGTACTTTGAATGTACTAATATACGAGTTCAGGACTAGCTGATATACATATAGGTACTGAGCATGAATACATGAACATATAAAATAAATGTAAGACAAAGGATAAATTTATATTGAAATGATATGAATAACTGATATATGGACACTTGGTTATGCAAACAAAAACTGATGTTGTCTGAATATTGAACTAAAACTATGGGAGCTAACATTCAACTGACATGCCCTAATCTGATATAATTAGGGTCCAACCTATAACCCTAGTTCAAAGGGTGTCAGTACATTGCCAAGGGTACTAATATAGGCTGTGTGGATCCACTAAACTGATGTCCCAAAGAACTAGGGTGTCAACTCCTTAGGTGATATCTAAAAGAGTGTCAGTCCTTAACTAGTGGGTGACCTCCCATAACCTACGCTGGCAACATAGTTCTTAAACTTAAGGACTTCTACAAAAGGTCTCAACCCTCACTGGCAGGTGAGCCATCATCCCTAGGTTCACTCGGTGCTAAGTCCTACTCCTAAGGTGCTAAGTCCTACTCCTAACTGAACTGATACTAGTACTGGTAAAGGTTTGATATAATTCAATACTAATAGATGCTCAATAAGATAATAATTAGAATATAATGACACCATCATGCTATGTTTGAATTTTAACCTGGCATCTAAAACATTCATGAATATCTAGGTATCGGTTATTCATAACCCACCAGCACTGGAATATACGTTAAATATGATTATATCATAATAAAGACATGATAGAGAAATTTTATGAATCAACTCATGAATTTTATAATTTTATCAACATAAAAAGATAACATGATTTGAGTACTAAAAGATGCATAAACTTATGAGAAAACATCTATTCATATTTGAATTCAAGTATTAAATTGAAGAATTGAGGAACTTATGCTTTTCATAGAACCCTAAATAAAAGGAGAATTAAACTTGAGAATTTGGGGAAAATATTATGACTCAATGGTGAATGGAACCCATTGATGATTATCCCATATACTTGAATGTAGAATCTTGGACTTGAATTGAAGAACCCTAATTGACTTGGAGAGAAAAGAAATCACCCCTTTTTGGTTCTCTGAGTGCAATTACAACTTAATAATCTATTTGGGAGTTTTAGGTATTTTATAACACCCTTTTGTAAGTCTAAGTGACATGGGTTAGGACTTTAAAAGAGTTGGAAAAGACATAAAAGTCCCTAAAAAATTGTGTAGGGAAATCCCGCATCCGATTATATGACTCACCTCACGACTGGCTATGAGTCATTAGGTGAAGTCGTAGTCCGAGGCTTAGCTTTTGGGTCAAACACTGGTTAGGTTATGGGTCAACAAGGTGACTCGTAAGGTTTGATTATGAGTCATGTGCTGAACTCGTACCCACTAGGATGAATTCTTGGTTGCACACTACTGTGACTACGAGTCCCTCTTAACGACTTATAGCCAATGATTACGAGTCATAGGGTAGAGTTGTAGTCACTGGGTTATAGCTGGGGGTACTTTCTATTCAGAGTATGACTATTTGTAACGACTCATAACATTTGGTTATGGGTTGTCACGTGGGTCGTATCCTGTTTCAACTATCTGGAACATAGGAAAGACATGCATAACTTTTTGCCACAATGTGGGATTAAGATGAGACTTGATGCGTTGGAAAGCTAACTTAGCGACATATCTTTTCAGGGGTTTACATCTTGAAAATTTGGGGTATTACTATATCTTCCCCTTGGGATCATTCTTTTATGAATGACATATTTTGAGATAGGGTACTAGGAAAAATTAAGATCTTGCACTGAATACTTATGAGCAGAATCATGACTAACTATCTGAATTTGAAACATGATGCATGGACTAAACTGAACTCATTAATGCGTGCTATGACATGAGGATGGATAGATAGCTGAGATAAAAATAAGATAATTAATTAATTAATCAAGAAAACCATTACCTTTAGATGAATCTAGACTTAAAGAGAAAAGAAAGGAACTTGGATCGCATATCAACTTATGCTTCCTAAGTAGCTCTCTCAACTGGATGATTCCTCTATAGGACTTTCACTAAAGAAACTTCTTTATTCCTTAACCTATGAATATGATAGTAAAGGATCGCAACTAGGACTTCTTCATAGGAGAGGCTATATTCCACGCCCACACTCTCTAAGGGAACGACTGAAGAAAGATCACCAAAGCATTTCTTTAACAAAGAGACATGGAATACTAGATGCACTGATGCTAACTCTATAGGCAATTCTAAGTCATAGGATACCTTTTCAAAATAGCTCAAAATCCTATATGGACCAATATAGCAGGGACTGAGCTTCCCTTTTTACCAATCCCTTAACCCTTTTCATGGGTGAAATTTTCAAATGCACTAAGTCACCAATATCAAATGCAAGCTCTTTTCTCCTTACATTTGCATAGGATTTTTGACATCTTTGGACTGTTTTCATCCTTTTTCAAATCAATTGACTTTCTCCATCGCCTCATACACTGAGTCTGGTCCTATCAAAGTAGCTTTACCAACCTCAAACAAACTGAAAGGAGACCTATACCTCCTACCAAAAAAAGCCTTAAATGGAGCCATCTAAATACTAGAGTAATAGTTGTTATTGGAGGTAAACTGAATCAAAGGTATGTAATCATCCCAACTATCCTAAAAGTCAATAACACAAGCGCTTAACATATCCTCTAAGGTCTGAATGGTCCTCTTTACTGACCATCTATCTATGGTTAAAGAGTTGTAGTAAGATAAACTTAGGTACGAAGACACTTCTGAAAGGCCATCCAAAAATTAGATATAAACTGAGTACCTTTATCTGAAATAAAAGTTAACAAGAAGCCATGTAACCTTACCAATTCCCTGAGGTAGAGTCTAGTATAATCCTTGGTTGAATATGAAGTATGGACTTGCAAGAAATTGTCTTACTTCATTATTCTGTCCACAATGACCTAAATAGAATCACGTTGACAATGCCTATGAGATAACCCTATTACAAAGTCCATATTAATCACTTCTAGCTCCCAAGTGGAGATGCTGAATTTCTAAAGTGTACCACTAGGTCTCTGGTGCTCAACCTTTACTTGCTGACAATTTGGACATTTAGCCACGAATTATGCAATATCCTACTTCATACCATTCCCCTAATAGACTTCTTGTGAATTATAGTACATCTTAGTGGATCCTGAGTGAATAGAATATCACAAAACCTGCGCCTCTGCTAACATTCACTACCTCAAATCATCTATATTTGGAACACATAATCATCAGTGATAACAAAGTACACCATCTCCTCCTTGAGAGAAAACCTTAACCTTCTGATCTCAAACTACCTCTTTCAGCATAACTAAAATAGGATCTTTTTTTTGCTTTTCTTTTACCTAAGAAACCAAGGAAGAATTTGAGCTATTCTGACCACTGAAACTTGACTTTCTTCTAAGACAGTCTGGACATGGGAGAAGCACTAGAAGAAAATCCCTCAACAAACCATCTGTAGTGATTGGTTAATTCCAAGAAATGCTTGATATCTGATGGAGAGATAGGTTTAGGACATTTCTATACTGATTTGTTCTTTTGAGAATCAATTCAAATACCATCACAAGAAATAATGTGATAGAGAAATATATTAATTTCAAACATAATTCACACTCACTAAACTTAGAGAATAACTGATGATCCTTTAGGGTCTACAAAACAATCTTCAAATGGTCTGTATGTTCATATCCACTACGAGCATAGATGAGGATGTAATCTATGAAGACTATGATAAATATGTCCAAGTACTGCTTGAATACTCTATTCATCAAGTCTATAAAATTTGCAAGAGCATTTGTTAGTCCAAATGACATAACTACAAATTTAAAGTAGCCATACCGAGTTCTGAAGGCCATCTTCATAATGTTACATTCTATGAGTCTAAGCTGATGGTAGCCAAAACTGAGGTCTGTCATAGAGAAACAATTGGCCCCCTAAAGTTGGTCTAACAAGTCATCAATATTTTAGAGATTATACTTATTATTGATTATGACTTTGTTCAACTAACGATAGTCAATGCACGTTTTGAGAGAACCGTATTTCTTGTGCATGAAGAGAACTGGGAAACCTCATGGGGAAACATTAGTCCTGATGAATCCCTTATATAAGAGATAATTCAAATACTCTTTTAGTTCCCTAAGCTCACTGGAGCCATTTTGTAAGGTAGAATTTAAATAGTTTGGGTATCTGGAAGGAGATTTATTCCCAAGTTGATTTCCCTCTCGGGAGGAACTCCGGGTAGATCTTCTGGAAATACTTCTAGAAACTCATTTACTACTAGAACCAATTCTAGACTTAGGGCTCTAGAATTGGAGTCCTTGAATTAGACAAGATGATAGGTACAACCCTTGGATATTATCTTACTTGCCTAAAGATAGGAGATGAATTGACTTATAGGCATTGAGGTACTATCCCTCTATTCTATAAATGGCTTATTAGGAAACCAAAACAAGACTATCCTATTTCTATAGTCGACTAAAGTACAACAAGAGTGGAGCCAATCCATGCCATGAATGATATAAAAATTGGCCATCTCTAATTCTATGAGATCTACTAGGGTAACTTTCTAAGAAACTATTATTCAGTAATTTTTGTGCACATGTTTGCCTATAATGGGACTACCAATGGGAGTAGACACTGAGAAGGACTCTACTAAGATATCAGTACTAACACCAAAGTTCAATGTTATATAAGGAGTCACAAAAGAAAGTGTGGCTCCGGGGTCTAAAAATGCATACACGTGAAGGTGAAAGATTGTAACAAACCAGTAACCATATCAGGAGGACCTTCTTGATCCTGTCAAGTTTGAAGGGCATAGAGTCAATTCTGATGCTATCCACTAGTGGCACTAGATATGGCTCCCTACCGAGTTAGGTGACCTACTGAAACTAAGGGAAAATTAGCCTGACCCAGTTGACAAATATCTTTATCCTTCTGGCCAATCACTGGGCAATCCCTGATTTCATTACCTAGCCTACCATACCAAAAACACACATCATTATCATCCATGCACTTACCCTTGTGGTTCATACCACAACTATTGCATACTATATTTGTGAGACCACTATTCATATTACCTTGGGACTTAGAGCCTGGCGCTCTATCACGAGTGACTTGTCTGAACTTACGCACTAGACAATTAGAAAAGTATAGGTATAGAGCTGAAGATTTTTAATGGAATTGAGAATGATTCCTGCCATCTAACCTCTATTGAGATAAGTTAAAACTACCAGTTCTGGACCTCTTATTATCCCTTTGCTTTTCTTTAAGCTTATCCTCATTAATCTGCTGAGAATAAACCATTAGATTAGCGAGGTCGATCTCCTCAATAAACATAACATTCCTACACTTCTTGAAAACATATTCAGAAACTTTAAACACTAACTTACTCATTCGGGCCTTAGAATTAACCATCAAAGTCGAAGCATACCTAGCTAACTATTTGTACTGGAGTGAATAATCCTTCACACTCATATTATCCTACTTCAGATTGATCAACTCCTGTACCTTGGCCTCCCATAATTCAAGTGGGAAAAACTGCCTAAGAAATCAACAACATAATTCCACTCCATAGGCCATGCATCAGTGCCGCTATCCTCTTTCTGCTACTTAATCCAAGTATTAGCCATCCCTTGAAATTAGTAGAAAACTAAGTAAGTACTCTCACTCAGAGTAACACCCATGATACTAGTCACCTTCAACACATAATCGAAAAAACTCCTATACATCCTCCTTAGACTTGGATCCAAAGAATGTTGGGGATTCATCCGAGTGAAATCTTGGATTTTGGCTATTTTCATGCTCACCAAAGGATTGGATGGGGAAATGGCCTACTGATTGTTCTGGGAATCCATGGATTGGGCTAGTTCTACAAAAGTATCCCTAAATTTCATGTGAGAGATATGCTTATTTAGATGGTCTTCAAGAATAGATGATGGTGCAGGCTGGTCCCTATTTCTCTTTCCGTTTTCACTTCTGGGAAGTATTTTCTATAAATAGTATAAAATGAGTTAGGAAAAGAAGTTTAACAGAGCTTACACTCCATCGCATGACATGAATATCGAATGAAAAGAGACTTTCCTAAAATGTTTCCTAGCCTCTCGCCCATAAGTGTGGTGCACTTCACACCCATGAATAAGACTTTACTTAAAATGGCTTTAAAACAACTTAGGACACTTTAAACCTTGTGCTCTTATGCCAAGTTTGTCATGACTCAAGACTACCCCTTAGTTATAACACGGTTCTTAAGGCCACAAGTGGCCTCAAGCTAACCCATGATCTAGGAAAAACTGTAAATACTAAAAAGTAAAGTTAACAAAATACTATGCGGAAGTCATTTTAAACATTTGTTAGAAAATCCAATCTAGAATAACTGAGAATCCAGTAAGAAACAAAACGATTGTGTAACTGTCTAAAAGCCTCTAAACATGATAAGTTGATGGGAAAGGTCCCCAACTACCTTTGACTACCAAAATAACATGAAATGAAAATGTTGGGATGATTAAATAATGGTATAACTAGTCCTCGACTGATGATGACTCACAAATACTACAACTGAGTGGCATAGAAATGAACTAGGTGTGATTTAGGAACTGAGTGTCTGAACCTATGTTATAAGATAGCATATCACAAAAGAGAGTATGTGGTTAGTACTTTAAATGTATTAATATGCGAGATATAAACTAATTAATATACATATAGCTACTGAGAATGAATGCATGAACATTTAAAATAAATGCAAGACCAAGAATAAATATGCACTGAAATGATCTGAATAACTGATATATGGACACTTGGTCAAGCAAACCTTAACTAATATAGTTTGAATACTAATCTAAAATTGTGGGAGATAATATTCTACCGACATGCACAAATCTGAGCTAATTAGGGTCACTTGTAACCCCAGTTGAAAGGTTGTCAGTACCTTGCCAAGGGTACTAACACTGGCGGTGTGGATTTTTTAAACTGATGTCCTAAAGGTCTAGGTTGTCAACCTTCTTCTAGAAGGTGATCCCTAAGAGAGTGTTAGTCCTCAACTGGTATGTGACCTTTTATAACCTATGCTAGGAAGGTAGTTTTGTAACTCAGGGATCACTACTAAAGGTATCAACCCTTAACGGGCAGGTGAGCCTTCATCCCTAGGCTCAGTAGGTGCTAAGTAATACTTCTAACTGAACTGACACTAGTACTAGCAAAAGTTTAATATGATTCAATACTAATAGATGCTCAATATGATAATAATTTGAATATAATGACACCATCATGATATGTTTGACTTGTAGCTTGACATATAAAAAATGCATGGATATCTAAGTATTGGGTGTTCATAACTTGCCAACACTGGAATATATGTTAAATATAATAATATCGAAATATAGACATGACAGGGAAATTCTATGACTAGACTCATGAATTTTACAATTTTATCAACATGAGGAGATATCATGATTTGAGTACTTATACATAAATAAACTTATGAGAAACATCTATACATAGTTAAATTCAAGTATTAAATTAAATGATTAAGGAACTTATGCTTTTCATGGAAATCAAAATAAAAGGAGAATTAAACTTAATAATTTGGGGAAAAACTTTAGCATACAATGGTTAAAAAGAGCCTATTATTGAATATCCCACATATCTAAATGTAGAAGCTTGGATAAATTTCTGTGAATTTGACTTGAATTGAAGAAACTTAATTGACTTAGAGAGAAGAGAAATCACCTTTTTTTTGGTTTTATGGGTGAAATTACAAATTAGTAATATATTTAGGGGTTTTGGATCTTTTATACCACCCTATGGAAATCCTTAGCGACTTGGTTTTGGGTCATTTATACTACTCTTTGGGAATCTTAAGCGACGTGGGTTAGGCTTTCACAAGAGTGGGAAAATACGTAAAAATCCTTGAGAAATTTTATAAGAAAATCCTACATCTAGTCGTTATGACTCACCTCACGACTCGTTAAGACGGACTACGAGTCATTAGGTGAAGTAGTGGTCCGAGGCTTGGATTTTAGATCAAACACTAGTCAGGTTATGGGTCCACACAATGACTCATAAGGTATAATTATGAGTTGTGTGATGAACTCATACCCACTGGGTTGGATTCTTGGTTGCACACTGTTGTGACTATGAGTCATTTCTAATGTCCACTGATTAGGAGTTGTAGGGTGGAGCTGAAGTCACTGAGCAATAACTGAGGGTCCTTTCTATTCAGACCACGACTACTCATAATGACTCATAACATCTGGTTATAGTTTATCTCGTAGGTCATAGCCAATAGCAGTTGATTGGAACATGGGGAAACATTAAATAGCTCTTAGCCAGGATGTCGAATTAAGAAGAGACTTGATGCATTGGAAAGCTAACTTAGTGACCTATATTTTGAAGGGTTTAGTACTTGAAAATTCAGGGTATTACAAGTACCCTCAGGTAGGGTCAAAATAGGAGTAGAAGTCAATTTATCCTTCAATCTTAAAACTGCCCTCACAAGCATCATACCACAAGAAATTAAAATTTTTTCAAGATAGCTTTGTTAGCAGAGAGGTAATAGATGAGAAACTCTCCACAAACCTCTCATAATATCCATCCAAGCCCAAGAATCTCCTAATGTCGATTGGAGTCGTGGGTCTTGGCCATTTCTTAACTACCTCAACTTTTGTGGGTACACCTTGATCCCTTCACTAGAAACAACATGTCAAATAAAAGTCACAATACTCAACACAAATTTGCTCATGGAAAATTATGCATACATTTTCTGATCCTTAAGAGTTTGAAACACAACACGGTGGTGATTGTAATGATCCTCTTAACTTTTAGAGTACACCAAGATGTTATTGATAAAGGCTATACGAAACAAGTCCTAAACTTTTTGGATACCCAATTCATAAGATCCATAAAAATGCTGGAGCATTGGTCAACCCAAATAACATAACCAGAAACTCATAATGGTTGTATCAGGTTTGGAAAGAAGACTTGTGAATATCAACCTCTCTAGTTTTTTGTTAATGTTAACCCAAATGATGATCAATCTTAGATAAATACCAAGCACCGTGAAGCTTATCAAATAGGTCATCAATCCTAGGAAGAGGACACTTATCTTTTTGTAATGACCCAAAATTTAATCAAAATGTGTAAATTATGTGTTTTTGTATGGTTTAACTATTATACACTCTCCCTATAGTTGCATGTAGTAGTTCTGAGGTGTGGGAAAGATTGGCATGGTTCCCAATGAATTTTGGTGCCATTCCTGTGATATTATGGATTTTGGTGACTTCGAGAGCCTTATTATGGACTTTTTTGTTTATCTTTTGATATGAGTGGAGGATGTATGAATGGATTGCTCCAACAGATTCAGAATGTTGATTTTAGGGTGGTAACATATTTTGTCCTATTTTATGACTTTCAAATCACATTTTGACCCTCCTTTTTGAAAATTATGATTTCATATTTTGGGGATCATCTTTGTGAAAATGATGTCTTTTAGAAAATCTAATATCATCATTGAGTCCAGAGCATCAAATTTAGTGTGATTACATAATTTTTTTATGTAGATCAAATTTTGAATGAATCTCAAAGCCATAGCAAAAACTTGGAAATTCACCAAGTTTCAGTTATCTATCATTGCAGAGAGTACTGAGATTACACCATGCCTTATGGTGATATCCATATCTTTTCCTAAAGCTTGGTAGTGCGATTGTACACCTGGTTGTGCGGTTGCAGCATCTGAGAACCTACTATGGGTATAAATAGACCTCTTAGGTCGTGAATTGGCTATTTGTAAAATAGTGTGAGAGCTTAAAAGTGGTGCTTGTCGGTATATTGGAAGCTATATTAACATCCATATCTTAATTCTCGTTTAGATTTACAGTAAGAATTTACTCTTCTCTTAGTGAATTTCTTGATTAATTTCTCAAAACCCTCAAAACCTTTGTGCTTGATTTTAAACTTCAATTTTACTCCTTTCAAATTTAATAATATTTCTAATCATATAATTAGTTTTATTTCCTCCATTCCATCTTCAAAACAACTTCGATTCTTTATTTTCAAACTAATGTTAAAGGTTTTACCCTGTAATGTCTAAAAATAGTTTTTCTTTGATTTGGACCTTGTTTTTAACTCAATTTGACTTGAGTTTTTAGTTGTAGATTCACAAAAGTATGGATAACAAGTTTTTGAAGTAAAGTTATGATTTTGCCCTTTATTTTTGAAAACCCATTTTGACCCCAAACCAAAATATGCAATATGCATATCATTGGTCTTATTTTGATGCATAGATTTTATATTTCTTGGTTTTAGCTAATTTTAGGTTCTTTAATGAGAAGTGAAGTTACGGAATGATTAGTTTCAGATCAATTTTCAGCATTGAAGTAGGTTAGTGCTTCACTTTTTTAGATCTGGGCTGGGTAGTAAATATTGGTACAAAATTCATGTAAAAGAGATGGGAACTAGTAATGAATTTGTCTATCTTAATGTGTTGAGCTTAGGTGGGGACCTATATGTGATATAAATATTGATTTTAAGATATTATATGATATGTGTGACTGAGTGGGGTCCTAAGTGATGTTGATAGCCTAAAACACATATGAATAATGGTATCATGTTGTTGAAATATATATTGTGGTACCATTTTTATTTTGTGATTTATTCATATTATATTGGAATACAAAATATATGGAAATTCACAGATAGTTTGATATAATGAGTGGATGTTGGCTTACGTGGTTGTGAAACCATATCATTGTGGTTGGTTGTAAAAATAAATCATGTGATTGGTTATGGAAACACTCATTATGATATGGAATATGGATTGTATATGAGTTGAAGAACCTCCCATGGGTCCTATATCAGGAAGTTGTAGCTCAGTAGCATAAATGATATATGAATTGCATAGGGTTGACGAGCCCCCTATGGGTCCTACATTGGGAAGCTTAAGCTCTGTAGGTGTATATGGAGATTGTGTGATAGTCTTATGCATCATTATCATCATCATCTTATACATTGCACTTACTTTATTGTATTTTATGTTATGATTGAATTGCCATACTGACTTGTCATACATCTATTTGTTCTATCTTCTGTTTATTGCTTTTGACAATCTTGTGTATACTTGTTCTTCCTAGTTATATGATATAATGTATACTTATTCTGTACCTCGTGGTATTGTTGTAGTTTATGTGATATATATATGTTAGAACTATTAAAGAAAGTGGTGTAGGCTACCATTTTGGGATAGTTTTTGATTGCAGGTGATAGGCCCTTCTGTGTATTTTGTATGCTTTATTTCTTCTTTGCTGTATTGACCTATGATACCTACTAAGTACAAGTGAACCGTACTCACTCTTACTGTACCATTCTAATGCTGATCTAGGTTTGGGTGTGCTCCACGTTGCTTGACTCGGGCGATAGTCAATGCTTTATAAGTAGTGGATGATTTTCAGGCATCCAAATGTCTTTTACAATCTTTCTGTATTATTAGACTAGGTCTTTAGTGGTTTTCAAAGACAAATTTGTGTCTATTTGATTTATTATGTATTTTATTTGGATTCAATTTATACTAGATACATTTTTATACTGTTGACATCAGGTTTTTAGAAATATGGTTGCATTCTTGTTTATGGTTTTTTCCACATTTGTTATACTTATATGGTTCAGGTTTGTTCAAGATGCTTTACCTTGGGTAAATTTTTGTCTTTATACTTTTTTGTGCATCAGTTTGGGTAATAGACTTACTCATCAAGGTTTGCCGCTATAAGTACCATCATGACCCTTTGTAATACCCCTAAGATTTTCAAGTTCTAGAGCCCTCAAAAGTTAGGTCATTGATTTAGTTTTCCAATGCCACAAGTTTTTCCTTTATCCGATAGCATGACAAAAAGTTATGCAAATTTTTCCTTACGTATCAACCAGCTCTCGTGGCTACGACTAACATGATGACCTATTGCCAGACGTAACAAGTCATTACGAGGAGTCATAGTCATAATAGTAAAGATTCACCTTTTTAGCCTAGTGATAGTGACCCTACTCTACAACTCATCATCTGTGACAATAAGTCATTAGGAGGGACTAATTATCACAATAATGTATAGCTAAAAACCAGTATTAGACTATGACTTTACCTAATGACTCATGATTAGTCATGTTGATCCATTAGAAGGGGAGTCATAGTCATAATAGAAAGGGCTCAAGACTTTACGATTTCAGATTATAGCTCAGACCACGACTTATGACTAGTCATAATAAGTCGTGAGGTTAGTCTTACTGACTGGGAGCAAAATTTCCTACATGATTTATCAAAGATATTTAAGTCTTTTCCATCTCCTTTAAAATCCAAACCCACATCGTCTTGGCTTCCTAAAGGGTTGAAACCTTAATTCAAGATTAATTCATAATTCTACCCAGAGAAACAAAAAGAGGTGATTTTTATCTTCTCTCCAAAGAAACTAGGATTCTTTAAGTTCAAGCTCAATTTCAAGAAATTCTCCAAGAAATTTTCCTTCAGGTATGTGGGATTTTATCACTGTGTCCTTTCTACCCATTGAGTCCCAAGAAATCCCTTTACTCTCAAGTAAATCCTTTTTTCCCTTGTATTGGGTTCCAAGTCAAATAAGAGTTTTATCAACTCTCTCTCTGTTTGTTTTATTTATGACCCATGATAATATTTCTACTTATAAAATTGTGTCTCCATATGTTGACAATTGTGAGTGTCCATATCATGATCAGTTATAGAAATATTGAGTGTTATTCATGAATTCCCCTACCATGATCAATCTTAAATACTATTATCGATTGCATTAGTCAGAGCTGGTAGGTAATGAACACTCGATACTTAGGAAATCATGCATATGTTAGCTTACATGTTATTGATCAGTTCATATTGTATGTGTATTTTATTTTTAGAATACCATGACTTGAGCATATCAGTTATCAATTCATTTTTCGATTTATATTTCAGTGTCATTTATTTAGGAGTAATACTTAGCATCGAATGAACGTAGGGATGACAGCTCCCCCGTTGGTTTGGCAGAGACTGTTAGTAATAGTCCTTGAGTTCCAGAACTACGTTGCCATCATAATTTAGAAGGGGTCACCCATAAGTTTAGGCTTGACACCCTAGTCCTTTAGAACATCAGTTTAGTGGATTCACGTTTGCTAGTGTTAGTACCCTTGGCAAGGTACCGACATCTTTCCAACTGGGGTTACAGGTTAGACCCTAATAAGCTTAGATTGGGCATGTTGGCTAAATATTTTCTCCTACAGTACCTAGTTCAGTATTCAAATTATGTTCAGTTCAGGTTTGCATGACCAAGTGTTCAGTATTCATTCATTCAGTTATATAGATGCCCAGTACTTGCTTATACTTGGTCTTGTATTTGATTTTCATATTCATTCATTCATGTTCAGTATATATGTATATCAACTAGCTTTTTATCTCACATACTCAGTAAATTCAAAGTACTAATTGTATACTTTTTGTGCTAAATTGTCTCATAATATAGGTTCAAAATCTCAGTAACCAGATTATTCTTGGCGCATTCACATGCCACTCAACTGCATCATTGGTGAGTCTTCATCAGCCAAGGACTAGTTATCTTATTATCTATTTTTTTAGTACTTTATTTTATTTATGTAAGTCAAAGTTGTTTAGGTACCCACCCCAAAAACTCATATTTAGAGGCTTTCAGACAATTAGATAGTTAGACATGCTTCTTTTCAGTTTCATGGAGTATCTTCCAGATAGTGTTTATCCTGATACTGTGATTATCCCTTATCAATTTAATTCAGTTAACTTTCACTTAGTATTTTGTTACATATCTTCAATATTTATTTCTTGTGTTAGTCTATGGGTTAGCTTGGGGTCACTTGTGACTCTAAGCACCGTGTTACAACTAGGGGGTTGTCTCAGGTCGTGACAAACTTGGTATTAGAGACCAAGGTTTAAATTTTTGTATGGTATCTTAAATCCACATTAAGTAGAGTTTTGTTCATGGGTATGAAGCACGCTATACATATTGTGAGAGGCTATGATATATTTTAGGAATGTTACGATTCTTTCATTGTTCTTGTCGTGCGATGGAGTGTAAGCTCCATTAAAATTCTTCTTGTAACTTGTCTT